>NW_022103968.1:9416130-9537942 GCF_000313985.2 Echinops telfairi
GCCTGACATACGTGACAACCTGGGTGACTAAGGGCCTGACATACGTGACAACCTGGGTGACTAAGGGCCTGACATACGTGACAACCTGGGTGACTGAGGGCCTGGCATATGTGACAACATAGGTGACTAAGGGACTGACAACATGGGTGACTCCCCGAAGCATTACAGGCTGCAGGACAGAGGGGAGATAAGGAGACAATGCACTCGGCATGATTCCATTCCTACGGTGGCGGCCTGCACCAGTCAGAGCGAGCCGGTGGGGATACTGATCAGGAATTCGTTCTTTTGGGGGGTGCAACTGCCTGGAGAGGGGATTGGGGAGTGACAACATGGTGCAACCAACCACAGTGCACCTCCTCTTGGGATGTGCTGACACAGCTTCAGACAAATGTCAGAACTCCCTGAACGGAAGCCCCGTGGTTGGTACATCTCATTGTGTATCTCCACTGACGGGCCCCAGGGGTGCACTGGTTTAAGGCTTGTCTGCTAACCCCAAAGGTCAGTGGTTCAAACTCGCCAGCCAGTGACTGTTGGTGGCAATCTACTCCTGTAACTAGGGTAGCTCTGGAAGCTTCCTGGGGCAGCTCCATGCTGGCCTTGAGGGTCCCTGTGACCCGGGACGGACTTGACGACAATGAGCTTGGGGCCTGTTCTTAATCTCCAGGGAAATGAATAAAGAAATAAACCAATGTTGGGCCACACACTGCACGTGGACAGTTCAAACTCACCAGCTGCTCTGCCGGAGAACCTTGAGGCTGTCTATTCCCTTAAAGACTTGCAGCCTCAGAAACCCTCTAGAACAGGAGTAGGGAGTCTTTTTTTCTGCCAAGAGCCATTGGGATATTCCCAACATCCTGGGCCATGCGAAACGATCAACTTAGCAATGAGCCTGCTCCCGTTGCTCAATCATCTCATCCACTCACCCCTAATGCGATGGCCAGAAGGGTTTCTCTTTGAGGAGGCGTGCGGGGTTAGCAGACAAGCCTTAAACCAGTGCACCCCTGGGGCCCGTCAGTGGAGATACACAATACAATGCACCGTCCACGGGGTTTCTGTTCAGGGAGTTCTGACATTTGTCTGAAGCTGTGTCAGCACATCCCAAGAGGAGGTGCACTGTGGTTGGTTGCACCATGATGTCGCTTGCCGGTGATTGTTCCGGCCTCAAAAGGCCTTCAGGGCCAGGTGTTCCCCAGTCCTGCTCTAGGGGTCGCTACAGGTCAGAGTCAACTCCATGGGATTGGTTTACTGGGCCACCTTTCCTAGGAATGAGAGTACTCTCAATCAGCAGCCTTTTGGGGGTCACCAGGATTGCCAGGCTGGAACGTGAGAATGATAGGGTGCTCTGTTTCCCCAGGTGGGATTCTGAAACTACAGGTGGGAGCTGCTGTGGAGAAGGCAGTGGACTCCCCAGGGGCACACGCCGAGCTCACTTACGCGTTGCTTTGTGTGTTGTGAGAAATGCATGGATGAGAGGCTATCAAACATCATCTGTCTCTTACTATCCTCCAGAGAAGCCCTGGAGAAGACCGCCTACGTCCTCACTGTCCCTGCCTGGCCCCTGCAGCTCAGAAGGGCTCTATCCTAGTGGTCAGCCCAGGACTCCTGTCTGGGCCTATGTCCACAGCCCAGGCCCCTAAGCACACCCAGGACTATGACAGGAGGCTCCGGGAATGATAGCTGATACTTGATGAAACCTCGTGAGTACTATTTGGTTACCCCAACTACAACGGAACGTGTTGTAATGTGATGAATCTGACGATCTGCTGTATCAATAGATATTCCCAGGTCTGTTGTCTTAAGCCAGGCGTGCTGGCGTGGTCAAGGCTCGGGGAGAAAAGGCATCTGTCCTCTCCCACGTGTCTCCCCTTAGTGGGGCCAAGATGTAAATACGTATGTGAGCAGGGCAGCACAGCCACCTTGGCTTGTGTCACCTTGTTTACAACTGTGACAAGGAGGAAGGGAAAGGGGGCATTGTCACCTTTTAAGGCTATCTTGTCACCCCCAGACCAGAGCTGTAAATGAGCAGGAAGGTACTGAATGAGCTGGAAGTCCCTGCCAGAGAAAGCGACATAACTGGGGGACCCTGGAGATCAACCCCCTGGGGTAAAGGAAGGAGAATGCCTGACTGTCTCCCCTGAGGACAGGACAGTGGGGATGGGAAAGGGGATGGGTGGGGGGGTGCACCCTGCCAGCTCTACCTGTCCTGTGATACTCAGCTCCAAAGGCACCCAAGTGGCTGATTCTGGGCAAGAAGTCAGCTCAGGTCGTGAGGATTCCCTGGGCATATGAACAGTGAACGTGCTTGACTGTAAATCCAGAGGTTACGTGTTCAAGTCCATCCAGAGGCATCTCAGAAGAAAGACCGGGAGTGGGGGGGGGGGGGTCTAATTCTAAAAACCAGGCATTAAAAACCCTGTGGAGCTCAGCGAGGTGTTGGCACACAGGGGAGGAGGCCATGAGTGGGCATCAACCTGGTGGTACCTGGGCTGGTCTACTCTTCGGGGCCCGAATAGCCAGCCTCTCACAGTGGCACCTACGGTGCAGCCCACGGTACAGTTAGAGAGATGCCACACCCATTGAGCAGGCTGATCCTGAACCTTCCACACAAGAAGTGTGGTGATGTCATTCTTACCAGAGAACCAAGATTCAGGGAAGACATATTATCCTCACATGGGCAGGTATGATTCCGTAATGCCAGATACGCTCTAGCGAGCAGATTTCCATTGTTGAAATTGCTTCACGTGCATGCATTCCGGACTTCAGCAATCACAAACTGCACAGAGAAACCCCCGTTTTCATTCCTAAGAGACCCAAGTCCCACTACATACAGGGTCTCAAGACTCCATCCATCACCCTTATTACGAACGGGAACAGACACTGTAACTGGGATGAAATCATGGAAGAATTTGTCAGAACGGAGAATAGAAAGATGTGTTTTCAATGATCACCTGCTAGAGATGAAGGATTTATCTAAAAGCAAAAGAGAGCCATTTGTTGTCGTGTCTCTTTTCTGATCATTAAATTTGATTTTATAATATGCTTTGTTTATTCGCTTGTAATTACAACATCAATTATGGAACAGGCATCAAAACTGATGAGCTGTTATAAAGCAAAATTGGTGAAAGTGGGTTTCTCTCTGTGGAGCAGCGGCAGAGTCTAACCTGGATGACTGAAACAGTGGAGCCGCCGATTCTCTGTTACCCGAGAACTAGTGTGGAACCCGTGCAATGGCCCTTTTGTAGAAAGTGTGGCCTTCGGGAAAAGTCTTTCTACCTCCCCATCCGCTAAAATGTGACCCTTCCAGTCAATCTCAATCTGCTACAATGGCAGATGCCACTCCGGCTTTCCAACACTAATATCATCACCACCTTTTAAAAGCAGTTACATCGTGGTAGCTATGACAGACACACATACACGGACCAGGTGGGTTCAAAAAGTTCATGGGGGAAAATCTGCTATCGTTCAATCCCATTTTTCCACACACTTCTTGAAGCCCCTGGTCTATGGGAGCATGCATGTGTCTATGCAGACATAGACACATGCACATGGATGCTCTTCTTGCTAGATGCTACTGAGTCCGTTCCAGTTTATCCCAACCCTGCGTACCATGCAACGAAACCCGGCCCAGTCCTGCACCGTCCTCCCTGTCTCTCCTGTCTGAGCCCTCGGCTGCAGCCACTGTCTCAATCCACAGAGACATGTATAGACAGACAACTTACAGAACCCATTGGCATGTGGGAGTGTATTCGTGGTGGGGGATGGCATCTGGCACAGGGGAAGGAGAATCCACGTCTTGGCCAATGCCTAGAGGCAGAGGTCAGTTACAGTCCACTCTCCACCCTTCCTTAACACTTCTGCCACCAGCCATTCCTCCCGCCACACTCTATGTCTCTGCTTGCCTCTGGAATCCATTCCCACAGAACACAGATCATACACTTACGGGTTTAATAGGAGCCCTGGTGGACATAGTGGTTACACATTGGGCTGTGATCCGAGAGGTCTACTGTTCAAAACCACCAGCCACTCCTCGGGGCTTTTGATGCCCATAAAGAGTCTCAGAAACTAATAGGGGCAGTTCCATCCTGTCCTATTGGGTGGCTATGAGTCGGCACCAACTCAATGGCCATGAGTTTTGGTTTTTGGAGATGGGGTGTAATAAAGAAGCTAACCCACACACTGCTTTCGAATCATTTCTGACTCACAGTGACCCTATACAAGGTTTCTGAGGTTACACATAGTGATGGGAACAGATAGTCTCATCTTTCTACCATGCAGCTGCTGGTGGCTTTGAACTGCCAACCTCACAGTTAGCAGTCTAACACTCACCTGGCAGCACCAGCAGAGTGCTGTGATGGAAGTTAACAAGGTTACATTACAGAATCAGAAATTCTCAGGACACAGTTCTTGGGTCTGGACAGCTTCTTCCAAGCCAGTCAGGCTTCTCGCTGGTGCTCAGCCTCTCAGCCACATGGCCCCTTGGCCACTGCCCTACTCAGGTAACGTCACAAAGTTTGCCCAGGGCTGCCAACCTTGCCCAAAAGGCATGCCACTCCACAAGAAGCCTTTTCCTGAAGGTGCTCAGCTCACTCTCCGAAAGCCAGCAAACTTAGCTTCCCCATTTAAGTGCCTTAGTGCAGTGGTTCTCAACCTTCCTAATGCCATGACCCTGTCATACAGTGCCTTGTGTGTAGTGACCCCCAACCATAAAATTATTTTCGTTGGTACTTCATCACTGTAATTTTGCTACTGTTATGAATCGTCATGTAAATATCTGATATGCAGGATGGATTTTCATTGTTACAAATGGAACCTCATTAAAGCATAGTGACTCATCACAAAACAATATGTAATTATATATTGTGAAATATTTATTTCTAATGACGAATAAGTGAAATGTTGTCTTGAAGCATGGTGTAGCATGGGTAACAGTCTTCATGCCGGGTATTCATAGGTGGGCATATCTGCATGTGGGCGGACCCACCTGGAGACGGATAGAGGAGCGGTGTCTCGGTTCCTAAGACCATCGGAAATATGTGTTTTCCTATAGTCTTAGGGGACCCATGTGAAAGGGCACAAAGGGGTCGCGACCCACAGGTTGAGAACTGCTGGCCTAGCGGCACCATTCTGAAGGTCAGACTTCTGTTTAGAGGCTCTCAGCTTTACTGACAGACTCTCTGGGCCTGGAAGCCACCACTGGGCCTTGCATTCTGGCTCCTCCATCACTCCTCTGGTGCTTCTCTGGGGTCACAGCTGTCTGTCCCTGCATCAGGGAGACTCAGCTCCCAGGGGTCTCAAGGCCTGGAGGAGGACGAAGCTCCACTCCTGGTTCTTCTCTTTTGAGGGCTGTGCTAGCGCCCCTCCGGTTCTGCGATGGCTCATAGACCTAGCAGGTGGGTGGCCTGGTCGGAGTTCTAGGTGCTTCCAGCCATGATGAATCCTGCTTACAATCCCGTCCAAAGGAATCAGATAATCCCATCAGTACCTCCCCCTGTCTTATTTTACCCAGACCCATCAGACACAGAGGAAACACACCTAACCTGCACGGCCCCACCCAATCCTTTGGGGGCTTTACGAAGACTAGCTAGAAGAGCCATGCCAAGTCAACCGCTGCACTTGGTGGGGCAGCGGAGGTGGGGCACCAAGATGCCCATGCTCAGAGTCCTCTCCTGCTATGTCTCAACCCTGCCTTGACTCTTCCTCAGTAGAAATATGCCAGTGTTGGGGCTCTCTGGTGTTTGACCCCAGGCACACTTTAGTTTTTATCTTTAAAATGAATCGTAAAAAAAGAACGAAAGAAATGCAGGAAAAACGTAATGCTTCCACATGAATGAAGCATAAAATTCCCGACTAGTCTACCACCCAACTGTATGGGTGTCCTAAGTATGTGAGAAGTGTTATTACCGCCTGAGGACAACCGATGATCACTTCATATGCAATGTCTCCAAGCGGTAATTGCAAAAAAAAAAAGTCAAATAGTCTTTTATTATGACCCTGACTTGCAGGAGAGAGAATATTGATGGCCAACTGCTTTCCTGAGCTGAAGTGGTGACATCTAATTTTGCTGGTATTAAGGGACAATTTACTAAGTGCGTGATGACTGCAGAATGGAGAGTCTTCTGTGTCCCCGAAACTGATTCGTTTTGACTGTTCATGCTGCTTGCTCTAATGTAAAGGTTCTTACAGATGGCTGCACTCCGTGGGACTGCCCATCCCTGGTAATGTTAAGAAACGACAAATTAAATCCTTGAGCCGACATTCCTTTGTGACTTTTTTGAGGGGCGTCCACAATCGGGTAGAATATTAAGACAGATCTACAGGAGAAAGATCGTAGTGGGAAGCAGAGATCCACTAACTGGGAGATGGTGAATGAGCCGGAGCTAATGCCTTCTTCTGGCTGGCTTCCTGTTTCGGCAGTGTGTCTCAATGCTTTGGCCTGAAGGAGCTTTCCTATAATTTAAACTCACCCTCTGTTCTCCGAACAGAGATAACCAATTTTACATCCTCTGTTTTGCAAGCACAGTGAAAGTGGCTCTGGATGGAAATGAAATGGATGTTTAGTCTAGGCAAATACATAATTACGCTGCTAGAAGCACCTCCATCCAGAAAGATCCATTTGTGGAACTCATTTTGGCAGCATCTCTTTTGAACCAAAGGCATTTCCAAGTGGAAGCAGGATGCAAGCGCAGAAATTTTAATGCAGGGATATATTTGGATTAAAATTATTTCCTCTCCAGCCTTTGAAAATAGGTCACTGCTGAGAAGAACAGACCAGAAAACCCTCATCCCCGGAAGTTGATGCAAACAGACAAATTGGACACTTTGCATTGATATTCTGCAGCCGGTTCCTTTGATAAGAGCAGGAGAGGAAAAAAGAAAACAGAGCCTACCCTTGATTTATCTGTCAGAAGATCACTCCAACGTATCATTGGATTGTCACGGCTTTGGGGCCTTCATGACCCTTTCAATGTTTTCCGACCACCGGGAGAAAGCCGTGCTCATTAAAAGTTCTAATGAGCGGAATGACAAGGCCTAATGAAAGAGAAATAAAATTGGTTTCATCTGAAATTCATATGTGTTTGATGAAACCGACATGTGGATGAAAACCACAGCCGAGACCATTATTTAGGGAACGGCAATTCGCTCTCAAAAACAACCGAGTCTCGCTGACGGACCAGAGGAATTCACTGTCAAAATGTCAGTGTCCTTACTTGACTTGGTGAAATGCCGACAGTCACATTTTGGGTCTTTAACCGTGCTGCCTGCATTTTCAGGGGCAAGGGACTTGTGTGTTCGTCTCTAGGTCATTCACGATACTGCTGACTGGCTGGCTAGCTGGAGGTAGAAATCTCCGTTTTGCTAAATCTTGCTTTTGATTGCTGCGGATGAGAGTCTGGGCTTGAAAACAGACAGCATCAATGCTGGATGAACCCATCTCTCAGTATTTCAGGCAGGCACGTTTTACTGGGATTCCTCCTCTAGAGACACCCCGCTCTCAGCTCTCCACCCAGCATCCCATTTGACCTCTTTTGGTGAAACATGGGGCTAGGGAGGGAAGACTGGCCCCACCCTGCTGCGCTGGGTCTAACCTGGGTGGGCTCTGGTGCCCAAGCACAAAATGCCAGGCGGTTGTCGGCTGGACTGAGGATGTAGAAGGGTGTGTAGCCTTCCCAGGACACCAGATGGGGACACTGAAGATGGGGTTCTGGTACCCGCCTCCCAACAGCCCTGTGACCTGGGTTGAGGATGAAGCATAGAGTCAAGGTTGAGGATGCCACCCACCCAGCCTTATGGCCTGCCTTTATGTCCCAGACATCTCTTCCCACCTACCAGGAGCACTGTCTTGGTAGCTGGGGAGGCCCAGGCCAGGCCTGTCTCTGCCCTATGTGGCCACTGTGTCCCCAGTGAGTGGCATCTCCTGGTGCCCTTTTGCTTATCAGGGTGACAGAGGATGGCACCAGCACGTACCACAGAGGGTGTTGAAGAATCAAAGGAATGACAATCACATGTGCAAGAAGTGCTTGAGCACATAGCATCTTGCGTGTGTGCATGTGTGCACATGTGTGTACATGTGTGTATGTGCACATGTGGGTGCACACTCGTGAGGGTATGTGTGTGTGAAACACTCATCAACGTTCCATGCAGCGGGCAAGAACGTCATGGCTGTTACGCTCATTCTCTGTTCCTTTTTGCTGAACACATAACAGGGACACCGAACGTGGAATCAGACACAGCTGTCCCCTTGGGAGTCCGTGGTGACAGAGTGGCCGCCAATGCTAATTCCAGTCCTCACATCCTTTAGGATAGGAGCCCTGGCGGCAGAGCAGGTTGCTAACCACAAAGTCAGCAGTTCGAAATCACAGCTGCTCCTCTGGCACAGGACGAGGTTTCCTGCTCCCATAAAGATGTGCAGTCTCGGAAACCCACAGGGTTTCCTGCCCACCTTCTAGGCCAGGGATCCTCAGACTTTTTCAACAGGGGGCCAGTTCACTGCCCCTCAGATCCGTTGGAGGGCCGGACTATAATTAAAAAAAAAAAACTATGAACAAATTCCTATGCACACTGCACATATCTTATTTTGAAGTAAAAAACAAACGGGGCAAAAATACCCAGCGGGCCCGATAAATGTCCTCAGTGGGCCGCATGTGGCCCGCGGACCACAGTTTGAGGACCCTGATTTAGGGGGTAAGACTCAGACTCGATTCCTGGCCTTGTGTGTGACTTCTCTCACGTCTCCACCCATCATGCGGCTCCCACCTGAAGACCCCGCCTACCCTTCCCTCACTGTAACGCTGCTGTAGCCACAGCAGCTCCGCCCACCCCACCACCCCACCCCATCCACAGAGTCCTATGGGAACTAGATTGTAGCCTCTGGCAGCACGTTGAGTAGGGGAGGGTCAGCTTCACAGAGGGGCAGGCTGAGAGGCAGAGATTAGCAGGGATGCGGGGGAAGGTGTCAACAACCTGCTCTCACAGAGGAAGTCCAGTGTCAGATGGACTCTGTTCTTCTTCCTTTTAAAATCATTTTATTGGGGGCTCTTACGGCTCTTATAACAACTCTTATCACAATCCATATACACATCAATTGTTATCCATCACATTTGTACATATGTTGCCATAATCATTTTCAAAGTAGTTTCTTTCGACTTGAACTCCTCTTTTTTCCCTTCCTCCCCCACCCTCCCGCCCTCATGAATCCTTGGGTAAATTATAAATTATTGTTATTTTCTTATCTTACACTGCCCACTCTCTCCCCTTCACTCACTTTCCTGTTGTTCATCCCCCTCGGTGGGAGGAGGGGTGTTTATATGCTGATCATTGCTTTCAGTTCCCCCTATCTCTCCCCCCACTCTGCCCTACCCTCGTGGTATTGCTACTCCCAGTGTACATGCTCTGGTCTAGACGGATTTGTAAGGTAGAACTGGGTCATGATAGTGGGGTGGAGGAAGCATTAAAGAACTAAAGTAGTGTTGTGTGTTTTGTCCGTGAGATGAACTCTGTTCTGTTCATCCCAGGCCCAGGTGACACACAGCAATCAAACAGCAAGGAGGCACCAATGGTTGTTATAAACAACCATTTCCCATGCTTGCTTTCCACAGGACGGAAGTAGGCTGTAACCAGCCCATTTCCTGCCTAGTAACAAACCGGAATCATTCCCAGCATTTAGAGCTGGGGTCCCCGGGGTCCTCATTATTTCATACACAGAAACCTAAGCAGCCACAGAGCAAGAAATGAGCAAAGAGGGGCAGGTAGGGAGTGAGGAGCTCTTATTAGGGGCCAAAAGCGTTTAGAAGCTGGAACCCACTATGTCCAGATCTCTTCTTGGGACTCAGGGACACCGCAGGTCCACAGACACTTCCTTTAGCCTCTGAGAAGCACTTGGGTCCAGCAGCCCTCTCTCTATTGAGCTCCATTCTCAGTCATGTCATTGAGAGGCGTGATGAAGGCTTTCAACCCACCCCAGGGAGCAGGCTGCCCTGCCTGCCTGCTGAGATTTGCCTGATTAATTCCCTCTCTTTTCTTTTTTTTTTTTTTAAATAGGTAAACCCAGTGTATTAGCATTCCAGAGAGAAAGTGGACATCCCAGCTACCGAGGAATCTTTTAACTTTATGCAGAATGATTTTCTCAGCCTTATTTGGACCAAGAACCTGGTGAGAGTTGCCTGCATGGGGAAAACACCCATTAGCACCCGACTTCTAGAACATACCAGGAGGAGAAGGCCCGGCCTGAGGATGGGGAGGGTTCAGTGCATCTCTGATGTTTTGCTCATGAACTATGGCCATGGATTCCCGCCCAGGCTAACCTACCGATCATTCACGCACAGGGACTCTGCGGACGACAGAATGAAATGCTGTCCATGCAGATAAGCAAGAGAAGGGTCCTGTCTTCATGTGGGTCAATGGATGGTTTCATTGTGATGAGTGGATTCGAACTCGCGGCAACTCCATGAAGGCTGAGTAAAATTGGGCTCTTTAGGGCTTTCTAGGCCATGACCTTTTAGAAGCAGATCACCAGAGCTGTCTTCAGAAACACCCCTGGGTGCATTAGACCCAGGCTTGTGGCTGATCGTTAAACATGTAACTGCTGGGCCCTCCAGGGACTCCTTGGTCAACTGGTGAGCAACCTGAGCTCCATCTTCCACCTTTCTCCCCCTTTGCCATGTAACCAAATCAAGCCACAGGTTCCAGGCATGAGGATAAACACATCTTTGTGGGAGGGGGGTCTCGTGGAGTAGGTGGGAGCAGGGGGGTGAGTGGACAGATGGAGGGAGAGTGGACAGCATGGGTGGGGGGGGATGCAGTATGGGAAGAAGTAAGGCTTGCTAACAGAACTAGTTTGTCTAATGACCCCGGCAATGTTTGCTGGCTGCAAGACAGTTTTATGGTGCTGCCAATGCAAAGGCTTTAAAATGCCACCAAAGCAAAGGAGCTCTGATGGCCCAGTGGGTTACACCGGGAGCTACTAACTACAAAGTCAGCAGTTCGCACCCACCAGCTGCTCTGCAGGAGCACAGTGATGCTGTCCGTGCTTCTCAATTAGGTCTGTCGCCTCAGAAACCCACGGGCAGCTCTGCTCTGTTCAGCAGGGTCCTTGTAAGTCAGAGTTGACTCGCTGGCAGTGAGTTCGTTTTTGTTTCTCACGCAAAAGCTCAAACATCCACACAGCCTCTGCTCATCTCAAGACCGGTACCCACCTCTTCACAAATCCTGCCTAGAAAAACAGCAGCCTATACAGCAGCTGCTTAGGAAAAACAGAAAACAACATAGCAAGGTGCCAATAAATATGGTTTTCACACCCCTCAAGTTTCCCAATTACTTTCAGTTTTAGTGTCTTCTTCCATGCAGCTTGCTAATACATCTCTCTATAGCACATCTTCCTGTAGAGGAGTTAGAGAATTGCTTCAAGAGGAAAACCAGGTCATGGAAGCACTGCATGTCAAGTATGAGAGGCACAGGACATGAGATCCAGTGTCCAGCCTCTTCCAAAGCCCAAAGAGAAGAAGGCCAGCAGGGATGCGCTTGCAGCTTAGATCGCCCCGGGTGACTCTCAGCTTGTGAGCAGAAGGAGCTCTGTCTTCAGGTGGCAAGAAGCCCAAGCTATGAGATTGTCAGGGGCTGATGGCTGGACCCTCCTGTGTAAATCAGGCCCAGGGCTTTCTGTGGCTGATGATGGAGGAGGAAGTAAAGGCAGGGGGGTGGGGCACCGAAGAACCTGAGGGCACTGGGGCTGATGGAGACACAGGGTATCCTTGGTGCCCAGAGAGAGCTGAAAGTCAGCAGATGACCAGCTAGCAGGGCCATCTGCTTGGTGCTTGTGCAGTAGTCAAGGGACCAGACCTGTTCTGTGAGCATCAACTGGGTCCTCTCATGTCTGTCCCCCACCCACATCCCCTGTGATGGGCTATAAGAGAGCCACTTGGGCCCTCCATGGACCCATCACCACTTGTAGGGCCATCAACCAACCAGCGCTCCATCTGGGTCAGACCATCTTGTGCCTTGGGCTTGTGCTCTGACTCCGGAATCTGCCAGCTGGGACAGTCCCCACTTGTCCCATCTCTATCCTGCTCTGTTGAAACCCCAGCTCAGAACAACCATGAAGCAGAAGAGAACTGCCCCTTCGGGTTTCCAAAGCTATCATCTTTATGGAAGCCGACTACTTCATCCCTCTCCCACGGCGAGTTCAAACCTGCTGACTTTGGGGTTGGCAGCCAAGCACTTAACTACTTTGCCACTAGGGCTCCTAACGCATGAGACACAGCTCGGGTACCAATTTGTAGAGTTAGTTTCTCTGCTCTCAAAGAGAGGCACGGCTGAGATGGGGGCGCTGGAAGAGGTTGAGTCCTTGAGGAGAGCACAGGTAGAAGAGTCATGTCCAGAACACCAGGGAGCTGAGGCCAATGCCATCGGTGCCAAGTTGAGATAGAATACGGACAACTCCACAACGTGCAGACAGCCCACCGAGAAGTCCTTACCTGCTGAAGGGACCGCAAAGCAAACACTTCCTCCCCTAGTTAAGTGGAGATGCCCAAATTCTGCCGTGAATCTCCCCATGTGCCCAAGAACCAGCGGACACATTGCCAATGACATCTTAATTTCTAACATTCTGCTACCAGCATTCGATCTAAATGTATGTATGCTATGTGTCCAGGGTCTCTGTAAGTACATGATGCAGCTTCTCCCAACTTCTCAGTAAAAGACGATGGGAAACACAGGAGCAATCAGAACTCATCATGCATACATCAAAAGCAAAAACGAAAGCCAGGCAGAGACTCTACCAAGCACCGGGGAGCACTATTCTGAGACCAACAAGACAGACATTATCTAAGACCGACAAGACTCCCAGATGTGCGTGGAGGCCACAGTCAGAGCCAAAACATGCTTGGCTGCATTCAACAGTGAAACTTGACAGTCTCACAAAGAAAGAAACACACCCCTCTTCTCTCTTCTCTACTGTGTGTGCGCCCTGCTGCCCCACCCCTAGTCCAAGTTTCCTACCAGCACTGTCCATGGGATGCTCCCTCACGGTAGAAGTGTTGTGTGTGGTCCGTGCTGTCTAGTCTGGTAGCCACATGTGGCTACTGAGCATTGGAAATATCTGGCTATCGCATCCGAGGAACCCAAGTTTGCATTAAGTTTAAACTTGATTAATGTACATTTCATGTCTATCACCACGCACGGCTCGCAGCTACTTACTGGTGTGTGCAAATTGATACCAACATCAGGATGCCCGTGTGCCTGATGATGACCATGGACATAAGGGAGAAAGTTCAGCTAACGCATGGCACCCTTCTGTTCAACAGAACAACTCTTGCCAACTCCTGTGCCACCTCTCCCCTTCTCCTGCTTCCTTCTTTCAATGGGATCCTTTTTGTTGGTCTACTCCAGGAGAATGTGATCTCTTTCCAAACAGGGAATTGGTTTTATTCACTGCTCGCTTAGAGTTTCTATAGGAACAAACAGCAAATAAAACAAATAGCAAATAAAAATCCCTGAGGATGCTGCTAGGTAATTGTTCTCTGCTAACCACCAGGTCGGCAGTTCAAGCCCACCAGTCTCTTCCCAGGAGAAAGATGAGGTTATTTGCTCCTATGATGTCAGTGGGCTTGAGTTTGGTTTTTCTGCTCACATACAACTGACTATTGAAGAGCTGGGTGGAGGAGGGGGAGGGTTGTGGGAGTTAGGGGAGCTGAGCTCACATTTGGTCAAAAATCGGAGTATAATTTATAGTGAACTCTTTAAAAACGTGAGTTTGAGCTGTGTGGGCGCACTTAGACACAGATGTTTTTTTCTTTCCTTCTGTTATGAGGGTGAGCTCAAGTGTTGCAAGTCTCTGCTGAAAATATAGTATGAGACCAATCATCTGGGGGAGCAGTCCCCGAGTCCCCTTTTCCAGTTAGGGGGTGCCAGGGGGTGGGAGGGTGAGGGGCTAGCAGGGCTGTGGAGACAGACTACCCACAGCCGATGGTTAGTGTCATGGGGTGGTCACTTGCTCCACTTGAGAATCAGGGAAAAACACCCACGTGTCTGAGGGTCTTCACCCACTCCAAGCCATGCTGTTCAAGGGTTAACTGTAAATATTTGGTGGAGTAATGTGCTACTTAAGGTTTATTGTGTCAACCTAGCCAGTAAACACAGTGAGATTAATTGAAGGGCAGTTCAATTAAAGGGCGGAGAGATAAATGACTTGGTGAGCCTCGCCCTTTTAATTCTCCCATCTCTTGCTCTCTGATGGTCGACCAGTGTGCGGCTGCCTTAGCTGGTTCTCTGCCTCAGCTGGCAAGGCTCACTTCCTGCGAGGCATCCCTGAGGAGAAGCCACATGGACTTACCCTGATGCAGCCCTCGGTGCTGGAGAAGCTGCGTGGAGACCCCTGCCAGCGCTGAGATGCCTACGCCACCACTGGATTCAAAGACTTTCGACCCAGTGGCCTGTGATCCTCCTGCATTCAGCGTCATTGCATGTGTTTCATGAGTCTGAAGAGGACTTCGTAGATTGGTGTCAGACATACGGGCTAAGTAGGACTTATGGGCTTGGACTGGACGGAGTTGGGACACTTTTGGAATGTACACTTACCCTTTAAAAAATCATTTTATTGGGGGGTTCATACAACTTTTATCACAATCCAAACATACATCCATTGTGTCAAGCACATTTGTACACTTACCCTTTATATAAAACTCTCATACATATATGAGTTCCGTGGATTTGTTTCCCTAGCCTACCCAGACTAACACAAGCAAATGTTCCATTTCCCCATCACTCCTAATTTCTTCCAGCGTTTCAGTACTTACGCCTTCTAAGCCTTTATAACAATTTAGTAGGCACTAAGATTTTACTCCTAGATTGTATGATTTCATTTCATTAACCCACGTGGAATTTCCTCTGCTGATTCACTGCGGTCAGACTTTCCCATCATGGTTACGCAGGGTGCTATCAAGTGGATCCGGGCTCACAGCAATCCAAGGGAACCGCTCACTGCCCCACAGACTGTCTTTTTACGGGACAGATCTTTCCCATGGAATCTCTGTCTGGGTTCAAAACACCAGCTTTTCAGGTCACATTCCAGCACTTGACTGTAGTATATGGTATGGGGGAGCCAGCCCCCCACCACTACCCATGAGTTTGGTCATCACAACTGTACGGTTAAGATATATAAATATTGTATTAAGGTCATCGAGAGCATGAGTAATAGAAGAGATATTACAACATTGCAGTCAGACACATTACATGGTAGCATTGCTCACCTCAGCCCAGCTTGGTGGTCCATGTGGAGAGAGGGGGAAGGGAAGGAGGACATGGGGAAAGGGAACAGAGGACGGGAGAGGAGAGGGGGAAGAGAGGCCAGGGAGGGAGAGACCAGCAAGAGTGATCTCAATTGCTAACCCAGGCCTATATACCTTTTGAGGGTGTGCAAGCTCACTAATTACAGGTAAAGACATATGTCACAGGAAGGGGTTGCACTATAGGTTATATAGCAATGAGAGGGGGTGGTCTAGGGACATACACGCAATAGGAAGAGGAAGGATTGGGGGTATACATGTGGCAAGATGGGCAGACCCTAGATACAGGATGGCAGCCTAACTTTGGATGTCACAGAGCCTGTCTGACTTGTTCCCTGGCTCAACTGATAGAGACCATTATTGGTAGGGTGTGAACTCCTCCTACAGGAACCAAGCTAATGGTCGCAAGTCTATAGGGAGAAGCAATCCATTGTTTACGGCAGCTGGGAGCAGGCCCACCCCTGTGGTGTGGGGAGACAGCAGTCTGCCTCCAAGGAGGGTGTCTGTAAACTGACCTCCTCCCACACTTGACCAAATACATCACTGGGCTTCCGATTTTTCAACTCAAGCTCACTCCCATCGTTGACTCTGACAGTAGAAGTGCCCTCTGGGTTTCTGAAACTGGAACTCTTTATGGTGTTAGAAAAGACTCTTTTTCTCCCAAGGAGCATCTGGTGGCGTTGACCTTGCGGTTGGCAGCTCAACTTGCAACCCAGTATGCCACCTGGGCTCCTTCTTGTACAACACTACTGGTTAATAATCACTCCTCCTCCCTGCTATTTGTGATGCACTCTGTCATACCTTTGAAAAGCACATGGGAAAAATTCCATTTTTCCATGAATGTTTTTAAGTGCCCACTGTGCCCAGGGAGAAAGAGGAGGCACTCTGCTCTCCTAAAGATTTACAGCCTTGGAAACCCTCAGGGGCCATTTTATTCTGCCCTGTAGGGTCTCTACGAGTCAGAAGCAACTCGGCTGGCAGTGAGCTAGTTGAGTTTGTATTTAGGGCCGCCCCCCGACCCCCACCCCGGATGTCTTTCCCATTTCATTGCTCTGCTGGTTGACATTTTCACATCACAGCCACATTGTTTTCATTGTCATGTATTTCAATGACATGCTACTGGCAGAGAGGATGAGATGCAATCCGTTTCATTTTACTTCTAAGCATGAAACATAACTGTCTACTCAACGTGAAGAATCAAAAGGAATCTGCATGATTAGCCATAGAAGGGTGGAGAGTAAAGATACTCTCCTGCAGGGGGCTCATCCCAGGGCACCACGCACATCACAGGAGTGGCTAGAGCCCAAGGATCATCCTCAACCGTGAACCATGAACACGCTGAAAACAAATACCGCCTCCCAAGCTTGGATATAACACTGCCTGAAAAATCATTCTCTCGGCCCACTCCCCTCCACCACAAGAGAGCCCTGTGATATGTTAACAGTTCTGACTGAAGAATTTCTAATGGCTTGGGCCAGCGGTTCTCAACCTGTGGATTGCGACCCCTTTGGGGGTCAACTGATTTCAACCCTTTCACAGGGGTCGCCCGATTCAGAACAGTAGCAAAATTTACAGTGATGACGTAGCAACGAACATAATTTTATGGTTGGGAGGATCAGCACAACATGAGGGACTGTATGAAAGGGTTGTGACCTTAGGAAGTTTGAGAACTGCTGACTTGGACAAATGTTTAAGATAGGATGCCAAGTGTGAAAATCCAGATAAAAAATCGAGAATGCAATAATACCAGGGTGGGGTTTCAAAAAGCTTGTGGGAAAACTGCATGGTCCCTTCATCCCCGCTTTCCACGAACTTTTTGAAGGCCTCTCATCTGAGTTTTGGTATGCTTTAAAAAAGTCTACCTACTGCAAAGGCTCACAGGGAAAGAGGACAAATAAGGAGAACGGTTTACAATGCAACCCAAATGGGTATTTTTACCCCCTTCATTTTACTTTCCTGTTCTTTCCAAATGTACTTCCATAAATCATGATATTTTCATACTCTTTGATTTACAACCACCTTCATTGGAACACTGCCCAGGAAAAAATGATCGTTCTGAGATGTGGCATAGTCTTGGCCGTGGCTGGAGAGTCACACTCATGATATCAGCAGCCTGAGTTCTCCCGACCATCAAATAGAAGGCAGTTTCCTCTGAAGAGTCAAAGCATGGAAGATCTACCCCTACTGATACCTTCAAGGGAAGAACAGCTTCCCAGGCCAGCCCCAGACAGATGTCATTGGTCTCCGATGACTGACAGCTGCCTGGATCCTTTGACTTGCCCACAGACCTCTGCTTGCCAAGTTCTCACCTCCCAGCTTCCTTCAGAGGCAGATGCTCAGCCACACTCACCAGTCTGCTGCTAACACGTGGCAAGTGGTTCCCAGGCAACTGAGATAGAAGGTTTAGACCTGCCCTGTCAGTGTTCCTGTCAGCCGACTCCGAGCCTTTGCCACAGCCCTCCACACAGAGGGTCCTTTGAAATGGTTAAGCTCTGGGCTGCTAACCGAAAGGTTGGAGATCCCAGGGTTCATTCTTCCATCTGCCTGGCACTGAACCCAGCAGACCTGGTGGCCCACCACCCCTCCTGGGAACTTGCCTGTTAGTAGTGGACTCAAATGTCAACCTAGTTACAACAAGAAAAGTTTAAGTTCAAAGTCATGGTTGGTCTCCAAGGTCAAGTTCTTTTGAACTCTGATATTATGTGGCAGTGGAAATAGATGGAAGGTGGGGAGAGTGTGATCTTGAAGGGAGGGATCTGATCTAGGGTGATGGGGAGACCACTATAGAGGGAAGAGGATCTGACTTAGGTCCAATCAACCTAGAGTGGGGAGGCAGGTGCAGCCAAGAGTGGAGAGGATTCAACCAGGGTTGGGGGGCTCTTATCTATGGCAGGGTTGGGGGAGGTCCAATCCAGGAGGTCTAATCTGGGAGTGGTGTCTGGTCTAGGGTGGGGGTTGGGAACAGGCTGAGGAAGGCCTCCCTACAATCAGAGCTGAAGAGCAAGCAGGTGTCGAGGCACCTGGTCAGGTGGGGAGGAAAGGATGTCCTGAAAGATGGTGCCCCAGGAGCCCGTGTGCTAGGCTGAGGGAGGTGATGGTAATGGAGAAACAGGAAGTCCAACAATGTAGTTGGAAAGCAAGTGGAAGTGGGGGGAGGGATGGGAGAAGAGGTGGGCAGATAGGTGGGGGATGTTCAAAGAGCACCAGGCAAGGATATAAGCCTTTGCATGACATCAGTGGGTGTCAACCTTGATGTATACTGCAGTCACCTGGTAAGCTTGGAGAAATGCTTATTCCTAGGCCCTTCCCCCTAAACTCTCCAAACCCCCTGGCATCAAAGCATGCCAACTCACAGTGACCCTAAAGGACAGGACAGAATTGTCCCTGTGGGTTTCTGAGACTCTGTTTATGAGAGTAGAAAGTCCTGTCTTTCTCCCGCAGAGCAGTTGGTGGTTTCGAACTGCTGACCTTGCAGTTAGCAGCCCAATGTGTAACCACGATGCCACCAGGGTTTCTTCCCCAGGGATGCTGAATCTAATGGGTATGGGGTGCTGCCTTGGTATCAGAATTTTCAAGTGTTCATGTGATTCTAATGTGAAGACAGGCATGAAAATGATGAACTCCATTTTCAGCGCATGTTTGGATCCGATAGCCATTTTTGAAAGATCAGTTTGGTGGCTTTGTGGAGCCCAGGGGAACAAGACAGGCGGGGAGCGCACGCAGGAGTCTGCAACAAGCACCTCAGCGACAGCACTGCGAGGACAATTCATCACCCGCCATGGCGGCCGGCACTGTTTTGTTTGCCTGTGATGGTTAGAAAAGCATGAAGGCACTTTTGTTTCTGTGTCTCCCCTTTTAGTTTTGAAACAATAAATCTAATCTTTTGACTTATGGTCTAAGGAAATGGGTCCAGTGTCTGCTCAATGGGACAAGCCACAACAAGCTCTCTCTCCCCTACCTGACAACACGTCAGGAACAGAAGACAACGACATGGAGTACTAATGTGTCAGTCTGGGTAGACTAAAGAAACAAATTCTTAGACATTCATCTGTGTACAAGAAAGAGCTTCAATAAAAAGAGTAATTGTATATCAAGAAAACATCCCAGTCCTGTCCAGATCAAGTCCATTAGTCCAATATTAGCCCATATGTCTGATACCAGTCTGTAAATTCCTCTTTGGACTTAGGCAACACATGCAATGATGCCGAGTGCAGGAAGATCACAGGCCAGTGGGTAGAAAGTCTTGTGGATCCAATGGAGGTAGAAACATCTTAGCATTGGCGTGGGTCTCCACATGGCTCCTCCAGCTCCAAGGCCCTAACTGCCATCAGCATAGCTCCATGTGGCTTGTCAACAGGAATATCTCACAGAGAGAGAGTGTATCTGGCCCCCAGTGAGCTATTTATCTCCTTCGTCCTTTATGACCTCCAAATGAGGTCATTAAGCTGCGACCTGATTGACAGGCTTGACTCCACCCCTTCACTCTTAATAGTATCAAGTTGACACCAGATTATGTAACTACCACACCTAATAAGGTCATCATTTTATACACTACATTCCTAATGAACTATATCTCATACCATGGATCCTAGAGTATACTATAGAGTATATTTCTTTTACAATTCACTGCTTTCTTGCTACTTAATGACTTTGTTCAATATGTCACTTCAGCTGCTAAGAGAAAAATTGCTAAGAGAGAATATTGTGCCAAATATAAAGCTTGGCATTAAAAGAAAACAAACCCAATTGTTTCCCAAAACAAATGATATTTAAATGATATGTATGAAAGGGCACTTAAACATTTTATACTTGGCCTTGGGAAGAGATGAGGTCAGCATTTGAAATTCTGACTCTTAAATTGGTTCCTTAGGCCTTACTAATATCGTTTCTTCTTAACAAAAAAAGTAAAGCTACAGCGACTCTCCTCTATCTTTCTTAAACATTTAAAATTATTCCATTGGAGAATATGATACAGCACAGAAACCATGTTGTTGAGTGTGTCTTTTGTAAGTGTTGAAAGTTGTAAGTCTGCATCACCAGCGTCTGCTGAGCAGTTACTACAGCCAGCATGAAGGTAGTCAGCATGTGTGTGTTAGTTAATCTACTTAAACTCGGTGGGAAACAGGACTGGGAAGAGAGTGTATGTGGGCAACCTCTCAACATTCATACATTAAAGAGTCTGGGAGGCCAGGGCTCCCAAGGAGGGAACCTTCATGTTCATGTGTTGGAGATGTATCCCACTCACATTCTCCTAAGTGAAAGCTATTCCTCTCAATGTCCCCCCATAACAATGCCAAATTTAAGGTACTGTTTGCAAACACATGGTCGCTTACTATATACTCTTGAAGGTCAACTGCTTGTAGGCCATCTGCCTGAAGGTTGTCTGCCATCAAAAGCAATCAGACTCTATTGTCTGTCTGGCCCTAAGTAGGGCCGTTCCCTTCTGATAAGGATCATAGATTGTTCTCTTGGAGAAGAGCTCAAAGACACCTAAACTCAAGCCAGCTCAGAGATGACCAAGGTTAGGCTGCTATCTTGACTCTAGAGCCTGCCCATCTTGTTACATATGTGCCTTCCTGTCACATGTGTGCCTCTAGATTACTACTGCATGTATACCCCTAGCACATCCCTCTCATGTTACATATATGCTTATAATACAACCCCTTCCTGTTATGTATGAGCTTACCTTGGCTTGCTTGCCCAAGTCTGTGAGTCAATAAAGGACAGTCTCATTCTGGTTCCAGCCATCATGGAAGAAGGTGAGCCCTTGCATGCTTTATCTTATCTGACGTCTCTTTAATTTACCCTCAGTTATACAACCACCCCTTGAACCCATTCTGTTGTGGGGAGGCTGGTCCCCTACAAAACCCCATAACAATTCAAGAGAGAGGTATGATTGCTCTCTCTATTTTATAAGTGAAGGAGGAGGAGGAGTTAGCATTTACCCAAGATCACACCCATAAGAGTGGAGAGAACCAGGATTCCTATCCTGGAGGCCAGTCTCTTTAGAACAGGCTGCATGGCTTCGGTTATCTGTGCCTGACTCCTACCTTGAAAAGTCAGCTGTTGCTATTAAAGAGTTTGGTGGTGCCATGGGTTAAGCATTGAACTGCTAACCTCAAAGTTGGAGGTTCAGACCCATCAGGCACTCCTTGGGAGAAAGATGCTGCTGCCTGCTCCCGTAAAGATGTACAGGCTCAGAAACCCTAGAGAGTGGTTCTCCTATGTCCTACAGGGTAACCAGGAGTTGGAACTGACTCCACGGCAGTGGGTTTGGTTTTCTGGTTTTGCTGTTGTTAGTTGCCTTTGAGTTAGCTCCAGCTCAAGCACAATGATCCTGCACCACCTTCATGATGTGTGGGTCGATTGTTTTGGCTCTAGGGTCAATCCATTTCAAGGAGGGGTTCCTTCAATGTTGACAGCTTTCTCCTTGACTAACTATGATGTCCTTTTCTAGTGACTGAACTTTCTTGATGATGTGTCTAAAGGAAGTGAGACAAAGCTAAGGCAGGCTGAGAAAGCTCTCCTCTTTCCACAGATGCAAACAGGGAGGCAGAGGGGTACAACGAGGCCTGGCCATTTGTTTTGTTTGCTTTTCCTTTTGACAGTTGAGTTATGTGCTGTTCCTGCCTCAGAAGACCCTCTCCTGGTGGTGAATCTGGGGACTGTTTTATTTCAAACCAGGCATGCGGTGGCCTTCTTAAGTACATCCACAGGCACGGCTCTTCATTCAGCTACATCCATCAGCTCTGATTTGTTTGATGTTAAATAAACCTGAAAAAAATATGAGCCAGTAGCAAACTAAGTGTTGCTTGATTCCCTGGTGCCTTTGCTATTAATGAGTAGATGTGGAGTGCCAACTTGTAAAGACTGCCAATGCGTTATTTGGATGCATTTATTAGGATTGGCACAAGACAGAGAATGCGAAAGTCGATTTGCTTAAGATCATCTATCCATTTCTCCTGGTGATTGGTTCTTAAGTCTCTTTTAGAAAAACACCTCCGTCATCTTCTCCTCCCCATCAGCATATGAATATTTATTTTCTTCCTTTCACAATCTTCTTTTGCGTGATTTCTTTCATCGGTTTTGATTCTCAGAGACCTTCCTTAGGTAGCAGATATTGTCCACAATCACATTGGATGTTAGCAAATGGTCCCTGGAGAGACTCCGAATTTACATGAATCTTTTTTAAAAAATATGTTTCCAATTAAGAATCAATAAAAGGGAGCGGTGGTGGTGCCGAGGGATAAGCTAACCACAAAGTTGAGGCTCACACCAACAGCCACTCTACCGGAGGAAGCCAGGCCTGTGTGCCCACCACAAAGATTTACCCTCCAAAATCTCAAGGAACAGTCCTACTCTGTTGCTATGAATCAACAGAATCCACTTGACAGCAATGGGCATACCAGTCGCCCCCCCACCCCCCAAACCAATTGCAATTGTGCCCATCCCACTGTATAACAATCCCATGCATTATTGAGTAGAATTGCTCCGTAGGGTTTCTTGGCTGTGATGATAAGCCTTCTTTCCAGGAAACCACTAGGTCGGGTCCATCAGCAGTTGAGTGTGTTAGTCTGGGTAGACTAGAGAAACAAATCCATTGACACTCATATGTGTATAAGAGCTTTATATACAAGAGCAATTGGACATTGAAAAACATCCCAGCAAGTTCCAGATCAAGTGCCTAAGTCCGATGTTAGCCCATATGTCTGATATAAATCTATAAAGTTCTCTTCAGACTCGTGAAACACATGCAATGATGCTGAATGTAGGAAGATCGCAGGCCAGTGGGTGGGAAGTCTTGTGGATTCAGTGGTGTTGTAAGCATCTCAGTGCTGGCAGGGGTCTCCACATGGTTCCTTCAGCTCCAAGGGCAGCATCAGGGTAGGTCCATGTGGCTACTCCTCAGAAATGGCTGGCAGGGAGTGAGCAGAGAGAGAGAGAGAGAGAGAGAATACCTCTCCCCTTTAAGGAGGAATACAGGAATTCCCAGAATCCTCAGGAGAAGGCCATGCCTACACAAAGGCCTCATTGACTATGACCTGATTAGCAGATTACATTCCACCCCTTCGCTCTTAATCCTCCCAAGTCCCAAACTGACACCAGATTATGTAAGGACCACAGGGAGTTCAAACAGCTGGAGTCACCCAGGGTTTGTACCAGTTCAACAACCTCAAGCGGAGTTCAGATTCTCGGAGCCTTGGCTTTGCTCTTTTCTGAATACAGATGAAGACTCAAAGGCCCTGGCGAGGATCAGATGAGGTCACATCTGTGGCCTTGTGGCATCGGCTATTGGTGGGCAGATTCTTCACATCATCAATCCCCTGCTTCCTTTGCTTCTGTAGAAACGAGAGGTGTCCCAGATGGCTGGCACGCATTTGCCCACCGAATGAGTACCGTATATACTCGTGTATAAGCTGAATTTTACAGCACATTTTTAATGCAGTTTATGTGATAAAATTAGGTGCCTCAGCTAATATTCAGGTCGGCTTATACTCGAGTATATATAGTAATCTATGGCCTACATCTCTAATGTCATTGAATCTGCCAAGACCTGATGGAACTGGCAAGCCAAAGGCCAATTTAAACCCAACCAACCAGCCAGCCAGCCAGCCACTCCCCAGGTCCCGGTCCTCTTAAACGCCACTGCTTTCTTGCTGAAGTGTTGTACCAGCATGGCTCCTTTAACACATGCTCGGTATACAGTACGTAGCAATGATCACACTGACAATAACAATTATTGCCATGTTATTCCCTCGCTCAGACTTCTTGGAGCCCCTCCCTCAGCTCTGTGTGCCAGATTCAACCATAACGCTTCAAATCAGCTCCCGGGCTTTCTATCCAGAGGCTCCCAAATGGATTTGGCTTGTTGCCCCTTTCTCAGAAAACAAAAATCCTCAGAGCCCCTTGGCAATGAAAAACGTTTGCACTGTGGCCCCCAATCCAGGATAAAGTGTAGGTATCTGCTTTTGCATTCTCCTTGGACTGGTCAGTGCCCCCAGGAGGCGGTAGAGCCCACTTTGGGAAACACTGTTCTAGTCTGTCATCCCCACTGCTCCCCCTATCTTGCAGTGCACACAGAACACCCTGCGGCTGCCCCTTATCCACAGCCCCTTCTACCGACATTCCCTCGCTCTTCTAGCTCCTCTGTGAAGCATCCCCTCTTCTGAACGGAGCACGTCATTCCTAAGCAAAGCTTACATGGCATTATTCTTGTGTACCGCCCGTCTGTCCACCCACAGGACTATGCCATCCCTGAGACCAAGGGCCATCTCTGTCTCCACAGACCCCTGCGCCATCTTAGCACTCCAGGCCCTGGACGCATCTGTGCTGACGTCATTAACACTACTGGTCACAGTGGGGTGGTTCTGGAGGAAATGATCCCACTGTCCTGGTTTCTTCTATAATACTTCCTGGAATGGGCATCCTAGAACCTGTCAGTGCCAGGAAGTTATCACTGTCACCACCTGGAGCTCAGGATCCCTGCAGCACAAGGTTACTCTGACACAGGTAAGTAGAACAGGTCCCAGAGAACTTCTTGTCTCCAGGGGATCAAAGCAAAGCTCTCCAGCTCCTGAGGAAATCACAGAAGCCTGGGTCTTCCTGGGGCCCAGTCAACAAGCCACCTGAAGTCTTTGCTTGTGAGTCACGGGTGACCCCAAAGCAAACCCAGGGGGGATCACTCTATTCTCTCCTCAACAACCCTTCTAACACTCCCTTTTCACATGATCAAATGAAACGGGATTGCCTGGTCTTCCAAAAGATATGGTAAGAACGAAAGGCAGTTTCCAGATGTTTCCACTTGCCCGTGGCTCAGTCACAGGCAGCAGGAAACCTGCCCCCACTTTTCAATGACAGCAGAAAGGACTGTCCTTCTGGAGACCCTGAGTCTGAGGAGTTTCCCCCTCACCCCCTCACCCCCCAGAGGGTCCCCCGCTGGAAAAGCTGAAATGGGCACCGGTTCCTGTTGTTGTTTTGTTATTCGTTGGTTGTTAATAGAGAGTAATTTCCGCAACACATTCCATCTACATTTCAGCGATGTTGCCATTAAGCTTCATTAAGGTTCAGTAATGGAACCAGTTTAGTGCTGAAACTAGGCCTGCTCGCAAGCAATCATCATCGTTTCCATGTATTATATTATCAGGGTAGAGAGGACTCACCAGGCGGTCATTTGAGAAATGGCTCATAACTGCCTCTGGGAAGGCAAGCCCGAGTAAGTCTCCAGAGAGATGAATTCATTCTAAGGTCCCGGCCACACCTTTTTAGCACTTCCTAGAGACGTTGGCCTTGTTATCCCAGCACGGGCATGTGTGGAGAGCAAAACTGCCCCACTGGCTGTTTGAGCCCTCACCCAGGGATCCTGTTAATGATCTGATACATCTTTTAAAACTTTTTTTTTATTTTTTATCACCAGTGTTACTACCATCTCTTTCTTTCTGGGGGATTTGGTCTGTAGAGTGCCCCCCCACCCCACCCATCTGGAGTTTGTGGGTTCTACTCCACCCTTTGGTCTGTTCCTCTCTTCAAGGTATTTCCCGCAACTGGGCATTCGGATCCAAAGACTGAATTCATGGTCAGAAGCTTTCTTTGAACCTCCCTGAGTATCCTCTCATCCACTTACATTTGGGGACTGGTTGGGAGTACCTTATCCATGAGTATTTTTGTCAACACGGTCCAAGGAATTCTGGCTTTATGGTTAGTTTCCCCCCGTCTGTTTATAGGTGGCGATTCGGGGAGATTCCAAGATTATCCCACAAGGCTGCTGCCACCGGATGGTGCAACCACCGTCTTAATAATGTTTTAAAACATCTGCTCACCATCTGCAGAGGGAGGGGCGGATTACAGAGTCCACACGTGTTCGTGGCAAATTCAGTGCTGTGCAATGGCGGAGGGAAGAGGTAGGCTTGAGAGTAGCTCTGGGCAAGAGAACTTTCTAATGAGGACAGGCCTGTCCTCCATCTGCCCTGCTCAGTACTCACAAGCCATGTGTTGGCTATTGAGCACTTGAATGTGGTGAGTGAAAACTAAAAGCAGACTCTACTTTATTTCACCATACTTAATTTGAGCAACGTTTAAGGAGCCACAGAGAGTTGGCATTTCTTGATGGATGCCATCAAGTTCATTGGTCACATAATGTCCCCAGGAGACAGAGTAAGACTCCCTGACAGGGTGTTTTAGGCAGCAAACTTCATGGGAGTCGAATGCCATGTCTTTATCCCATGGAGTCCCTGGGTGGGTCCAAGCCGGCAATCTTTCAGGTAGCAGCTGGCCCCTTCATACTGAGCCACCCGCTGTCTTTGGCTTTCGTGTTGGCCAATGCACATCGAAGGAGCTCTAAGAACTCGTATTCACTGAGCTGTTCCCTGGGCTAAGCCACGCTTCTGAGCAGGATACATATCAAGCATAAGTCCTTACTTTCAGAAGCTTACATTCTCTAGTAGGGACCGACTGGGAGAGAATTAAATTTATATAGTCATAGATAGAAACACAATGGGTGTTTCTGTAGTACAGCGCTCCTGACATCTTTGGCCAAATGCTCCCTGGCGTTCAGTGACACCCAGCAATAAGTAGAGAGAATTGCGTCGGCTAAGCCCTTTGAGGCATTCCTAGGGATATGGTTCAAAACAAGCTCTTACAGACCCCAAACTGGACACGCTGGAAATTTTTGGAATCATTTTCACTCCTATAAGTAATATAAGAGCAGACAAGATGCCTGCTTTGTTCTCCCACACATAGTAGGTGCTCAATAAAATTTTCTCACCTCAATGGATGGCTACAGGAGTTAGAATTCATGAACCAAATCTAGCCTACCACCTTTTGTATGGCCTGTGACAAAATAATGGCTGTTACATTTTTATATAGTTGAAAAATAAAGCAAAAGGATAATTCTTTATGATGTGTACAGATTACACAAGATTCGATGTTTACTGTCCATAAATAAAGTGTTATGGAAATAAGGACTTTGAACCAGTTTGAACTGGCTCTGTCATGGGAGATGCAGCAAAATTGAAGCAGACTCCATTTTTTTTAAGCTGAGTAAAGTGGAAGGATTACAGTCATGGGAAATTCATAGGTCCAAGCCTTAGAAAAGGAGCCTCCGATGAGGGGCCAAGAGCCCTTTTAGGACCCTGATGCAGGAGATGAGACTTTGGCCAAGATTGTGGCGAGCATTAGACATTCAAGGTGGCATGGTCAGCTGCCATCTTTGAGAACGCCACTGTTGCTTCTGACTCTGCCGATCAAGAGATGTGCTTGCTATGCAACCCCACCTGCCTTTGTTTCGAGAGTACATTTCCAGCGGTGTCATTTTTCCCATTCCAGTTTGTGTTCTAGAACACCCACATTTCACACATTTCAGTCTGTCCTGGTGTGGTTTCACTGGCCACAATGACACTAGGAGGAAAAAATTCGAAGCCCGGGGTGGAACAGAGTCCCTCCCGTTTACTTATGACCCTCCATAATGGTTTTCAAGAGCTCTGGTGACATAGTGATTATTCGTTGGGACCCAAAAGGTCAGTAGTTCAAAACCACCAGTCGCTTCTCGGGAGAAAGGCAGGGCTTTCTAGTCCTGTAAAGAGTTATAGTCTCAGATATCCTGGGGGCAGTTCTGCTCTGCCCTATAGGGTGTCTATGAGTTGGCATTGGCTTGATGACAATACGTTTGTTTTGTTATTTATAGTTATTTCCATAGTTCACTGGATTGGTGCTCACAACAGAGACTACTCTGCTTACAAAGCCTAAAATATTTACTATTTGGACCTTTATAGAAAAAGTTTGCAGACCCCAGAAGTAGTCAATAAGTGCCCCTTATGCTTCAAGAAGAAGAAAAAAAACTTGTGTTTCACATATTAGGAGAAATGGAACATTTTAAGAAATTTCCTCCTACCTATGGCCAGAGAAAAGTGCATTCCACACCCAAATATATACAGTTGGGGCCCACAAAAACAAAGCAAGGGCCTTAATGGAGTAATTAAAGTTGCAGCAGAAGAAATAAAATTCTCCACAGAAAGTCTTCTGAGCTCACAGAACTGGGAGGGAGACGAAGCGTGGACACTGCTGCTCGTTATTCGTGTTTGCAGCAATGCCTGGCACGAAAGCCAGGACCCACTCCCACGCCGTCGGCAGAGAAAACGCCCACTTATTCCTCCCAGGTTTGGGAACGAGGAAGACAGTCGAGCGAAGACAGCCAGCTGCCGGTGCATCTTCAGGAGATCCCAGCGAGTAGCTTCGGATCATCCGAGGCCTTCGCGGAAGGAAGAATCACCGCTGAAGAAAGGGAATGGGGAGTCGTTTCATCGTTGGAAGCGCCCCGTTTCTATCTGGAGTCTTGCTTGCCAAGGGAAGTAAGCAGGAACCTTTTCAGAGCAGATGAACTCTTATTGAGAGTTTGAGCCCCTCCCAGCTGTTTTCTCATAGCAAAATCTAATGTGTTCGGTTCGGATATTGATCACCTTGGTACGAAGGCTCTTTCATAAAATCAAATGCAGGGGCTACATGAACACATTCCCGAGAATTACAGGCTGTCTTTGGAGTGAGAACAAGTCATTTTCTAGCCAATGCCAAGCTGTGTCCTAAAGTGGCACTAAAAGTTTCAAAGTTATATCGATAAGAATGATGGCAACATGAAATAGAGTCATTTACAAGCCAAAGCAAGACAGAAATGGAACCTTTGGCATTTGGTTTTTTAAAAAACGATTACAGCATGGGGAGCGCTATATAATCTAATACTGCAAGTTGGCTGTACATCCAGAGACAGAATTTGGAACTGCTTGCGACAAGATCCACAGGGGCACCACAGTTCCTGCCATAAAGTATGACCAGGGTGTCTGAGGGACGCTGTTGGCTTGCTCTTTTATTTTTATTTCCTTTGGACTTTAAGAACCCCAAACCGATTCTGGGGCCATCCAGTGGATTCCAAATCACTGGGCTATGACGGGCGACATAGCACTGCCCCTTAGGCTGTCCAAGACTGTCATCACCCCAGAGGCACCTCTGTCTCCCGGGGGACAGCTTTCACCACTGTGGTGCCTGGGCTGCTGCTGTGGACCATAGCAAAGATCTATGAAGTGACTTCGCAGTCTTTTAGGAGAAGAACGGGGGGTTGGGTGCAAACAGGGCTTAAACCAAAGGGGAGGGGAAAATAGAGAAGCCCGGTGAAGCCACCCATGATGAATTTGCTGCAAACAATTGTCACAGTCAGATGGAGAAGGGTATTTGGCTTATTGAGAAGGGACACATCCCTACAGGGATCATCAGGGACCTAGGAGAGCAGTGCTTCTGACGGAGGTGTCCCTTATGAGAAAGCACGTCTCATCCTCTGTGGGTCAGAGCTAGATGGGGTTGGGATAAATCTGGGTTCTGCTTCTTACCAGCTATCCGATCCTGGGCAAGTAATAACCTCGTCCCTGACATTGGGATCCTAATTGGACATCTCTCTTGGGGTTGTGTGAGCCCCGTGAGCATGCTCCCAGATGCTTACCACCATGTCTGCCACTCAGTACACATGGAGGAGCCCCAAACGATGCTGATGGCCCAAGTCACCATCCTAGACTAGGACTGGATGCAAGGTCGTGGATGAAATAGTCCTACCTGGAAAGTGGAGTCCCTGTGAAACTGAATGAAGAACTGGGGAAGGAAGCGGGAGGTGGATGTCTTATGTCTACCAACACAAACCCAACCCACTGCCATGGGGTTGACGTCCACTGAGGTGTAGCGGATAAAACACCCATGTTCATCAGGTTGATTCCGATTCATGGTGACCCTCTGAGTAACAGAGACTAGAACGGCTCTGTCCCTGAACAGGGTAACAGGGTTTTGGTCTATGGAGCAAATGGGTGGACTCAAACCACCCATCTTTAGGTTAGTAGGTGAGGGAAAACTGGACTCTCAGTTTTCCATGTAACGAAACTGATTTTCAGACAAAGACAAAGCAGCCTCTCATCTCCCGCCTGGGAGTCTGCGGTACATCCTCTCCAGGTAACAGCGATGTTTGGAGTGTCTGCCATTTGCTCTCCTCTTCTTCTTGGACCCATAGTGGGGAGACCCTGTGCTCACGCTGTGCCATCTCTCTCTGGCTACAGTCCACAAGAGCAGTGAGGGCCCCCAAATCAATCCGGGCTGGCTGAACCTCTTCCCAGGAGAAGCTGGACTCATGCCTGGATGCCACATTATCACAACTCATTTCACAACTTCCCGAACCAAATTAGTTTATTTAAAACCAAATACACATAGTAGACTGTTTTGGGGGAGGGAAGCTGTGATCAAGGGTTCTCTACACCTCCTTGTGGGGTGCAGGGGAGTCAGTTCTGACTCAGCACCACCCAACAAGCACAGAATACAACACTGCCTGGTTTTGCACCAATCTGACAGTCAGTGCTATAGCTGAGCCCCACGTTCTTGACTTAGGACGTCAATAAGCTCAGTGCTGCCCAAGACTTTCTGTGGGGGATGAGAGGAAAGACCAGTTGCTTGGTGAGAGTCACCAGGAAGCATAAAGCAATAGACTGTGTAGACCTAGATTGCCTCGTTCAGGGGAAAGGCGAGGGAGGAGTGCTCTCCAGAGAAGAGTTTTCTCTCTCTGGCACCAAGGTCCTTGGGGAGGTGGTTGGGAACAGCTCTTTGGAACACCCGTGTCCCAGTTTTCCGCACACACCCCTATGGGGCATTGGAAGATTATGAAATCATGGTTCTCTTTTTCATCTTCTGGACACAAGTGGGGAAGTCTTTTAAATGCTTAAAGAAATGAGAAATAGAATGTTCATGTCAACCAAGAAGTAGCATACTGTAATTATGAAGGTGACCTTGCTCCAAGAAGGCATGTGAGGAATTTGAATTGAAAACCTCAGAACAATTTCCAGGTTACATCATCAAAACCCAAAAGCTGTGAATAGAAGGGGAAGCAGGAAAACTAGTGGGGTGGGGGGAAGGGTCACCTTTCTGTTATATTGTTGCTCCCACCCCCAAGGACCACCCAGCCTCCTAAAGATCCCTAGTGGTACAGTGTGTTAAGCCCTGCAAGATTAGAGGGAGAAAGATGAGGCTGTCTGCTCCCAGAGAGGTGTGCACGCTTGGAAATACTGTGGAGCCGTTCTATGCTGTGTTCAGGGGTGGTTTTGAGGTGGAATGGGCTCAAGAGCAGGGCGTGGAGGTATTTTTTCTCTTAATGAGTCACAGGACAGGTTCTGGATGTAGAGAAATCTCTCTGTCTCTCAAACTCAGAGAACCAACCCTCGGCTTCCTGTTCCCGCTTACAGACAAGCCAGACCCTACACCTTGATGGGCACGGGCGTTTTGCAACGCAGCATGACAGTCAAAGGTGCTGGGCCAAAGGAACTATCTCTGTGTCCCGTCTCTCTTCTCCTGGAGTTACGACGCAAGATTTATGTTTCTCACTCACCTTCAACTCTCTGGGGGTGTGGGGTGATGTGTTGTTTGTTTTTTTGTACCAACTCTATGACATAAAGGCACAGTTTCATCACTGTCTTTGAGATAGCTTAAGAGAGACCCCGAAGTGTCCCTTAGGAGAAAGCACCTCACGTTCCCTGGTAAAGTTTGGTACAAGTGGACTAGAAAGGCGGGGTCCAAGGCAGGAGAGCTCAGTCGTTGACTGGATACCCAGAAACTCCCTGAACTAGAATGGACCCAGTTCTGAGAAATACGTGGACTCCCCCATATCCAAATGAAGACCATTTGAGTACAAAAGAGGCTGAATGTAATTCAAGGCCAAATGACTCTCAACGAGCTGTTACATTCATCCAAAGGTTAAATCCACTGGGAAGATGTGTGTGGGTTCGGGGAACTGTATGCTAATGAGATTTGCAGTGAAATGGTATTTAAATAGCTAAGAATTGTTCCCTACCTCACAACCTCATACCGCTTGTAATTGTCCCTGGAGACTCTTACAGCCACAATTAAGTGAGGATTGGGCTTATTTAGTCATTACGGAAACAAATGCACATTAAAACCACAGAGAGAGACCACTACACACCCATGTGAATGGCTAAAGCTAGCAAGACTCATCACATCAAGTGTTGGTAAGGATACAGAGACACTGGCAACCTGCCCCTCTGGTCTCAATTCAGCCACTAGGTATTGAACGTCTTCTATTTGCAAGATCCTTTGCTAGATAACTACACTGAAGGCATGGCACGCTGAACGTGGATCTTTTCTTTAAGGGCTCAGCACAGCTATGGAGCAAGAAGTACGTGAAGGACAACGCTGGCTATCAGATAATGGGATGGAGAGCCTCAACCAGATAGCTTCCGATTCACCGGAGTCTCTGCTGAAAATACCGATACTCAGGCCTCTTCTCAGAGTTACCCTTTGGGATACGGCCCTGGTCAACTCTGAAAATGAAACACAAACAAAAACACGAGACATAGAAATTTTAAACCGATTGAATCATTATTCCTCCTCGATCCCCGACGTCATTGTTTTACATGTATTTCTCGTGACTCGACTTTTCAGAGAGCCCCTTAAACAGCAGGACAGTCAGTGTCTCCCTTGGGAAGAACACATACAGAAACTGGCAGGGAGAATGGTGAACAGGACCCTCCTAAGATGCCACCATGCCACCCCAGGACTCAGGTGGGCCTGACCCCGATCCACGTTGTTTCAATCGCCTCCAGTGCCTGTGAAAGCCGGGCATAGAACAAAGGACCCCATGAAGAACCGATGCCGTTGCGTTATGATGCCGTCGAAGAATCTTGAAAGTACCAGGGACTGACAAGACGACAACAACACATCTGTCTTGGAAAAAGCGCAGCCGGAACGCTCCTGAGAAGTAAGGATGGCCAGACTTCACCTCGGGCGCTTTGAGCATGTTAGCAGGAGAGACCCGCCCCTGGAAAAAGAGGCCGTGAAAAGGGGGAGACCTTCAGCAAGACGGATTGACAGTGTGTCTGCCACAACGGGTTCAAACATAAGAACTGTGAGGACGACAAGGGACAGGCAGTGTCCCATTGTGTTGTACTTAGGGTCACTCTGAGTCAGAGGCGACTCGATGAGACCTAGGACAACAGCAACATACCTGAGTCCCCGGGGCCAAGGAACAAACGTCCACGGGGCCACTGCACCCAGATTCCCTTCCTCGGTCTCCAGGAACTTAAATCAAAGCAAAGAGGATGCACTGTGGGAAATTCGGAGAAGCAGACCTTGTTCGACCACACTTTGCAGCTGCTACATTTTGTTTGGCATATTGAAGGTACGTGGTAGCCCTGCATGGAGTCTCTCAGCGCCATTCTTCCAGCAGCATGTGCTGCTTCTTGTCTCTGTGTCACACATAAGTCATTCTCCCAATATTTCAGACTTTAAAAAAAATGCTATTGCACATTCTACAGAGACTCTCCCCAAACTCACTACCATTGAGTTGATGCTGGCTCAGTAACCCTAATAGGATTGCCCCTGTGGATTTCTAACGCTGTAAATCTCTGTGGGAGCAGAAAGCCTCTTTTGTCTCCCACAAAGCATCTGTAAATTGGTAATGCTGCTTTGGGGATTGGCGGCCCAACACATATAACCCCATACTCCACCCAGGTTCCTTCCCATAGACTACTGATATAGTTGAAGTTTATTGTTCCAATCTGGCTGATAAACACATGTGGGGTTAATTGAAGGGTGGAGAGATAAATGGCTCAGTGAGCCTCACACCTTTCTAGTTCTCAGGTCCCTTGCTTTGTGATGGTCGGACCAGGGTGCAGCTGCCTTAACCAGTTCTCTGCTTCAGCTGGCAAAGCTCATTTCCTGCTAAGGTGACCAGATTTTAACATTGGTAAAGCGGGACCCCATTGATAAAACTCATATCCTGGCAAAATAGCCACATGGCAGCCAAAAACTGTATACCCTAGCTTGTCATGCATTCTTTCCAAAAATGGGGACTTTTTAAAACACCGCAGGATGCAGGAAAAATTGTTAAAAATCAGGACTGTCCTGCCCAAAGCGGGACATCTGGTCACCTTATGCAAGACATCCCCCAAGGAGAAACAGCATAGACCTACCCTGATGCAGCCCTGGGTGCTGGAACAGTCATGTGGAGACTCCTGCCAGCGCTGAGATGCTTACATGCTCACTGATTAGGCTTTCCCCCTGCAGTCAGCGTCATTGCATGTTTTGTGAGATGGAGGAGGACTTTGTGGATTGGTGTCGGACATATGGGCTAATGTTGGACTTGTGGGCTTGGACAGCCCTGGGTTAGAATGTCTTCTTGATGTGCACTTACTCTTTATATAAAACTCTCTTATACATGAGTTTCTGTGGATTTGTTTCTCTAAAGTACCCAGACTAACACAACTACATTGTAGAATAAAACCAACGTTCATATGCACTGGGAAACCAGGATGTTTCGTGTAACTCATCGTCAGCCTTAAAGGACAGGGTAGAACTGCCCCTGTCGGTTTCTGAGACTGTAACTCCTTACGGGAGGAGAAAGCCTATCTTTCTCCCTCAGAGTGCCTGGTCATTTCAAGCTTCTGACCTTGCTTTTAGTCCAATTCATAATCGCAATGCCACCAGGGCTCCTTAAGTTGTCTACCTAGCTTCAAATTGGTTGTGCCACTTGGAATGGCTATAGAGAATGAAGGCACACAGGCCACCAGGAATATGCCACGGAGAAGACCAAGGAAGTCAACACCATCGGCATCCCCCTCCACCTACAATCACCGCAGAATGAAGAGACCAAGAAGAGGTGACAGGGTTAGCACCAAAGTGTGACAATGACCTTGAAGAGGGCAAATGGCTCCTCTTTGTGTGTTTGAAACCACAATAAAATTGACAGGAAAGCGAACTTGAGCCCAGATGACCAACATCTCCCCCCACCCCTCCATCTTTCCTCTTCCTCTCCAAGTGAAATGGCTGAAGACCAGGAAGACGGGAGTCACTGGGGAAGATCCAGAGGGCCCAGAGGTCTCCTTCCTGCCACGGAGCATGCTGGGAAGCCCTCCGATGGCCCCACAATTCCTAGGTGGGGAAGAATAACTCTTCTGTGTAGATCTCCTTCCTTGTAGCCTCTCATAAATTCTGGTAGTAAGTTCTGGTAGATGATGTATTGCTTGGGAGAACAGGGGGGCGGAAAGCACGTACTTGCTTCATCGAGAAGTTCAAGCTCCTGTCAATCCCGGGGAGAAAGAACTTCAGGTCACGTGAGCAACCCAGGGCCATCCGGGTAATTCCAACTCATAGCAACCACACAGTTGTTTCATTATGTTGTAGTAAGAGACACTGAGTCGGAACTGACTCAATGGCAACTAAACTCAACAACAACAACAAACAACAACATCTTGACGCTATAGGACAGAGTAGAAGCCAATAGAAACCTTTTGGGCTTCCAAGAATGTAACTCTTTAAGAGAGCAGAAAGCCCCATCTTTCTCCTGCTGAATCCCTGGTGCCCTAGAACTGCTCAGCTTGCAGTTAGCAGCCCCATGGGTGACCCACTGGCCACCAGGGCTCCTGGGCCTGTGGACAAGGGCCTTGTTCCCCGGGGGCGGCCTCAATAGCTGCAGTCAACTCCAACCACCTGCAGCCTGGCCTCGGGAGCCAAGACTCAGTCTTCACATTCCTTCGATTCTGGGGGAGCCAAGATGCATGGGCCCGAAGCCCGGACCATTTTTGAACATTCTTTAAGGGAAAAAGTCCCACAAAGCACGGCTATCAGGTTTAAGTAGAACAGAGAAAGGAATTACAGCAGGCTTCAAGGTTTATAGCTCTAGCAAATACCACAAACAATATCAACACCCAGAAAAATCACACAATAATTTTATCAACGGACTGCCTGGCTTCTCTAATTTTTTTTCCTACCATTTTTTGGACTGTTTGTTCCCTGGTCTCCTCCTCCTCTGACACGATTTTGGAACTTTTCTGTAAAGCAAACAAAAAGTGAATTTGGCCTTGGCTCTCGCATGATTGATCAACATTTGTCTTTGCAGTGATTGATCACAGCGAGAGCGTTCTCTGGGCTTCCCAAGGGGCTACTGGCAAGGCCATGGGATTTGCAAGATGGATGTTTGCCTTCTCTTCGTAGGGCTGCCCTAACACATTGCACGGGCTCGGCCGACTAACAAAAGCAGACATGCACGCTATCGCTTCCAAAGCCCAACATCCGTCTCATCCAGGCTGTGGTTTCCTGAGATCTCTTTCTTCAGGGGCTGGAGGACCCCTACCCCACCCCGACCCCCGCGCCCAGGACCTCACTCACATGGGGCTGACAGGACCTTTTCCCTCCTTCAGGCTTTCAGCCTCCAGGACAGAAGTCTACCGGTTCAAACCGGCTCCAGCTCCAGCCTGTTGGTGTAAATAAAGTTTTATTGGCACACAGTTGTCTGGCTGTTTTCACTCCGAGGGCAGAGTTGAGTTGTCATTATTGAGACCATATGGTCTCCAAAGACTAGGTGTTTACGCTCTAGATCTTTAGGAGCCCTGGTAGGTGCAATGGTTAAGTGCTCAGCTGTTCATTGAGAGGTCAGTTTCAAACCCACTGCTGATTGCTCCCTGGGGAAAAGATGTGGCAGTCTGCTTCCATAGAGATTACAGTTTCAGAAACCCTATAGGGTAGTTCTAGTCTGTCCTACAGGGTCACTGTGTTAGGCAGGGTTCTCTAGAGAAACGAGACCAGGGCACTTATGAATATATATATACAGTGAGAAGGAATATAACAGCTAATTAGTCCACACAGTAATACAGAGGGTTCAGTTCAACTCACTTCTCTGGAAGTCCTTCAGCTCACAAGGGCTGCCTGGTCCAAGGTCAAGGAAGCAGACAGCAGAGTCCTTCCTGGGGCAAGGCAAGCAAAGTCTGCCCACAGGCAACAAGCAGCAGAGAGCTTAGCAAAGCAGGCCCGATGGGATGTCGAATGCAAGGTGACAGAATCCTTGGCCTCAAACTCAAGCAATGTATGCACCAGCAGCGCGGCAAAGCAGGTCTCAAAGGAGCCTCATCATCTAGCGATGATTCAGAGGCTGGCCTCACCCACAGGAGGTGTAGCTCACAGGTTGAGGCAGAGAACTTAGCTACAACAGCAGCAAAAACACTCCAGCGTGCTCCCATCACCTGAGAGCAAGAGAGGCAGAGGTGGGCCTCAAAGAACCATTTAGCGCTTTGCTACCCAATCAAATTACAATCTGATTAATCCCACATGTTGCTATTGGCCAGGATGGCACAATAAACTTACCTCTCACGGTCACTATGAGTTGGAATTGACTTGGCGGCAAGGGTTTTACTTCATCTGGCCCTTTACAGAATAGTGTTGGCTGACCTCTGCTTACTCAAGTGCAATTCAAGATCTCCGTCAACAATGTGTCCGGTGCTAACCACCACTATCTCGTTTGTCCCCACACCTGAAAAGAGGAAACCTAGGTTCTGGGAGGTACAGCGACTCACCCAAGAGTTCACAGGTCGATGATACACTCAGGTCCCTAGGATACAGACTGCAGTGATTTACTCATCTCTACCGTGCCTGTGGGGCTGGGAAAGGAGAAAGAGTCCTGATTTCAGTGACTCCTCCTTGTAAGGAGGTTGGCTGTTCAGACCTATCAGCCAATTCATGGGAGAAAGATGAGGCAGTTTTATTCTGTAAAGACTTACAGCCTTAGAAATCCTATGGGGCCCATTCCAGTTGATTCAATGGTCATGGGTTTGGGGGATGTAAGTCTCTGGTAGGAGAAGTCTCCTGTCTCCAGGTCCTGGGCATTCATGGAAAGCTCCCGGCTGGGCCAGATGGACCTGCCCAGGGCTTGGGGCCTGCCTCCCTATCAGCAAGTATGATAGTTTTATTTACCAACTTTCAAGCTATTACCTAGCAGTGTTAAAGTCTTCAAGCGTAATGAGTTGGATCAAAAATGAAGCTGAGCTGCTGCTGGTTTTGAACTACCAACCTTGTAGTTAGAAGCCCAATGCCTTCAGAAGCTGAAGCAGAAAGCATTTTCACACCACTCTGCTGTCTGGGGTGAGGGCTTTCCAAAGGGAGCCTTTGTAATAGAGTGTGCCCCTGTCCTAATCTACAGTTCCCTTCGCAGCTTACAGTGCCATCTCCCTCCCTCCATTCTGCTCTTTCTCCTCTCTGGCTGTCTGTCCCTCTTGGTTCTTGGGGTGACACCAGAGATCATCAAAGGATGTCCCTGCAGTCGTCCTTGCCAGCACAGCAGCAGGGGGTAGAGGAAACCAGATGGTTGTCAGCAATCCTGAAGGCTGCATCCTAAGACCTGGAGCAAGTCACCTCACCTGTCCCTGTGAAGGGGAAGAGGGGGGGGGGCAGTTAATGAAGGATATCTCTAAGACCCCTTATAGCCTCTGACTCAAAGTAGGGGGATAAGAAGTGTCTTCAAGAAAATATGGGGCTCCCCACACCCATAAAGAGTTACAGCCTCAGAAACCCACAGGGGCAGTTCTACCCTGTCTTGCAGGGTTGTGACGAGTCAGAATCGACTCGAGTCAAGAGTGGGTCATAGGTAAATCCTTACCATAAAACAGTGCTTTGTCTTCATTCCCTAGATGATAGGGCCTAGAGCCGCAGTTCTCAATCGGTGGGTCGCAACCCCTTTGGGGGTCGAACGACCCTTTCACAGGGGTCGCCCAATCAATAACAGTAGCAAAATGACAGTTGTGAAGTTGCAACGAAAATAATTTTATGGTTGGGGGAGGGGGGGGTCACCACAACATGAAGAACTGTATTAAAGGGTCACAGCATTAGGAAGGTTGAGAACTGCTGGCCTGGAGCCTTCTGAATAACCCGGGGGTCCCCACCATAGAGCTCTAAGCAGACCCTCTCTCCCCCAGGCTCCCACCCACCCTCCTGCTCCCTCTCCTGCTGCCCCTGAGCTTGGCCTGGGGCTCCAGCACTTCACTGGGACTGGGTGGGTGCCTGTGTACCACCCACCACCCACCCTTCCTCAGCGAGGGGTGGCATGACAAGAGTCCCCGTGGAGTGCAGGGGAACGAGCCTGCTCTTATTACAGAGCCGGTGAGACGAATCACAGGGCCCCACAAGGAAAGGCAGTGGAGAAGACCACGCATGGAGGAACTGTTGAATGGCTTCATGCATTCCCTTTGGATGCCCGATGCTGACATGGCTGGTCACTCGGCACTTGAGTTTTTGGTTCCCCCCTCTCACCACTTCTAGGCAGTTCCTAACTCACACTCTTAAGTTGGGCCCTCCTATGGAGGTGAGTGAGGAGACCAGGTGGCCCAGTGGGGTAGGCGTTGGGCTGCTAACTACAAGGCTGGCAGTTCAAAGCCACCCACAGCTCCATGACAGAAAGATGAGGCAATCTGCTTGGAAACCCTAAGGAGCAGGTCTGCCCTGTCCTAGAGGATCGCTGAGTGTCAGAATCAACTTGGCGGCAGTGGGTTTGGGGTTTTATGGAAGTAAATGGGCTGGCACCTGCCTGTGAGGTTGCACTCACTCACTGCCATCGAGCTGATGCTGACTCAGTGACCCAATAGGACAGGGTAGAACTGCCCCTGTGGGTTTCTGAGACTGTAGCTCGTTATAGGTAGATGGCCCCATCTTTCTATCTCAGAATGGCTGGTGGTTTTGATCTGCTGACCTTGTGGTTAGTAGCCCAATGAGTATCCACTACGCCACCCATGCTCTTCATGAAGTTGTGCCATCCCTGCTAAGAACACAGGCACCATGGGATGTCTAGGCAGGCTCCCAGGCAGGCATTGGCAGTCAACTTCCCCTGACTCCTCTTGCATGTGTGGAAGTTCAGAGTGATCTGGGGCCCCTCCTGATCCCCACGTTCTTTTCCTCCCCCCCAAATATGGGGTGATGGGTAGTAGTGGTTCAGAGGTCAAGTTCTCCTTTCCATCCTGGAGATCCAGGTTCGATTCCCAACCAATGCACCTCCTGTGTAGCCATCATGGTCTGCGAGTGCAGGCTGGTCTATTACTATGATGCTGTGTAGGTCTCAGGGGAGCTTCCACACTAAGAAGGACTAGGGAGTGATCTGTTAATGGAAAGTATTCAATGAAAACCCTATGGGTTCCAATTGTTTGACCAGCAACACATCCTACAGTTGGAAAGAGGGTTTCACTAACAGCTCACTAACAGCTAAAAACCACAAATGGCATGTTCTCTCTTGCTTATTCCCCTTTCAGCTTCCTCCCCCCATCACTCACACTCATTTATAGTCATCAAGTCTGACTCAAGGTGAGCCTACAGGAGAGAGTAGAATTGCCTCTGAGTTTCTCAGACTGTAAATTGTCACAGGAGAAGAAAGCCTCATCTTTCTCCCACTCCCCCATCCATAGCCTGGTTCAATTGCCTTCCTGAAGGTCAGCTTCCCAAATAAAATACCAGTCCCAGAAGGAAACTATCTTCTGGTCCTCCAGCTATTCCTCAGCATCTCCCAAGGAATGTGTCAGCATGAGAGACCGAGGTAAAAGTTGAGTGAATGAGTGAATAGTCATTCATAAAGCTCTGGTTTCTCCTCCCACTTTCATCAGGATAGCTCTGCAGTCTCGAACTGTCTGCTACACAGCCTGCATCTTCAGCTGCTTGTCCGCATTTTCCTCTGCTTTAACTTCCCAGCAGAAATATTTTCCTTGTTCCCCAAGCCAGCACGATCCTTGGACCTCCCTGTTTCTCCCAGTGGCTCCATCAAATGACTCCCATACAAGATGTCATGACGAACTGCCTCTCTGCTACTGACCCCTGCCCCTTCCCCACTCCAGTGGACGCATGTCCTCTAGAGCAGCGTCCTCAAAGTCTATGTCCAGTTGTTACTTCCCTAACCTAATGGAAAAAACCACCAGCCATTCACTGCCCTCTCTTTGAAACCTTGATGTTAAGGATCCTCCATGGTCCTCTCCATGTGGCATCAGCATTGAAAGAAGGTTTATTAGCAACCTGCGGTATGCAGATGACACCACCTTGCTTGCTTGGGAGAAAGACTTGAAGCCCTTGCTGATGAAGATCCAAGATTGTCTGTAGCCTTCAGTGTGAATTACAAATCAATGGCAAGAAGACCAGAATCCTCACAACTGGACCAATAGGTACCATCATGCAAATGTAGAAAAGATTGATGTCAAGGATTTTGTCTTGCTTGGATCCACAATCAGTGCTCATGGAAGCAGCAGTCAAGAGAGCAAATGCTGCACTGCACTGGGCAAATCTGCTGCACAAGACCTCTTTAGAGTGTTGAAAAACAAGGAAGGTCCTTTGAGGACGACAGTGCACCTGATCCAAACCATGGTCTTCTCAATGGCCTCATGTGTATGGTTAAGTTGGACATTGAATTGAATTAGGAAGACAAAGGACAAATCGGTGCATTTGAATTGCGGGGCTGGTGAGGAATATTCAAAGTGCCAGGGACTGACAAAAGGACAAACAAATCTGTCTTGGAAGAAGTATGACCAGAGTGCTCCTTGGAGGCAAGGCTGATGAGACCTTGTCTTACATATTTTGGGCCTGCTGTCAGGGAGAGCCTCGCCTGTGGAAAGACATCCTGTTTGGTACAGTGGAGGGGAAGTGATAAAGAGGAAGGCCCTGGATGAGATGCAGTGACATCGCGGCCGCCACAATGGCCTCACATATAGGAACAATTGTGAGGACAGCACAGGACTGGACAGTGGTCCATAGGGTCACTGTGGGTTGGAAATGACTCAAAGGAATCTAACAACAACAGTGTGGTTCTTTCCAGAACATCTTGGCCAGTCTCACCTCCAATGAGGAAAAGGAAGGACCTTCCATTGAACTAGCCAGGTCTCCACAGAGTCTCACATGGTCCCCACTCTGGAGGCATGGCTGCCCCACACCCTGCCCCAAGAATCTCTCTCAACTCTATACCTAGCCTTCAAGGTGGGTCCAGACCCACCATCTCCATGAAACATACCTCGACCAGCAGAGCACATATTTCTCCCCCTTCACCCGAATCCGACTCGCTTGTGCTGTTCATACCATTCACCTGCTCTTAGCACATGTGCCCTTGGGTCACCAAGAATTTATTCACGTGTTTTAGTCTTATCTTCCCAGCCAGCTTGTAAACCTCTTGGAGTAGAGCCCCTAGCTCGTGTTTCCTTCTGTTCCCTACAGCTGTTAAGCTCCCTGCTTCCCAAATTGGGACCCTGCACAGAGTAGCCACTCCATGAATATTGACAGGCTTTAACGTAAGATACAATTGAGAGAAATGATAGTAATCAAAGGGTGCATATTTGAAGGATGGCATTTCCTTAAAAATAACAATGTTAAACCATTTGTCCTGCAATAAAACTGGATATTTTTGAGCAGCACAATGATTACCTATTAGGTGTGACAAATGCAAGCTGGCCTCGGGACTTATTCCACAGCTACTAATTGACAAGAGAGAAAGAAGAAAAAAAGTTAGAGAACATATTAGAGTCCAGCAATGAAAGTAGGTCATCTAGAAATCAATCTTAATTCTCCATATTTTAATCACCTCATTCTGGCAATGACATGGTGATTTGCACATAATGAAGCGCTCATACAATAACCACCACTGGAATTTTAAGTCAACACAAAGGTGAGATGCATTTTGTTCTCTTCAAATGGCCTGAAATGTACCCTCTCCAGAGTTCAAGACAAGTCTCACATATTGTATTTGACCCTAAAAATCCCAATTTATCCCTCCCCTCAGTCCTTTTTCCTGTTCCCCAGCCAGGTTCATGCCCGATATTCATGCCTGATATCCTCATTCCTGGGAAACAATACAGTTTCCTAGGTCCCAGACCTCTTCAAAGTGGCGAAGAGCAAGGATGTCACAAACACACCATGGTCTGTTCAATATGCATGTGAAAACTGGACACTGAATAAAGAAGAACAAAGAAGAATCAATGCACTTGAATTGTGGTGCTGGCGAAGAATATTGGCAGTACCATGGACTGCGAAAGGATTAGTCTCTCCTTGAAAAAGTACAGCCAGAATGCTCCTTAGAGGCAAGGTTGATGGGATTTCATCTCACGTACTTTGGACATGTGATCAGGAGAGACCAGTCCCTGGAGAAAGACAGCATACTTAAAAAAAATAAAGGGAGGCCCTTGACCAGATGGACGGAGGACACAGTGGCTCCAACAACAGGCTCACCTAAGAACCATCGTGACGATGGTGCAGGACGAAGCAGTGTTTCCTTCTGTTGTTCACCGAGTTGCTATGGGTTGGAACCAACTCGATGGCACCCAAACATTATAATCCAGATACACAGCACTAACATAATCTTTCGGGTGAGATCCAGGAAGATGTATGCTTAAAAACCAACCCCTCCGTTGGCTGCTCAGTGATGCTCTTTAAAAGGAATTAGGTATAATGGTCAGGATGACAAGGACCTGTTTGTTCAAGGAGCAATAGTATGAACAGCGCCAGATGCCGGCTTGTGCTGCCGGGTCTTCCAGCTCACTGGAGCAGGGACCTCGCCAGCACGCTCATCCCTGTCTCCTAAAGACAACAAACATACGACTACATGCTGGTGTCTTCCTTTGAGTGTTCTGCCGATGTTACTATCCTGGGTTGGAGCAGGTCTGAGTGAAGCTCATGAAGATTGTGGCTAGATTGGGTTTCTCAAGGCCCAAGCCACAGTCCACCCAGCCTCCTCTTCCTTGGCTTGCTTAGTGTCTTGAATGTGCAACCTGAAACTCACGGCTTTGTCGTTAGGTCTCCAGCAGGCAAACCCAGAGGCCACATTCTCTGGGATGACCCAGAGTGAATCAATATACAATGCGATGCACAGCCTCACTGCCTTGGCTACCCTCAGTTCCCGCAACATTCCCGTCTCAGAGATCAGTGGCGCTCTGGATATTCCTGGGTCAAAAGCAGCAGACTCACCTGTGCGATATAGATGATCAGATCCCAGCCCAGGGACACTGAGTCCAAAAGACACCAAAGGCGTTGTGAAACCTTCATGAAAGTGTTCACTACCGATTAGTAAGTAAGCATACCTTGCTGACAGGCTCCGCTGCCCTGATTGGAGGGGCGATGGGAAGAGGAGGAGGGCAATGTCTAGAAGAGACCTACCCTGTTAACATAGTCCCACAACACCTGCAGGATTGGGGTTTGACCTTGGTAATAAAATATGGACAACGCTGCTGTTGTTAGCTACCCTGACTCGTAGGGGCGCTATTTACCACAGAGCAACACACCACCTGGTCCTGCGCCATCCTCCAATCGTTATGTTTGAACCCATTGGTGCAGCCAACGGGTCCACCCCTTTCCTTGAGGGTCTTCCTCTTTATTGATAACCATTCTGCTTTATCCACCTTGATGTCCTTTTCAGGGCCGGGCCTCTCCTGATAACCTGTCCAAAGTACAAGAGACAAAGTCTCACCACCCTCTCTTCTAAGGAGCATTCTGGCTCTATTTCCTCCAAGAGAGATTTGTTCATTCTTTTGACAGCCCGATGTCTTTCACTATTCTTCATCACACCACCCTTCGAAGGCATCCATTTCTCCCCAGACTTCCTTATTCATTGTGTAGCTTTCATAGGTAGACCAGACAACCGTAAATACCTGGGCTCAGGTCAGGTGCACCTTAGTCCTCAAAGTGACATCTCTGGTTTCTAACCCTTTAAGAGGCCTTGTGCAGCAGATTCATCCAAAGTCATTCGTCACTTGATTTCTTGACTGCTGCTTCCACCAATCTTCTATTTCCCTCCCATCATTTTGAGAGAAAAGAAAACTGCTCAATTGCTCTGGGAGAGGCGTGTGAAGAGGAAGGAGATGGCCTCCCACTGCCCCGGGGCCTGGCCGTACTGTGGGCCACACTGTTGACCACATACCTCCAGGTTGTAGGTTGTTGATACTGACCTCTGGACTCACACATCCATACCGAAGGCCAAGGAGCACCCTGATCCATCACCAGCTGTCTCAAATACCCTTCAGCTGCCTGTGGGGCCATTTATCATGGACGGCCTTGGCAGGCACTTGGTGGAGCCAGAGAAGGATGAATGGGGAGGAAGACAAGTTCTCATAAAGGTGCAAGCTTGCAGTCATGGTGTAATGAGATATCAGAACTGATGACTCACTGCTGTAATGGTCAGGGGCTGTGTATCACTCAGCTCCTCCCTGGTCAGCAGCCACCCCGTCTTCAGGTTGGGGTGCATACTTCCTTGCTTCTTCACTGTCCACAGGGAAAATTTACAGTCTCACAGAAAGAGAAGCATTGGCAGTTCAAGGTGTCCGGCTGCTAGCCAAAAGGTTGACTGTTCGAGTCCAACCAGAGACACCTCAGAGGACAGACCTGGGGTCGACGTCAGAAAAACCAGTCACTGAAAAGCCCAGGGGGCACAGTTCTCCTCTGACACCCACAGGGTTGCCAGTCGCTGGAGTCATCCAAAGACCAGCTGGTCTGCTCCCAGCCCAGTGGGTCTTTGCGTAGGTCCTGGGGGGAATAGGGTCAGCTGCCTCTCCCCCAGCAGATCCAGGCTTTTGTTTCATAGGAGGGAAGGAGGGGAGGGAGAGCTTGTGCTTGTTTGGATCTTGGTCACCCATCACCCCCCTACACCTACCTTACCAAGGGGAGAGGGGGGTGGCTCTCTCAAGTCTCCTTCACAGGGTTCTTTATCTATCTATCTATCTATCTATCTATCTATCTATCTATCTATCTATCATCTATCCATCCATCCATCCATCCATCCATCCCAAAGCACTGGGATTTGAGTGGAAGTTGACAGAGTAAATCAGTTGCCATCAAGCAGTTGATAGGCACTTGGCTTCGTGTCATGCATCGCCATCCTCACAGCCTGGCAGCATCTTGCCACACTGCCTGTCCTTCCCTTTCCCATCCATCCTCCTCCCCCGACCCTTCCTCCTTCTGAACTAAGTCTCTGGGAAAATGCTGCCTTCTTGATCTCGGGAGGCTGATTGTTCTACGGAGAGAGGTAACTCCTGGTGTGGCTGCTCATCCTATGGATCCGACTGTGGTTTGGCTGAAAGTTAGGCTGTGGGGGTGAGTTCAGCTCCACACTTAAACGCTGGTGGAGGAAGAGCTGGTCCAGTGAACATCCTCTGTAGCGAGGGTCCTCGAGTACCCCCAGACAGATGCCTTAGCCCATGTTTGGCTTCTAATGATTCTTTCCCACAGTCCAGGCAGCTACCTGTTTGTCTAGTGCCCTGACCTCTGTCTAAATGACATGCCTGTGTGCTCTGTCTTCCTTGACAGGCATGTCCCTTTCATTAGGTTTCCTTAGGTGCCCTGCAGATTGTCCGCCCTTTTCCCATTTTAAATGCCCCTTTCTATAGTCCAGCTGGAGACTGACTCTTAGAGTTTACAGGTTTGAAGGCATCTAAGGTCCAAAGTCTTGGGGGTTCTGCCAGTCTCTAGCAGACTAGGAAGCCCGGTATTTCTTATGAATTTAAATCTTGTTTTACATTTTTTATCCTGTCCAGGACATTCTATGTTGGTCATGATCAGAGTGGCCAGCCATGGTCTCAGGGGAGTGAGGGCTGTGATGCACATAGTCCATTCTGACTCACTGCCGTTGAGCCAGTTTCCAACTCACGGTGACCCTTTGGGACAGGGTAGACCTGGCCCTGTGGGTTTCTGAGACTGTAACTCTTTACAGGAGTAGACAGCATCTTCTCTCTCCCAATGGCCCTTAGTGTTTGACCTCATTGTGTCCTTGAGCCTTTGATGCTCTTCACTCTTCTCTGCTCTGGACAGAGCCTCGGCTGTGATCACTGTAAGAGCAGAGGGCTGGGTCATTTCTCTCTGGGACCTTGGCTGGTGGCTTCAAGTCACTAACTGCTTAACAGCTGCACCACCAGGCTTCCTGAAACAAGTGTTGAGACAGCCTGATTTCCACGTCACAATGTGCAGTTCCATTTAAGTAAAAACGCCATCATAAGAATAAAGCGCCAAATTGGCTCAAAGAAGGTCAATAACCCTTCAACTACTGTGTAAATGTAAAGCCCAGACAAAGAGAGAGTAAAAATAACACCTTACCTAGTGCTCTTGGGGAGGGTGAGGATTCAAACATCAGGCTCATGTGTCGGTTAATTGATGGTTGCATTCACAGCCTACAATCTAAGTAATAATCTTAAATTATTCTTAGGAAGCTGAACCTGCAATTTGGCCTGGGATCCCCATGATCTTGGAAAGGAAATAGGGGGAAGGAACCATGGGCTGCAGGTTGTTTCTAGGGTTTCCCAAATGAGAACCCCACCTTCTTGCCAAAGACGAAAGTCCTACAGCAAACTGAGAGATGAAGCAAGAGACAGGGGCCTGAACACACTGTTCAGACCCATCGCACAACGTCACTAACCATTTGAACTTGGGCTGCCACCTCCTGGATCAGCACCGATTGTTATTTTCCCGAAGCCTACTCGTTATTGTGGCTGATATTCAGAATCGAGATCTCCAAACCTCAGAACCATGAATGTGTTCAGTCAGAGCAGTCTTTGTCCTGTGCCTCGTGGGTGTTTGACTGTAGCCCCGGCCTCCCCCTATTAGATGCCAGTAGCAACCTTGATCCACCCCATCTACTGTGCCAACCAAAATGCCCTGGGGCAAAAACATCACCCTTGGTTGAGGACTGCCAAACCCAAACCCAACTCACTGATGTCAGGTCAATTCTGACTCATGGCAACCCTACAGGGCAGGGGAGAGCTGCCCCTTCAGTGTCCAAGGCTGTACATCTTTATTGGAGAAAATATCACCTTTCTCCCAAGGAGTGGCTAGTGCCTTTGAACTGCTGGCCTTGCTGTTAGGAACCCAATGGGCAATCTTCTACACCACCCATTTTGCACAAAGACAATTGATGAATGCTTATTTGTTCTTGGCAACCGCATACACCTGGAAAACAAGGCTGCTGTGAATGGTTGGGCAGGTTGGTCACTGCACAAAGATGTCTGGCCAAAGGAGCAAGGTGAGGCTGCTTCCTGGACCAGGGGTCCCAGAACAGACTCTGCCTCTTTATGGCTCACATGAAAGTATCCTGTGGACCATGAAGTTCTGGAAGGGTTACCATGAGGGGGGTTCAAGGTCTAGGTTACATGAGGCACTTAGGCGAGGAGGGGAGCTACCAACATGAAAGAATCCCTGGAACACCTTGGGGATGGGGACCACCAGTGGGTGGAGGAAGGAAGCCTAGTCCTGTTTTCAGGTGTGTCACCCTGGTGGCATAGTGGCTATAAGTTAGGCTGCCAACTGAAAGGTCAGCAGTTCGAAACTACCAGCTGCTCCTCAGGAGAAAGACAGGGCTTTCTTCTCCTGTTTTTAGAGATAGAGTCTCAGAAACTCACAAGGGCAGTTCTCCCCTACCCTACAGGGTCACTATAGATCAGCCAAGACTCAAGGACAGCGAGTTTGGGTTCGGTTTGAACCCTGGTTATAAATGGAGCAGCTTGAAATCGCCAACCACTCCTGTCAAGAGTCGCAGCCTGGGAAACCCACAGGGGCAGTTCTCCTCTGTCCTCCAGGGTCACTATGGATTGAAGTCAACTCGATGGCCGTGAGGTTTTGGAGGTGACGGAGGTAAACCCTCACAAGGAGGAGGCATTGGGAGAAGGGATAGGATAGAATTCAGCTGACCATATAGGAGGTGTCTTCCCAGTGAGACTTAAGGGGGCTTGAGCTCCCAAACCTGCCATCTTCTCAGGGCGTCATGGGGTCCAGCAACACACCCCCCACTGCCCCCCAGCAAGAGTCCCTTCTTGCTCTCCTTCCCACTGAGCACTGGCTGGGAAGAGACTTACCGCGCAGCCCAGGACTTACCCACTGCCCTGTCCTGCTGCCAGCCTTAACAGAGGTCCCTGCAGGGTCCGACTCTGTACCAATCTATGTCACGAAGCACAGCTGAAATTAAACGGCATGCACTAACCCGTCAGTCACACATGGCTTGAGAGAGAATCATTCCGGACACATCCCCAGTGAGCCAGGGCATGTCCATCCGTGCAGGGATGTCCCGGAGCACTACTCTGGCTGTGACTTCCACAGCAGGGACCTGGAGATTAGTCATTAGGACCAGCCGTGACGATGGTGTGAAGATACAGTAGACAGGCTAAGCGTCACTAGGGCTGGACTGCTCAGACCTCTGCAGTGAGGGCGTCTGTTGGATGCGGGGCTAGGTGAGTGAAGGACAGAGATGGAAGGGGGTGGGACAGGAAGAGGGTGCCCAGGCTAAAGCTGAGGACGAGCCCTCACCATCTCCAGCTTGGGTGTCATCAACGCATGGGAAAGAAACACGGGCAGAGATTGCTACCAAACTAATTAAAGCCGCACAGCGTTTCAAAGGGGCTGCATAGATGGCTACCTAAAGAGGAAGCTGCTCCATGAGATGGACTGACACCATGGCCGCAACAATGGGCTCAGGCATGGGTAAGGTGACCAGATTTTAACACTGGTAAAGCGGGACACCACTGACAAAACTCATATCCTGGCAAAATAGCTACATGGCAGCCAGAAACTGTATACCCTAGCTTGTCGTGCATTCTTTCCAAAAATTGGGACTTTTTTAAAACGTCATGGGACGTGGGAGAAATTGTTAAAAATTGGGACTTTCCTGCCAAAAGCAGGACGTCTGGTCACCTTAGGCATGGGAGCCATTGTGGGGACGGTGCAGGCCAGGCCGGGTTTTGTTCTGTGGTACGTGGGACGCTATGGGTCGGAACCAACTCATTCTCATCTAACAGCAACTCACATGCCTGGCCTTGTACTAGCTGCCGATGGGCCAGGTCTGTGCATGTCAGTGTAGAACTGTGCTCAGTGGGGTTCCTAATGACTAGGGTATCAGACATCCTCGGGGGTTCTCTGGGTGGGTTCATGTCACCAATCCTTTCCATGAGTGTTGGGCACCTTAATCATTTGCCCCATCCGAGTCCTCGCATAATAACAGAGAGCCGTGAGACAAATTGCATGGGCAACGATTCTTTGTGTTCACCTCACGAAAGTCTGAAATGAGAAGTGCTCTCTCGCTCTGGATAGGCCTGATTTAGGCTGGGTTCTCAAGAGATGCAAACCCAGTCCTTAAAAGTGTAGGTATTGAGAGAATTATCTCAAGGAAATGGCTAATGAGTTTCAAGTCCATGGGTCAGATGGGGGTCTGAAGGCTTCTCCCGACTCATGTGGTGGTGGGGGCTGATGAACCCAAGATCACGTGGGAAGATGACAGGCTGCTGACTCCAGCCCAAAGAACAGGAGGTCAGGTCCAGCAAAAAGCAAGAGAGCTTAGCCAGAGTGGTCACATCCATGGGAAGCAGGCTACACCTCCAAGGAAACCCCTTTTAATGGATAGGCTGCTCCTAGCAGATCTCATCATAGAAGGAGCTATATTCCATCAGATCTCATCCTGGTGGACAACTGCATCACAACAGCGACACCACCAAGAGTCATGGCCCAGCCAAGTTGACACACCGCCTTAACCTTAACCTTAACCTTAACCATGACTAAGATGAAATGATAAACCAAGCCTTCCTTTGGTGCCAGTCCTCAGTCCTCTTTGGCTTGAACTGGTGACCAGACCTGGCGCCAATTTCTCTTTCCATGGGACTGGTGGCAAGGTCTGGGGAGCAGTGTCCACTGCAGCCTTTGGATTCAGAGTGACCTGGATTTGGGTCTGAATTGTGCCTCTTCCATTTTCTTTTTGTTGGACTTCACAGGGATAATTTTTCAGCATCTTCCTCTGGGCAGTTAGGGTGGGAAATGAAATCGATTCCATGGGGATGTGATCATTACGTGAGAGATTGTTGTAGAGTCCCTGGCATAGAAGAATTGGACGTACTTTAGGTTGTTATCAGGAGCGGTTATTGGAAGTTGTTGACCACCCACGTCAAGGACTAGTTAGGGGGAGGCAGCCAAAGACACGCTGCTTTTCCAGAAAGTGCAATGTCTCCTGTTCTAGAAGGGGTAGAGATCGAGGACTTGGGAATACAAATTAATGTCTCGAGACCATGGCTGTGCTTGACAAGAGGAGAGGGGAGGAGAACAGAGAGAAGGCATGGGCTGGGCAAGTGGGGGAGGACAGGCTTTTGACAAAACAACCAGGCTGGCTATTTTGGAAGAGGAAGGGTGGGTGTTGCTCCATATTTAGGGAGGAGGGAGGGGGCGGAGCCATGGTCTCAGAGATGAAGGGAGAGAGGCTATAATTATACCAGAGGGGTGCACCCAGCCCTGAAGAGTCATGAGCATACCTGGGGGAGGGCACGCAGTAAGGACCATCTAATAGGGAGGTTCCCAACCAGTTAAGAGAGTGGGCACCTGACCTCAGGGTGACAACCAGGCTGCAGAGAGGTTCCCAGGCAATGGCCCAGCATGGGGGGTGGAGTGCTGCGTGGGAGTGAGGGAGGCAGGCCTCTCCAACCACAGCACCAGAAGTGGGTCCCATCAGGACTCAGCTAGCCCAGGAGGGGCGAGTGGGGTGGAGGGTAGGACAGAGGGTGTTCTGGAAGGAAAGCCAGCTTGGGCAAAGCTAGCGGAGCATCCTAACAGAAGGGCACACGGGGGCAAGTGGGAGGGTGCAGGGGTGCAGAGGAGGGGCAGGAGAGGAAGCAGGGAGAGGGTGGGTGGGGGTTGCACCTGCGGTCCTGGAGGCCAGGTAGGCAGCCCTGTTGAGCTGAACAGGTCCCTGGGTGGTGCAAACGGTTTGAACTAAAACACTGATCTCAAAGCTGGCGGTTTCAATGTACTTATCCCGGTAGCCTTGAACATGACAGCCAAGCAGACCCTACAGAACAGGTCTACCCTGGACCACAGCGGGCCACCCCGACCAGCAACTGGTCAACTCATGGGCAACAGGATTGGGGTTTGGGTTTTGGGTTACATTGAATGAGAGTGTGAGATACGGGGCAGAGGGAACGTGACACCTGCAAATGTGTCACTGTCAGTTGGGTTCTGATGCATAGAGAGCCTTCAAGAGCCTGCTTCATCTTCCTCTCGCAGTGGCCCCCGGGGTGGGGGTGGGGCTCAAACCACCAACTTGGGTTTGTTCCTGAGCATTTAACTATAGCGCCACCAGGACCCCTGAAGAAACACACAACCCAAGCCAGAGGAAGGGGTCACAAAATATCAGGCAGAGTGTCAGTGGACATCAGAGGCAGGGGAAGGTGGAGGTAGAATTGACATTGCTGGGTTTGGGTAACAGATTAAACATAGATCAGTATGTGTATGTATGTGTGTGTGTGTGTGTGTGCACACATGCGTGCATAGTGCAGAGGGTGGGAGTGAGGCAGGCAAGAGCCCAAGCCGCTTCCAGGCTGGTGTCAACCAGAGACGCTTGGGGCTTGCACGTTACAGAAAGGAGGGAGGGATGAGGGGGGTGGGAAGTGCTTGTGAGTGTCTCTAAAGCTCACATTGCACGTCAGCTGGTCTACTAATGAGACGGTCCTGGGACCAGCAGGCCCTGAGAGCGGAGAGAAAGGCAAATGCACAGGCCCCCATCCCAGGTCCCTGAGTCAGAATCGGCGACCTCTACACCGGCAAACTGGTTGGTCACACAGGTGAGTGTGTTCAGACATCAAGAAATGGTGTTTTTCTTCTAATCATGGTAATGGCCTTACTTTCTCCCTTCTGACATGAGCTTTGCTGTCACGTTGAGGACGTTCAAACCACACCCAGGTGAGAGTTCCCCAGGTGAGAGCCCCTGCACTGAAGACTGGGAAGTACCAAGAGAACTGTATGGCCCAGATCCCTCCTTTCCCAAATTGATATTCTCAGTTAGTACCCACATTTGTAGAAGTTGTGCATATAATTTTGAAAATAACTAAAGCTACAGAAAGATGTAGGACATTGAAAACCCGCTTGGATGTCCCATGGTGACACTCGTCTTACAGGTGGACATTCTGCAGTGAACTCCACACTTAGCTGAGCCATCTCGTGCTTCACTTCCTGGAAACCACCCCGTGGATTTGTCTTACTCCCGGAAACGAGCTTCCTGTTCTTTGCTTGCTTGATGATCGCTGGCTACTGGCGCACAGTTAACAGCTTGAGAAGGATCCATTGGTCCGTTGGGAATAAGTTGTGTAATTCCCAGGATTGGTTTTCCATTGCTTCTACTGTAGCACTGGATGAAGACGGTGAAGACATCACCAGTCTAACCTATCTTCTTTTTCTTTTCTTTTTTTTTAACCACAGTGAACAATCTACCCCAGTGTGGAACTCGGTCCCCAGGGCAGGTGAACGTCATCTCTGTTGTAGTTTCTCGCAGCTCCACGCTGTGAGGCCCAGAGCCTTCTCATTGCCAAAGATAATGGGTCGGCGCAATGGCCATGACCTCCTGCCAGCATCGTCTGCTTACCAGGGCCCTGTAATCAATTCTATCCCAGAGTTGGTTCCTTCACTCTAAGAAATCAAGGCACAATTTTCTCCTAAAGCCCACCAGGGGTGGGGTGGGGATTCATACTTTGATTCTTCTTCAACTGTCTTAGCCAGATAGAGAGCAATAAAGAAATGTATCTTGCTGACAGTCAATCCAGCCCTCTTGAAATAAACAGAGGTCATAGCCAAGAGGTACTTGTCTGAGACTTTACAGCAGTAGTCCATCCAGAAGAAAATTGGAATTGAACCATCATCCAATATTTTAAAGAAAGCAGTCACTTCCTGGCACTGTATGCCTAGACCAGGTCCTCTGGAGCGCTTAGATGGGTTGCTATGATGTAGTTTTTTTTCAGATGCTTGCCAACTCTCTTTAAACACAGGACACTTCCTATTCGTGGGTTTTCTGGGCTGATGTGATCTATTTGACCCTGACTTCCCGTGAACAGTAACAGTCAGTGGTGTCTCACACATCTGATTGTGCCTCACTTTGGCTTCCCAAGATTCCTGTGAAGACTTAGGGCTGGGTGCATCGCAGGCAAGCAGCCTTGATCAGAGCACTCCCACCCTCCCAGACGGTTCTGCCCCGCCCCCCTTTTAAATTGAGTTATCTTTTTGTTGTAGGAATTCTTTATCTACTCTGAAAATAAGCCCTTGGCCAATATATAGTGGTGCACCCTAGAGCGCAGCGGCTAAAACTTGACTTGGCTAACCCAAAGGTCTTTGGTTCCAACCCACCAGCTGCACAGTGGGAGAATGACAAGCCAGCCAGCCTCTGCAAAGATTGACAGGCTTGGGCACCGTGTGGGGCAGTTCTACTCTGTCCTATGAGGTGGCTGTGAGTTAGAATCAACTCCACCTCAGTGGATTTTCTTTGAGTTTGGTCCCTCATAGCTGATTCCCAAATGGTTTGTCCCAGTCCGTAGGTTGTCCTTCTACTTTCCTGATATGGTCCTGGAGCCACAAACGTTTTCAATTGTAGTGAAGTCTTCTTTTCCTAAGTTTTCCTTTGTTGTTCATGCTTCGCATGTTTTGTTCTTTCTTTTAAAGAAAAAAGAGCACCCCGCACAGCCATAAGTCACCAAGCCCAACTCAGTGCCATTATGGATTGTGATTCATACTGACTCTATATGATAAGTTAGAACGATATGATAGGGTAGAACTGCCCCTGTGGGTTTCCCAGGCTGTCATTTTTATGGGAGTAGAAAGTCCCGTCTTTTTCCCATGGAGTGGCTGGTAATTTTGACCTACTGACCTTATGGTCAGCAACCCAACACATAACTACTATGCCACCAGGGCTCCTGCTCAAATGTGCTTCCCGACACCCTTGAGTGTTTCTCTCTGTATCATACCAGGCCGTGTGGATCTGGACTGTGACCTGAGTTGTTAGCTGGTGGTCATCCATCATAGTCTGCATTCTCCTTTTGTCAGGGAGAGGGCGGCAGCGCCATCCCTGTCCCTGCCGGGGAGCCAGGATGAGGGCAGTGTTCAGTGCGGATGGATGGGGCTTTTCTGGCAGTCTGGAATCAGCACTTGGCAAGGCTTCCATCAAAGGCAATGTCTCCCAGACATGCTCATGGGTCTTTTTGTTTCAATAAAAACTAATAAGATTAATCACCTTGCCTTCTGTTTTGGACTCTTTTAAGAGAGGGTGGGGGAGAGGAAAGAAACCCATTTCTGTTTCCATTCCAAAATAAATATTACTTCCAGCCCATGGCTGTCTCTACAGTGCAGGGGACTCATGACTCAAAGGAATTTGGAAGGAACACATTTTTGTTCCGATGACTGGAAAGTCTTTGCAAAATACATGGGATCTCGGACCAGTGACTGGCTGCTAGCCCACTCTACCAATAACTCACTGTCTTCGAGTCCACTCTGACTCATAGCAACCCTACAGGACAGAACAGAACTAGCCACAGTAGGTTTCTGAGACTGTCACTCTTTATGGGAGAAGAGTGCCTCATCTTTTACTCGCAGAGCAGCTGGTGGCTTTGAACTGCTGACCTTGTTGTTTGCAGCACAACTCATAACCCCCTACACCACCAGGGTTCCAGAAGCCTGTTCACAAATAAGCTTTATTCAGCCTCCAGTCTATTTCTTCTACACGTCGAAAATAGGGTCAACGTTTAACAATGGAGAATTTTTATAGAGAAGCTAGAACACTGGCGCTTCTTGAAAACTCTGATCTGGAGAGGCGAGTGCCCCGTCTTCCAGAGGTGCAGGGAATTCAAGACCTGGGCTCTGCCACAGCTCCAGCTCACCCATGCTACACCTGCCTTTACACACCTGGCTGGCACCTCAGACCAGACCAAGCCAGGGTAGTGTGCCCCACAGCTGCCCACGTTCTGTCGTCCCCAGCTAGCTAGCATGCGGGGACTACAGAACCAACTCTGCTGACCAGCTCTCTGAGATGGTCCTCCTTGTTCTCTCCAGCCACGCCCCTGCCGTAGACACGGCCAGGAGCCGGGCTGGTGTTTGGTGACCAGTATCGCTTCCATTATGTTTGCTAAAGGAGAGGGGAGCGCAAAGGAGGGCGGCCCTCAAGGAGACGGCTTGATCGCATGGCTGCAGCACTGGGCTCCAACACAGGGATCCTTGTGGGGCCCGCACAGGGCCCTTCTGTTGGGTAGAAGCTTGCCATGGGTCGGAACCAACTGGCTGCCACCTATCAGTGACAACAGCCATCTCAACGGGCTTCTGGAAGAGTTAGCAGAAACAATACGCACATCAGGGAGCACTCATCAACATGTAGCTGTTGTGATAGCTCTGTACAGTCCAGTGGCCTGTCCAAGGCCACACAGTGACCAAGTGACAGAGCTGTTATTTAGACCTTCTAAGGAGGCAAATCCGAGGCCCTGGGGTAAGACGGGGTCCCACACGGCCACCTTGCGGAGTAGAGGGGGCAGAGATTGGAGTTCAGAGAGAGTGTGGCAGTGGCGCGGGGCAGGTCCTGGGGAGGAAGGAGCTGCATTAGGACAGAGCTCCTGACATCCCTTTGAGTCTTTGGCTGCATGTAAAGATACGGGCATTGAGGGTGAAACGCTTGAGATCCGCTTGAAGAACAGCTATCTTGAAGCTGTGAGCTGCCAAGTGCCCTGGGTTCACACAGTTGAGGAACATTCTAGCCACCCAGAGTATGAAAGACCACATTGGATACCCAGGGAATCTAGTGGAAACCTCACGGGAGGGGTGGGGGGGGGAGGGGTCACATCTTGGTAGTTCACCATTGCTGAACTAGCCCAAGACAAGATGCCTTCAGAGCCAGAAGAACAAAGCCTTTTAAAAACCTTCCCAACAGACCAAATTGACGTCCAAATGACTGGCCACCAGTCAAGTTGAACTCTCTTTACAGGAAGGCAACAAGGTAACCTTTACAGTATCCAGCATCCCCCGCCCTCCCCCCAAAAAAGCAAGAAAAGAGGGGCCAGAAACAGAAAGCGTCATGCGTAGACACAGAGCCCAGGAAGCTACATCCTCAAGTGAGTTTTGTCTCCAACCAGCGTCCTCAGTCCACAATCAGGGGTCGCCTTCGTTCCCGTCAAAGTCTCCTGCCGGTGAAGCTACTTTTGTCGGCCTCCCACCTGAGATGCCAGCCGTTTCACGGACTAAACATTTCCAAAAAGGCCTCAGCCGTCAGCGGACAGCCTGGGCCGCCGAAGAGCCACGGGCAGAACCCGTTTGAGTGAGAGAAGGAAACGCGGTCCATGCAGCGTGGGCCAGACTAATAACGGACAGATGAACTCCATCCAGGGCAGAGGGCTGCCCCTTTCCTGCGCTCTGGGTCTGGTCTCGGACAAAGTAGAACCAGCATCCTCCAGGACGGAGGCTCGTGAGACTTCATCTGACAGCCTTTGGAAAAGGGAACAGGAGGGACCAGTCCCTGGAGAAGGACATCCTGCTTGGTACAATAGAGAGTAAGCACCACAAGGAAAAGAGCAAGGACCTCCTAGGACAGATGGACACAGGGAACGCGACCAGAGACTCAAGTCCAGCAAGGGTGGTGAGGTTGGCGCAGGACCAGGCAACAGAAGGTCCTGATAGGTGGCAAGTGACTCGGTAGTATTCACAATAACAGGTTCGGGAGGAGTATCTCTCACCTCCACCTCCCCACTCTCCCACACCAACTCCCGCGGAGATTTCTTTGCCGAAGAAGGAAACCCACATCTCACGAAACAGGCTCACAGAAGGCGAGGGGAGGAACACGCATTTGTGAGATTCTCTTTGGCTGGGACCTGGGGTTTCTCTTCTCTTCGTGGGGAGTGATGACACATTCTTTTCTCCCCTCTTAACGTCCACCTTTTACAAAATGACCCAGCCTTCAACACTATGATTTTACAATGAGCTCCTGAGCACAGTCTGCAGGGCTTGGCTGGCACCACGTGCACAGCGCGAGCCAAGAAGGAGTGGGAAGTGGAGGATTTCTCCATTTGGACTTCCAAGTGGTAGCTTTGGGAACGCAGGATTTGCTTAGCTCCATTAAAAAACAAAAATGATCAATTCCTATTTAAGCTCTTAAATATCACTCGCCCCCAACACACACCCTTCAGACCTCAGGGTTTTTCTGTTCTTCGGTCGGAGGCCAACACAGGCTTTGGATCAGAAGAAGGCTGTGTGTCCAAGCCTCTGATTCTGCTGAGCTCACAGGACTGCAGCGCCGTGCACTAACCTCAAATGTTATTAAGCTGCAGGTCCTGCTTTCTGTCTCTTGCTTGGGAGCTTGTGTGGGCGGTGGCAGTGTTCCGGCCGACAAGGACTGTGCACCATCTGGGCCTGGGCCACTTCATCACCATCTCATGAAGCTCTGACAATGTTCCCGAACGGCTAGCAACAGGCCTGAACCCTGACGCTCCTGAGAGAAGCAGCTCAATTTAATTACGAGAGGAGGAAGGGAAATGTCTCATTCCACCTCTTTGCCTCCGGTTGGGCTTTGGAAGGGAAATAATGGCCCATTCATGACTGCAAGTGGGTGCATTAGGTTGCTAACCACCAGCAGCCCCCCAGGAAAGGACATGGCTCTTGTAAAGACTTACAGCTTCTGATAAGATCATCGTGAGTTGAAATCAAGTCGATGGCAGTAAGTGTGGTTTGGAGCCTTACTTCTGCAAAGCATTCCTTGGCGGTGGTTTGTCTCCTCCTCTGAACTCTTCATAAGCCAACTAGGTTTTTCTGTTCTTTGTATTTTCCCTTCAAATGACGTGAGCTGCTGTTAGGTGTCATATTAAGAGGATCTCTACATGGCCAAGAGGCAGAAACAAAATCTCAGTAGTTCACTGATCTAGCATTTTCCCCACGGCAGGAATCCCTTTGTCAGCACACTCCCTAGGTAAGTATCTGGCCTCTGCTCTGAACTTCCAGACAGAGAAGTTGCCACCCACCCCTGGAAGTCCTCTTTTCTATTAAGAAAGTTCTTACAATTGAACTGAAGTCTCTCTCCTAGGGCTTCGTTCTGGTTTGCTCCTCCTTCCATGCAAGGAAACAGATCTGCTTCTGATTTCCACATGGTGGCTCTAGATCTGTCCCTACCCCTTCAGGCACTTCCCATGACTGGTCCGCCCCAAGTCTTCTTTCCTCTAGCCACAGTTGTTGCTGTTGCTGTATGCTATTGAGCTGGTTCTGAGTCATAGGGAGCCCTGCAGGACAGCGGGAAAGTGCCCCACAGGGTTTCCAAGGCTATAACCCCGATGGAGACACATTGCCCAAGTCTTTTCGCTGACTGACTGGCTAGTGGGTTTGAACTGCTGACCTTGTGGGTTCACGTTTTATCATTTACTGTGGCAGAGTTCTGACCTCTCTACTCCTTGTCTCTCCTTTTGTCCCTCCCCTTTCCTTTTCTGCCTAGTTCTTAGTTCCATTGCTTTCCTCCTCTTGTTTTTATCTGTAAAAATATCCAATTTGGAAATATTGCTCAGAAATGCCATTCTGTGTCAAACCGCACTTAGCAAGTGTTTTCCTGCCTCCCTGCTCCCAGCGGTCCCTCTGAAAGTAAGGGAAAGATTGCTTCCTTGTCCAATAAAAGGAGGATCTTGGGTCCTATTTATGAATTCTGGTGAAAAGTTTTACATTGGGGTCCTTTTCTTTTTCCAGAATGTGGCTGTCCATCAGACCCAAAGGCTGTCAACTGTCAATTTCACGATACATCGACATCTGCCAAGCACACAATGGAGCTGTGAGCCAGGACACTGAACTTGGTTCAAGTTGACAAATGTACCAGCTCTCACTGCCACCAACTCAGTGCTCACTCATAGCGAGCCCTGTGGGTCTCTGAGCCTGTAACTGGTTACTGGAGGGAAAAGCCCAGTCTTTCTCCTGCGGAGGTGCTGATGGTTTCGAACTGCCCACCAGGTGGATTCTCAGCGGGTTGGCAGCTAACTCCTAGTCATCCTCCATGACCTTACGTAACACAATAACATCAGTGTCATAATGAGATCTGCTTTGAGGAGCCAATCAGTTGTAAGAAAATTAAGGTGAGCTCTAACACCTTTCCTCGGGTCCGAGCTCTGATATAACTGAAAGTAGTGTCCTAGGGGTGGTGGGTAGGGTGTCCTTCCTCCCATATAAGCAGGCACGGCTTGCCTTTTGTTGGGTCTGGGTCCTGCATCTGGCTTACTGAACGCTGATTCTTTGGACTGGAGCCAGTAGCCTGCCGTATTGCACTGCTGACTCTAGGATACTTTAGTGGCCTGCCATCTGATATGCCACCTGACCTGTTGACCTTGGATTCATCCACCTCAGCATCCACCAACCTGCTGGTCTTCCTGCTGATTTGGGGGTTTATCATAGCTAAGAGAGCCAAGAGAAGCCTCCGGCGGAACACCTGACCCGCAGATGTGGCACCTGCCTGGACTTGGACTTCTCCACATCTACAAAACTGCTTCCGTGATTTTCTTGATATCGAGGCAGGTTTTGCTTCTTTAGACCCTAAGACAACACACATAACAAAAGGAACCCTAGAAACTCCCCTTTCTCTGCAGTGGCCAGGCTGCCCACTTCAGGAAACGATGTCTACAACCCTTCGTGGATATCTAAAATCGTCATTGTAAACATTATTTATAAATAGTATTTAATGTATTTCTCTATTGCCTGTGATACTGACCGCATATGAGCCTACTTTCTTCCTATTTCCATGAGAAACAAACCCCCAGGGAGAACTTTCCCTGCAGATCACATCAAAGTAAAAATGGATCCAAATGTGCATTTGTTTAGACACTCATCTTTGGGCAGATGGGACAGTCATATGCCTACATTTTCCAAAATGGCATTGTGGGCACCAATAGCAGGGCAAGGTGGTAGCTCTGGCCATCAGACAGAAACGCAAGTTGCGGCCCTGCTGGGTGTAACTGCTCAGGCTGATGAAGGGAGACCGAGGAATCCAACCCAGCTCATCTGCTTTGCATTCAACCTGAGTCACCCAAGGTAGGAAAACAGTGTGCTAATGAGGGAGCAAGTTGAATACCATGAAGTTCTCTCTCCATGTTCCAAACACGACCTTGTGGAATGGGGCGCGATGGCTGGCTTGAGGGCTGAAGGTGAACAAAAGTAGACCAGAAGCCAGTGAAACCATCATGAGGAAAGTACAAGGCTTACAAGAGGGGGGGAAAATCCATGAGAAGGGAGGAAATGACCCTGCTTGTGCTTAGGGTGTGGATTCACTGCCCTGGGTGCTCCTAAAAGCCATCTCCAGTCTCTCTAAGCGCATGAGATGCAAAATCTAACTAACCCTGTGTCTTAGTTATCTAGTGCTGTAGCACTAGAGCAGGCCTACTGTAAATGGTAGCTCTGACAAACGGAAATGTACTCTCTTATCCTTCAGTAGCTACAAGTCAGCATCCAAAGTGCCCGAACTAGGAGAACACTGTGTGTGTGGTCAGTTTGGAGTCCCTGCCTCCTTTCAATATCTCTGACTCTGGGAGATGCCCGTGTGTCTTGGCATTCATCTCTCCGTAGGTCTAGGAGATTCAGGTCTAAAAGACACTGTGCTCCCAGCTCTTCTTTCTTGATGGTAACCAGGTCCCTCCAATCTCTGTTCACTTGTTCAGTCTCTTTTATGTCTAAAAGAGAGATTGAGATAAGATCCAACATAATTGTCTGGGATCTTAAAGGCTTGAAGGTAAACAAGTGGCAATCTAGCTAAGAAGCAACAAAGCCCACATGGAAGAAGCACACCAGCCTGTGTGATTACAAGGTGCCAAAGGGATCAGTTATCAGGCATCAAAGAGCAAAAAAGTCATACATTGTGTGCTCACCTTCCTGATAGAATCGCTGAGGACAAATGGATGAATAAGCAATTGTGGTGAAGAAAGTTGATGGTGCCCAGCTATCAAAAGATATAGCGTCTGAGGTCTTAAAGGCTTGAAGGTAAACAAGTGGCCATCTAGCTGAGAAGCAACAGAGCCCACATGGATGAAGCACACCAGCCTGTGTGATCACAAGGTGTCGAAGGGATCAAGTATCAGGCAACAAAGAACAAAAAATCAAATCATTATGAATGAGGGGGAGTGCAGATTGGGGACCCAAGACCCATCTGTAGGCAACTAGACATCCCCTTACAGAATGGTCTCAGGGAGGAGATGAGCCAGTCAGGGTGCAGTGTAGCAATGATGAAACACACAACTTTCCTCTAGTTCCTAAATGCACACTCCCCCCCCACTATCATGATCCCAATTCTACCTTATAAATCTGGCTAGACCAGAGGATGTACACTGGTACAGATAGGAACTGGAAACACAGAGAATCCAGGACAGATGATCCCTTCCGGACCAGTGGTGAGAGTGGCAATACCGGGAGGGTAGAAGGAGGGTGGGGTGGAAAAGGGGAAGTGATGATAAGGATCTATATATAACCTCCTTCCTGGAGGATGGACAACAGAAAAGTGGGTGAAGGGAGACTGGACAGTGTAAGATATGAAAATATATATATATATAAATTATCAAGGGTTCATGAGGGAGGAAGGAGTGGAGAGGGGGGAAAACGAGGAGCTGACACCAAGGGCTCAAGTAGAAAGCAAATGTTTTGCGAATGATGATGGCAACAAATGTACAAATGTGCTTGACACAATGGCTGGATGGATGGGTAGTGAGAAGAGCTGTATGAGCCCCCAATAAAATGATTTTTTTTAAAAAAGATCCAACATAATTCCATAGATTGTATCCGACCTCATTAACATCTCAAATGTCAGGAGTTACCGCACATGGGACAATTCCATTAGGACCCAAGATAATCACACAATCCTGAGGATCATGGACTAGCCAAGTTGACACATGCTTTGGGGGAACACAATTCCATTCAGGCTGAATTCAAAAAGGAAATTCATTTGCTCCAGTAACTGAAAATCCAGTGGCAGGGCTGGTTAAAGTAACCTCATGTCCAGAGGTGCAAATGGAACAGTTCATTTCTGCATCTTTTGGCTCTGGTAGCCTCTGTGTGGGTTCCGGCATCAAGCACATGCCTCTTCTGAGGACGCTTACAGCTGTTCCAGGTTTCCGCTCCATCCTCATGGCAATACCAGACAAAGATAAATCACTTCACAAGGATTCCAACACAAGTCCTAGAGTTGACGCTCACTAGTTCTAATTGGCCGGCTGTGGGTCACATGTTTATCTTTCAATCAATCACAAAGGCCAAAGGTATTTGTATTCTCACTGGCCAGGTGAGGCCACACCTCACTGGCCAGCTCAGGGGGAAACGGTCCCACACCCACTGGGCCTAGGGGGGAATGAGTCATTCCTGAAGGAAAGGTGCATGCGAGCGAGGGGAAAGGGGCACTGACAGAAAATCAAAGTATTTAACCACAAGTTAACAAAACTAACCAGAGGGAGCAAAGTTTGGGGATGTGAGCATTCCTAAATCTAATACTAAATAGTGACTGATTTTGTTCTCATCCTATTGAAGGCTCCAAACCGCTACCATTTGTGGATTCTGTAGAGTTTAGGGTAAATCCTTCCAGCCATGATTTTGACCATGGCCTTTCATTATTAAGAAACGATGGCTCCCAAGTTAGTCTTATACCATGAGATGATCAAGAATAAGGAGAAAGAAAGAACTCCTCATCATCATTCAGCCCATCCTTCTGAGAACGGAGAATGTATAGCGACTGCCTGTAGTTATTCTTGACAGGGTGTAAGTATTCATCGTTTCTTTACTGACTCTTAACTATGAGCCCACTGTAAAAACTCATTGTTCAAACAGTAAGCTTCTGATGTGAACTTCTGGTGCTATAGACATTGCTCCCTCATGTTCTGCTTTATTGGAAGTGTCAGTGGCCATCAATTCTATCTTTGAAGCATGTTGATACCTCTTCCAAGGGTGCTGTTCCTGGTGTGGTGAAGCACATGGTAGAAAGCGTTCAGACAGTCATAGATCACATAGGTGGGTGATGATGCAATGTGGACTGCCTATGCTAGTCATTCTTTCTGACGTAGAAATTCCCCTCTGAGCAGACAGACATTCCTATGAGGCAACGTTCCATCCTATGGTGATTTCAACTGATGGAACACTTTGAGGTAGCATCTACAAAGCAAAGAGGTCTGGTGCCTTCCAGGCAGCAGACCAGTTTCAAGCGGAAGGTACCAGATCTACCAATTACGTATAGGCCTGGCTGGCCTTGTTTGTGAGAGCCTGATGCTAAGAAAACCAATAAAAAAAAACAACCAAACTCACTGCCATTGAGTCAGTTCCAACTCATAGTGACCCTATAGTACAGGGCAGAACTGCCCCTGTGGGTTTCTGAGACCATAACTCTTTATAGAATTAGCAAGCCTCATCTTTCTCCTGTGGAGCAGCTAGTGGTTTTGAACTGCCAACCTCGCGGTTAGCAACACAATGCATGAACATCATGCCACCAGAGTGCTATTTAAATCTCTATAATCTGCTTCATGACTAGGGCTTCTCTCTTAACCCAGCCACTCATCCCACAAGCTCCTGACTGCAGATGCTGTAGCATAAATGTATGAGAGAGAGCGTGCGTGTGTGCAAGAAATATATTCAGTTAGTGCAATAACAACCAGTTAGATTTCTAAGACTTCATTCTAATTGTTTCTGATAAGCTCTACAATTATCCTGTGTGTTAGGTAGATCACGTATCATTACCATCATGCTACAGAGGAAAAGATCGTGACTACGGCGAGTCTCAGGTCACAAAGCCATCTTGGATCCAGTACCTGCTACCACATGTGGAATCCAATTCAAAGAGAAAGAAGAAATTGAAGGTCTGTCGTGAAAATGGAGGTCAGACAAGACGTGTGTATTATGGACAGCTCCCCAGCCACCCTCCACCATATAGCCCAGTGCCCGGCTCTAGGCCTATTGGACACCATTGTCTTTATTCCTTCCTAGAAAAACAGGCCCATCCCAATACAACCCAGAGTTTAAGCATCCTCAGGAAAATCCAATTCTTCGAGAGTTAGATGAAACAACATATTCCTTTCTCCTCCTCCTCCTCCTCCTCCTCCTTCTTCTTCTTCTTCTTTCTCTCTCTCTCTCTCTCTCTCTCTCTCTCTCTCTCTCTCTCTCTCTCTCTCTCTCTCTCTCTCTCTCTCTCTCTCTCTTCCCAACGCAGTAATCCCAAGAGTGGATTCCTGGACAGCTCCCTGTCCCAAAGTAGGAAGATGTGTTCATGAACTATGCCAAGAATGCTGCAGTATACACAATGGCAGAAACAGACACAAAAGCCTGTGCTTACAGAGCCCACTTTGCCTTCTCTCTGATAGATCTTTGGTAAACCTCTGCTTTTCTTTTTAAGGTGTTAAGGCTCTGCTTGGTCAATCCAATTTACAACCAGAGTTCTCACCCACTGCTAGGAAAAGGCAGATTAGAAAGAAGACTACGATCGTATGAGAGACCCATGTCTGTAGGATGTAGAAGAGGACAGACAGAACTCCAGAAGCCATCAAGTCCAGAGCGCCATGGTGGGTGGTCAGTAAATATCAGTTTCTTTCTCTAATATCAGCCAGCAATATTTCCCAAACATCTGTCAGGTGCCAGACACCTTTCCCAGGTTCTTCTCATGTTTGGATTCATTCCATTCTTGAAATAACCCTTTGAGGTGAGTGCTATCATTATCCCAATTTTACAGGTGAACCACTCGGGTAAGAGAATGCAGTAACTTTCTCAAAGCTATACTTCTGGTTAGTGGATATAAATTTATATCCTAGCACTAGGATATAAATCTATGGGGACAAAGCTGTGTTTGAGCTAATATCTGAAAACTTCTAGTAACTTTTAGAGCTGTTCCTCTTACCCATTCAATTATATGTTCAATGAAGCATGGAATAGAACCACCAATATATTTGCCAACAGCAGGACAATATTCTGAAGACCAGTGGAAAGTCCCCCGGACAGTGCCATTGAACATGCACCTCCCATCATATTGGGCGAGTCTTGGCCATGAGAAACTTAATTGAACAAGACACGTCAAGCTATTTTGTTTTCTTTAAATCAGATCATTTTGACGCTGAGTGCCCACTGCCACCTCAATGGCATGGCAAGAAATGGAAGCTACATGAATCTAGGTCTCTCCATACCCAGATCCATGGAAAGGTTCTGGAGTCTTGGGCAGAAAGGACCATTTCAAGAAGCCCCATGATTTCCAGTCTTCACCCATCTACTCACCACCCGACCCATGTGGCGTGACAGAGCTCCACGTCTGCTGCACTCTTGGGTCTATCTAGCTTTGCTGAGGTTGGGGGACCCCATGCTTGGGGAGAGATCATATCCCCTCCTCCAATCTCCTAATATCCTCCTACCTTCCCACAGGATCATAAAACTCTTCCGATGAGTTCTCGGTGCCTTCCAGTGGTTGTTCATCTATTTGCTTCCCTAATGTCTCCCCAAGGCCCAAACCAGAGCTTGACACACAGGCATTCTCTAGCCTTTATGTCCCTCTGGAGCCCCAATGCCATCCCCTCTCAGACCCCAACATCATTCTCTCTGTAAGCCCAGCACCATCCCGCAGATTCTATCATCTCTTCTAGAACTCTGACCTCATCCTCAGGCTCCACCTTCCCCTCTGGAACCCCAATATCATCCCCTCAGGCGCTATCACCTGGAACTCCCAACAGCATCTCCCCAGGACCAGAGTCTCAAGAAAGCAGGGTCACTAGCACAGTCCCCTCCAGTGCTGCAAAAGTGCAGGACCTGGGGGAGGGAAGCCCCCAGAGAACAGCAGAGATAGGAGAGATTCTCATTCCCGTTGACAGGAACAAGGATGAGATCTCAATCAGTTACCTTCCTTACCCTCCAAGACGCAACGAATGAGCATTCAGCGCTTTTCCCAGGGATGGGACGTGGGGGTGGGGTGGAAGGGAGAGGCAGGACGCAAATGGGAAGATCATCTTAAAAGATTTCAAAGGTTTTTCTTACTGAAATGGCAACATTTGCGAGGCTCCTCACTCCAGCTCAGGATAATGAGATAGCGTTTGCACAGTTGAAGGGATTTTTCTCCATGCAAGGCTCTTTTGTCACAGAAAAGAGCCGGCTAGGCTTTCAGTGTGGGCAAGGCGGATGAAGTGGTGCTGCAGCCTGCCACACTCAGCACCCAGAAGTCTAGGCACCCAGTGAATATAACGGCGGCAATTCAGAGAGAGAGAGAGAGGAACACACAGAAGGACAGAAACAAGAGATGTCACAGATACATCGCAACGGGACCCCAGAAAGGCCTGATAAATGACAGACTGCTCAGAAGAAACCAGCAGAGTTAGGACACACCAGTGCTGAACTGTGCAGGAAATGTTCAATCCATCACTCCCCAAGCTTAACTCGATTTGCATTAAAGTAGTAGCTTTACCACTTAGGCACCCTGGAGGGAAATAATTCCACTAAATGTGCTATCTTTTGGCAAACCTGCTTGAAGGCATAATCAAAGAGAAAATATCTTTGCTGTCCACTGCCTGTCCTCGATCTGTCCACACTTCTCTCCTTGCACTTGGTATTTTGAATTTCTCTCTTATTGCCCTTCTGAGCTTGATTTAGAAACTCCCCTGGGCTCTCCTTTTCTGGCCATTCTCTCAAAGGCCTCTTGGTTTTGTTTTAGGGCTTAAATTAGGATTACCCCGTTTGCAGAAGATTATAGATAACAGTGAAAACCCAAAATGTATGTGTAGAGTCCCCACGTGGATTAAACCTCCACTGAATTTCTTCTGACCATTAACCAGGGATGAGAGCCATCTTACCTTCAGGCAGAGAACATTGGAAAGTAGATTAGCCCCAACCACTCACCAGCCAGCCAGCCCAGGGAGGGGCAGTCTCCCTGAGGGGCTTGCCTCAGTGTGTCCTTGACGGACAGCACTGGAGGTCACATGATCATGTGCCCCACCTGTTATGCCCCATCCCCTTGGTAACAAGGCCCTGGCCAATCCTGTAAATTCCTCTAACATATGTATATGTCCCAATCATGGGACTGTTCCCAATTTGGTAGTCCCACCTGTTACTGTGATGCAGTGATAGCTTTCCAATCATGAACTTGTGGCCATTTCCTTTGTTCCGTGTCTTATTGAACTAGCTGCTTCTTCTTTAAAAAAAAAAACAAAAAACATTTCATTGGGGGCTCTTACAGCTCTTAGCACAATGCATACCTCCATCCGTTGTGTCAAGCACATTTGTACATATTTTAACTACCTTCTTGATTGTAGACTCTTGGACGTCATTTTGGCCTTGTGCTAATGATCTCCCTCATCCAGATGATGTACCATTGTCTTTGCCTAGATTAGGATTTAATGAATGTTCTCATTAAACTATAGTTGAGATGAGGCCTTTGTTACCCCTAGTTGGCAGGTTTATTTAACACATAAGCTTGTAGCTGCAAGTGTGCAATAGATAACTTCTTGAGATCTTTGTGGATCCGATTGGAATGCATAGCATCACATACAAACAAATTAGAAAATCCAGCTTATAAATTAGTGTCATGGTCAAAGGAGCCTTGGTGGCATAGTGGGTTATGCGTTGGGCTGCTGACCACAAGGTCAGCAGTTTGAAACCACCAGCTGCACCGTGAGAGAAAGATGAGGCTTTCTACTCCCTTTAAGAGTTACCGTCTCAGAAACCCACAGGGGCAGTTCTACTCTGCCTATAGGGTCGCTGTGAGTCAGAATTGACTCAATGGCAGCGAGTTGATGTTTGTTTGTTTGTTGTTTGTTTATAGACAGCCCCTAAGTTAAGAAAAGTGCATTTTACTTAGTTGGCTTGTTTGCTTTGCTTAATGTAAACAGCCACCTTCCGGGTAGTGGGATTGGGTTGAGTTTTGTTATTGTCTTGCGTCTCCCCCCACATTTCACGTGAAATAGCTCTGCGCCTTCTGGGAAAACTCTCAGAGAAGAAACATTCCGTGTTATAAACGAAGGAAAGGAAAATCGATGTTCTTCTCAGATTTGGACATCACGCTTGGAGAAGTAGAGGGGCGGCGAAGAAGAGGAAGGCTCTTGGTGAGACGGATGGACATGTGGCTGTGGCAATAGGCTCAAGAACGGCAGCAGCTGTGAGGACGGCACAGGACCCGGCAGTGTCTCGTGCTGTGCCCGCGTCGCTGTGGCTCAGGACGGACTCGATTGCCCCTGAAAACAACAACATTTTATCTAAAGACACTCTCAGGAATGCTGGTGACTGGAGTGGCACTGGACTGGGACTTGGGCAGGGATGTGTTGGGGATGGTGAAAGTGAGTGTCCACAGGGCTGGGCCATGAATCCCAGTGATTTGGCAGCAAGGATGTAGCCACCCTGCCCCCATGATGAGATCTGCTATGAGCAGCCAATCAGTGGCAAGGACGTTGCCTCAGAGGGTTGGCCTGCATCTAATATATTCAAGAACATTCCGGCTGCTCTTTTGTTCATCGTGGGGTCTACATCTGGCAGCTTCCTCCTCTCAGCACTTGAACCAGTGGCCTGCCATACTACCAGCCAATCAGGATTCACCATCCTCCATAGCCCATGAATTAGTGTTTTTCCCTATTACTTACTATTCTGTGTTCATCAGCTCCTGTACCCCTACGGGGTCAAGAGAAGCCTCAAGTCTGACAGCTGACCCATGGCCTTGGGACTTGCCTGATTTTGCAGCTGTGTGAACCATCTCCTTAATATGCACCTCTCTCTCTCCTCTTTCTCTCTGTATATACACTTTTTTCCTCTCTCTGTATAGACACACACTTTCACCATCCCCAACACATCACTGCCCAAGTTCCAGTCCAGTGCCACTCCAGTCACCAGCATTTCTGCGAGTGTCTTTAGATAAAACGTTGTTGTTTTCAGGGGCAATCGAGTCCGTCCTGAGCCACAGCGACCCCAGCACAGCACGACAAAACACTGCCGGGTCCTGTGCCGTCCTCACAGCTGCTGCCGTGCTTGAGCCTACTGCTACAGCCACATGTCCATCAATCTCATCAAGTGAGATATATATATATGATCTATATCTATATGAACTTTACCAGCTTTTCTTCTCTAGCAAAGCCAGCCTAAGACAGTAGGCAACCTAAACTTGATGAGCCATCAATTCCCACCTACGAAAAGGAACACCTTCCTGCCTCAGTGGGAAGAATGGCGATATTGAAATAACATGATGTAGCCATCCATTCATTTAGGAAGCATATCAAGCACCGGTCTACGGTAGGTTCTGTGGCAGGCTCTGGGGACCAGGTCATCAATGAGACATGAATGATACCGGTGCCTCTAAGAGAGGTGCACTCTAGTAAGAGCAGAGAAGAATGGGAGAGAGGGGCCCAAGACCTGGGGGGCATTATTAGTCTCAGTGCCACAAAGTTGACTCTGAATAATAGTGATCCTTTAGGACAGAACAGAAGTGCCCCTGGGGGTTTCCAAGACTGTAACTCTTTACGGGAGTAGAAAGCCTCATCTTTCTTTCATGGAGCTCCTGATGGTTTCAAACTGCTGACCTTGTGGTTAACAGCCAAGTGAGTAATCACAACACTACCAGGGCTCCTTGATCTAATTATCACATGAAGGATATTAAAAGAAGAAAAGGTGGTAGTAAAATAACTGTGTGGGGGTGGGGGTAGGTGTGATGGAAGGGTAGAGGAGGAGCCACCTGAGAGGTAGATGGCCATGAGGTTGAAAAGGAGAGGGGGGAAAGAGCCAGCCTGGAAGAGCTCTGAGAGAGGTGGCCAAGCAAAGGGTACATGCCTACCAAGGTGGAACCAGCTTGGCTCGTTTAACGAACACACAGGAGGCCAGTGTGAGTCAGAGGGAGAGGAAGGCCAGATGAGGTCGGAAAGAGAGAACGAAACAAGTCATGAACGGCGATCGTGTGGGGTCAAGGGTTTTTTAAAGTGTTCCAGGAAGCCTCTGTAGCAGAGACATATTATATGTTTAAAAATACATAACTTTGGTCAACAAGCACATAGAAGGATGCTCAGAATCATGAGTCATCAGAGAAACATGAATCAGAACCGTAATGCAGTATCACTACACATCTGCAATAATTGCTAAAGACATAAAGCCCGACCACACCAAGGCTTGACCAGGATCGGAAGCAGCTAGAACACTCGTACATTGCTGATATAGATGTGAATGGTGCCCCATGCTGCACAGCACTATAGCAAAACTTTATCGAGCTCAACATACATTGACCCTATGGTCCATCTATACTACTCCTAGTATTTATATCTCGAGTAAATACAAACACCCACCCACACAAAACATCGATGCAAATGCTCACAGCGGCATCATTCCTAACAGTCCCAACTAGGGGCCACCAAAATATCTGCCCCAGCAGGGGCAAATCTGTATGGGAGCAGAAAGCCTCAGCTTTCTTCCTCATGGCAGCTGGGGGGTTTTAATTAGCTGACGTTGTGCTTGCCAACCCAACTCATCACCGCTGCTCCTCACACTGGAACATGGTGGCATTTCCTCTATGTAAATACTACCTGAAACAAAAAAAGAGGAACCCACCTTCTTTGGCTCTTGAATACAGGATGCAGGGACACCTGTGGATGTGGGGAGAGCAGGCGACACCATGACAGTTGTTCATGCCGAACAAGATGGTGGCTTGGACAAAGGAGCCACTGGCGGTAGAGATGAGTGGACAGGTCTGAAGTGGGCATTGAAGGTAAGATGGATTCCATGGTGGGGATCGAGGGAAAGGAATGAGCAAGGGAGACTCCTAGGATGTGAGTTGAAGTGGGTGAGGCAGTGGGGCTCCACCGTAGATGGCATGCTGAGTGTGAAATATTGCTATTATTATCCACCCCCCCACCACCACCACCCAACCCGGAGGAGAGTTTGTCCCACGGACACCCTGATAAGACAGGCTCATCTCTCTGATTTACGTTAGGGAGCAAGGAAGCAGAAGCGAGGTCATCCCAACCCAGGGCTAGGCTGACTCAGCACCTACAGGCTAACAAGCTCCCTCCCCGGGGATTTTTGTGTATCCATGAGAATCCCTTGGGGATCTCTAAGAATCACCTGGGGAGCATGTTAACCCACAGATGCTGAGTCAGTCTATCTAGGGCAGAAAACAGCTGCCCCAGGAGGATCGAACCCGCATGAACCAATTGGAAGGCCTGCCCCAAACGTAGGGTCCTGAGACTCACTTGCCAATCATTGTTAATTACACTAACACCCCCCCCCCAGCCTTTGTTCCCCATATTTTAACTCAGTAGGTCTCAGGTAGTACCTAGAAATTGGAGAAATGCCCCCTACAGGTGTACAGGTCAACTGAGGACGCTGCTTTGAGAAATGCGCACCCGGAAGGAAGGGAATATGGTGTCTCTGTCACATCAGAATCAAGCGTGCAGTCTGGGCTAAGATGCAGGCTCTGTCTTCACCTGAAGCCCCCAGGTTGGGTGAGCCTTGTGTCGCTGCCCTCTAATATGTCCTCAGTCACCTGCAGCGGACACACAGGTCAGTTGTGGGGCCCAGAATCCATCGGGAGGCTGCAGCCCAGGAAGGGTCTTAGGAAGCCCTCATTCCAGCTGGGAGTGCACGGTGGTTGGGACTAGGAGGATGGGAGCCCAGCTGAGGAGTCCTGTACCAGGGAGAGAAAGGAGCACCACGGGGAGGCCCTGGCGAAAGGCTTTGGCCTCTTGGGGGGAAGAGGAAGCACAGAGTGAGACCAGTGAGCGTGCACACAGGAGTGTCCATAAGGAAAGGCTTGTGTGACTATTGGGGTGTAGCGTTCCCCATCCCACACAACACTCACCAGGGCCATCCAGCCTCCGGTCCCAGGTCCTGGAGCAGGAGGCAGAGGATGTGGACACGAGCAGAATTCCTAGCACATCGTTCCGCATGGAGTCACGTGCACAGGAATGGGGCTAGAACGAGGATTGCCAGGTGCCTTTTTTGTGGGAGACACACAATTTCATCCCTACTACCCCTCACGGAGATGAGATGCATATGAAGTGCGTGGCTGGTGAAGAATCCTGAAAATACCAGGGATGCCACCAAAAGAACAAATGAACCTGTCTTGGGAGAAGTACAGTTAGAATGCTCCTTAGGGCAAGGAGGAGGCGGCTTTGTCTCACCCACTTTGGCCACGTTGTCAGGAGACCGATCCCTGGAGGAGGGCACCCTGCTTGGGAACAACAGGGCAGTGGACAGGGGGCAGACCTTCAATGAGATGGATGGACACAGGGCTGCCTCAACGGACTCAAGCTTAAGAAAAACGGCGAGGAAGGTGCAGGACCGGGCAGCGTTCCGTTCCGTTGCACAAAGGCTCGCTGTGAGTCAGAACGGACCAATGGCACCTAACAACAGCAGCCGCTCGAGGTGCACACAGTGAAGGGCAGGTGCTCTGGCCCACAGGACAGTGGCAGGAGCACACAGCAGGCGGGGCAGACACGTGTGTGTATCTCCACCTCTGCTCCCGCACCTCCACTAATGGGCTCCTCCCACAGGGACAGGGACACTGAGGAGGAAATGACAGCAGACGCGGGAGGTCAGCAGGATTTAGGAAGATAAGCAAGCATTTAGATGGACAAGAATTCCGGTCTTCCTTTTCTGCTCTGACAAGGCCCCACACAAGGAGCCACTGCCAGGAAGGCCACGGCTTTGGACCACAGAACTCAGCAGAGGCTGGGGACAGACTACCCCAGGCGGGGGAAGGACCAGGAATCTCACTGCCCCCCAGAACTGTATGTGGTGGCTGACAGCTTGGAGGAGACTAAACCCAAACCTACTACCATTGAATCCATTTCAACTCAGAGCGGCTCTCTATAGGGTTTCTGAAACGGCAAGTCTTTGGGTAGTCTTATCTTTCTCCTAAGCTCCTGAGTAGAAAGAATTTTGGTCATCGGTCAACATTTGTGTCCCTGACAGAGAGATCCACAAAGAGCTCACGTGCTCTAGCTCCATGACCATCTCCTATAGGGCTTCCTGCCTTTGAGCAGAGTTGGATGAAGAGGTGATTTTGGCGGTGCTGCAGCTATCTTGTGACCATGGGATGAGCGCCACTGATATGCTCAAGGTCAAGAGGAGGGTGGAATAAGCGTGGCATCCTTGAGGCCACCTACCTTTTGATTTGCTATCTGTGATAATAAAAACCCCCTGTTGGTTAAGCTGCTTTTAGCTGGGTCTTTTATTATTTATAGCCTACAGCATCTCAGTGGAAACAGATACCAAAGTAATGGCCAAATGATTTACAGAAAATGCGGACTTTGTACGTACTTCTCTTCAGAAAATAGGAGATTTGACCAAACTGGGCTTGCCTTCCTGGAGGGCAACAACTAGCTAGTGCTGAGAAGGCTTGAGACACTTCCCTGGGGCATGGGCTCTTTGGTTCCCCATGGTCCCTCCCACTCCTCAGCAGCACTGTCCCAACCTGGTGTCCTCACTACACTTCTCTCCTCCCTCCAGGTATTTGACTTTTTGGCTGCTGATCTCCGATATGGAACCCGGGCAGGGTTCCCCAACCAAGGAAGTGAGTCTTGCCAACCGAAGCCTCTAGGCTGGGCTCTTTGTATTGCTGTGAAGCTCATCCTGAAGACATTCAAGTGGGCAAGTTCCATCGCCACCAGAAGGGCCATCACTGAGTCTCCACATGTGCAGAGCTGAGAAGACAGGCTGTGTCACTGTAACCTGCCACTCCCATTCCACATGGCCATGCACAGTGTGATAAGTTTGGGGTCTACTTGCTGGGCCACCAGCCTTAGTAATGTCTCCCGTGTAAGGTGGGGGGCTGCCTGCTGACACGTCCTAGGATGTGTGGCCTAGTTCACATCTGTAAACAGACTGTGGAGAACTGGCTTGCTCTCTTCTTCTCTCTCCTGCCGGCCTGAATCCTGCATCTCGTTCCTTCGGACTTAAGCTGGCAGCTCACCATACGGCCTGCAGGTCTTAGCTGTTGGCAGTCTACCACGTTGCCTGCCTTGGATCCACTCGACTCTGCCACCACCAGCCTGTGATCCTCCTGCCTACTGCCTCATCTTCCTGCTTCCTAATTTCTTGGTCAGGGAGCTGCAGGAGTCAGGAACAGCTTCTGAGTCAGAGTCAGACCCACGGATGGAGCTGGACTGGGTCTTCTGCTCGGTAGCTGTGGGGACCACTTCCTTTATATATAGATTTTGTTTTCTTGATGTGAATTTCTATTGTATACATCAATGAGTGTGGTTGGTTTGTTTCTCTGGAAACCCCAGCTAGCACAGCCATAATCATCGGCAACCCTGCCCATTCCATTCCGCAGGGTTTTGTGGAAGCCTGGTTTTGTGAACGAGTCTGACCTCGTAACCCCTCCCATTCCAAACAGAACAGGGGCTGCAGAACAAACCCCCTCATTTCTGGGCATCTTATTGCTGCACCACGATGTGAACATTGCTTTCACCTTAATTGAGCATGAAATTAAAACATGCAGATCTGCATGCCACGTAACGCCTGCCTTTTCTGAACTGGCTTCCACTGATAATTACGGCTCCTCAGCATCCTGCCAGAAGCTTCGTGCTAGGACGTCCTCTGCTGTATTAATGATGTGTTCATCAAGGCTTTTACGTGGCCTGTCTTGGGATTTCCATTCAATTATCTGCACTCACAATCCTCTGTTCCTCGTAACTCTGAACCATCCTTTCTGGCCATTTGTCTTTAAATATTGAATTTCCATTTCACGGTCCAAGATTTTAAGCCATCATTAAGTGAGGCTCATCTCTTTCGCTCTTTTTACAAACCAAAGCGCAGCCGCCATGGTGGCATCGGCCCTGATGCACCGAGCGTGGGCGGAGGGGAAGCAAGTGGCCTTTCCTCAGCCACCCTCTTTCAGAGACAGATCGCCAGGCCCTCGTTCTCAAGGGCTTCGGAGTGGTTTGGAACCACCAGCGGTGCCGTTGACTGTGGAGTGCTTAATCATCGGCGCCACGCAGGCATTCATGGTCTTACCCCTTGCTATGGCACAGATTTGGCAAAACTAGAATAGAAGAGGTGTGTGGTAGTCAGGCCTGACTCATAGCAACGCGATGCACAACAGCAGGAAACGCCGGGGGTCCTGCCCGCTCTTCACCCTTGTCCCTATGTGGGAGCCCGTCACTGAAGCCGTCCACCGAGGGACCTGCCAAATGTTCCTGGAGAACATTCAGCGAGCTTTTCTCTCCATTTCCCATGGACTCTTCAAAGCCTCCGTGTTTAAGATCTGTAACAGAATGCTCTCTACCGTGAGCAAATCTTTGTTTAGACTTTCATTTGGGGCCCGGTTTTCGCAAAGGATGAGTTCTTCGTTAAGCCAGTGTGCGCTTCAGCCTCCCGACTTTATAGGAATGTGAAATTCTGGATTGAAGATTATGTTCTGGGACTTGTGGTAGCTTAGCTTTTGAAGTGGCGGCTCTGGCTACTGCAAATGGTTCCACATCGAGAAATTGGCTGTTCCAACCTACCCAGAGGCAATGAGGACGTCAGGCCAGGTGGTCGTCTGAGCCCTGTGGAGAATTCTACTCGGCACACAGGGGTTGATGGGTTCTCAATTAACTCAGTGGCAACTCACAGCAAGCCCCGAAAGTAACATACCCCTGGTTATTTGGTTCAATGGAGTGAAGAAATAGCGCCCCTACAAAATGCATTAGCCAACGGTACCTTAGTGATGCAGGCTCCATGGAACTTTTGGGACTTGCTGCATTGCTCAAGAGAAGACAGGTTAGATGTGGTGTCACCGAAAAGGGCCAGGTAGTGCTGAGAGTCTGCTCCGATGGACCTGTTAATAATGGAAAGGGAGGCCCTGCTATCTACTGAGGCAACAAAGACATTCTAAGATTGGCTTCAGTCTTAACGGAACCTTATTGCTCCATTTGGTTGACCATGGCCAACAGGCGTTTCCCATGGTTACCCTGAAACCTGAATTTAATGTTCAACACCCACACATGCCTCCCTAAAGTGTACATTCCAAAGCCAGTGGTATATATTCTCTATGTGTTCTGACTTCAAACAGGACGCCACAATGACAGCCAGCATTGCCCCACTGTGGTCTCCTCTCTGGTAGACCTTCAAGATCAAAACCTCCCCTTCGTCTTGAGATTTGGGTTGTGGAAACTGGCTGCACCACTTCTGGGTAAAATACCTGCATTTCAGGTGACAGTAATTCACATTTGTTTTCAAAGTCACTTGCTCACGTACCTGCTATCATTGAGAAAAAAAGAAAAAAAATATATATATATATATGATGAAAGTCAATTCAAACCTTCTGCTTCCCACCTCCCATACACAGAATGATCACCTTTGTGGCTCCGGGTCCTGAAGGACTAAGTGGGAAGGTCTACGGTGCCGAAGGCTGCCCAGGCTCCTTGAACAAGGTCTGCACCAGGAGGCCCAGGCACTCAGGGCACAGTCCCCTCAATGCCATGCTGAGGGGTCTGGCCAGCAGGCCCAGGCCAGCGCTGCTCGCTGCATGAATGACATGGTGACTTGGCTCTTTCCAAAAGCTATCTGTTAAGCTCCCTGCTGGGGAGTGACACTCAAGGAGGCATCCAAGATGCATCACCCGACTGCGGGCCCAGCAGTCTGGAGAGCCTCACAGTGCAGCCATTCAGAGTGGAAAGCAGAGGGTGCTCGCTGCTTTGAAAAGAGCAAGCTGGCCAAGGGGCAGTGGGAGCTGCCCAAAGACTCTAGAACAGCGGTTCTCAACCTTCTCAAACTTCATACAGTTCCTCATGTTGTGGTGACCCCCCCAACCATAAAATTATTTTCGTTGCTACTTCATCACTGTAATTTTGCTACTGTTATGACTCAGGCAACCCTGGTGAAAGGGTCATTCAACCCCCAAAGGGGTCGCGACCCACAGGTTGAGAACCTCTGCTCTAGTTTTCCAAAGTGGGTAATACTGTCCCCTGGGGGTGCTGGTACAAGCCAGGAGGCTTCCAAGGCAGACAGACACCTGTACTTCATCCTGAATGATAGGCTAGAACACTAATGTTTGTAATTGCCTTGGGGTTGCCCAATCATTTCTTTAAGGGGCTATAGGCCATGTACGTTTGGGGACCAATGCTGCAGAACGAGGTCGGGCAAACTTCTGAGATGGAGGAGCCCATGCTGTTCCTGACAACACTATCCATAAATATGTGTTTGCAATCAAATGAAATCACCATTATCTGTAGACTATCCTTAAGAATGTTATATAGGAAAGGATGATAGTTTTATTTGCCTTTTCCATTTTACCCCGGAGCCACATGTGCGTACTGAGAGAGCCGCATATGGCCTCGGGAGCCGCCGTTTGCTGACCCCTGCTCTAGCCAGTGCACTGATCCCAATGCTTAAACATTGCAAAGAGCTGAACAGCAGGCGTGATGTGTTTCCTGGACATTCATGCCCACCCTCGCTTGACGGAACACTTTCTGCAGGCCAGGGGTGGGATCTGGGAGACCAGCCGAGGAACCCACAGGTAGCACAGAGCCCAGCAAAACTCACCTCCTCACAGGAATTAACTCTAACCTGAAGCTGATTCCTTGGACCCTGGGCTCATCACCCAGCAGCGTACGTGTGTTTTCACGTGTGTACACTGCTGGAAGGGCTGGAGGTTTGCTAATGGTCTGATTTGGAGAGACGTTAAGTCAAGCCTTCCCGTCCCTGCTCCTTGAGATGAGGCCCAAGACACTGGGCTCCTAGTCTGTGAGATCAGCCCCCATTTCCCGTAGAGGGAAAACAGAACTCACTGGAAGAGGATACGCTACAGGACCAGCTCTCAAGCCTGCTCTGGAAGTATGGGGAGAAGGATGCCTGCAGCCACCTCCTCCCCTACCCCGACCCACATCACACATCTGCAGCTTCCCTGTTCTTGTACCCAGCCCATTCCCTTCCCCAGGGAATGATGCACAAAGCCCCGGACATGCAACAGCGCTGCTCCCAGTTTCAACGCCACTGGAGCAACATAAGCTTATTATAATAAGCTCAGAGTCAGAAAGCCTTTAAGTCTTTGCTTCACTGCCCAGCCCACAGCATGACCGACAAACAGAGCGGGCTCGGGCCTGGTTTCCCACCTGTCTCACCTGTGACCCTTAACTGCATCCCTGAAGTGCTTTGACAGCGCTGGACGGCCAACACCAGGTCTTCCAGGTGGGAGGTTTTATTATGTTTTACAACCATGAAAACACAGAGAGGAAGGTGGCTGGTACAGCAATCGTGTCGGCTATGTAGGCTGAGTGGCCCCCACCCCCCACTGGCAACCTCCTTCCACAGTCTCCCAGAGACGGTTCCTCATGTCCTTCCCTTGCCAACTCAAGAACGTTGAAAAGTAAACATTTAAAGTAGCGAGGGACACCTTCGTCAGCAGAATGGAAGCAGAAGAATAGCTTTGAGAAACAACAGATGAGCAACACACTACAGAAAACCTTTCCTATGGTGCTATGGTGTCTGGGCGGCAGGTGCACCCAGGGCTGAGTGTTCGTCCTCCCCAACACCAGTCATACGGGGCCTTCGGTGAGGCCCTCCAGAGGCAGGCTGGGCGCGCTGTCCACGGTGGGCCTCTCGTCCTTCTTCAGCGAGGTCGGGACCCGGAGGCTGACGTAGGGTTTATGGCAGGCTGTGTTGGCCAGAGGAGGGTAGTGCTGTCTGTAGCACAGGTAGGCAAAAATGAGGCCAATGATACCGCCAACCAAAGAATCTGGGCAGGAGAGAGCAGAAGAGGAGAAGCGTGTGAAGAGGCATTCCAACGGAGCCCGGTAGACTTCTCCGGAAATCTCGGTGCCCACCTCCTCCACTAACACGGTCACTTATTGCTACTGTTGTCAGCTGCCACAGAGCTGGGTACAGATCACGGACAGCCCATGAACAGTGGAAACAACGCCACCGATCCTTCGCCCTCTCCATGCCTACCACGACTAGTTGAAGCTTGGACCGTTGGGATCTAGAGGGTCTTCAGCGGCTGATCTTTGGAAACACATCTCTAGGCCTTTCTCTCTCGTCCAATTTCGTCTGGAAAGTTCATCGCAACGTGCAACCCGCGCCCCCCCACTCACAGATGGGTGTTTGTTAGGCATGAAGTATACTGGCCAACGATGGACCAGGGGCTTCCTTCCGCATGGAAAGCGAGACTTCTGCCCTTGAGCTTTCATGGCCCCTCGGTTTGATGATAGGACACCCCCCGCCCCCGCCCTGGGGACCAAATGAGAAAGCATGCTGGAGAAGTAACCCTGCAGCCCCATTGGCGTGTGCACGTCCCTTTAAACACACACGGATTCTCTCTCCGCACCTGAACATGGCATGGACCCGGACTCGTGCTCCTGCTTTTGAAAGTCAGTTCTAAATTCTGGACGGAGAATTCAGGCCATGGCCACAGAATCTAAGCACACACTTGGGAAGGAATATCTTGTCTTGAGCGGGTTCCCCCAGGAGTCCAGTGACATCAGTGAGTCTGAGAAACCAGTGATTAAATCCAGTCTTTGCTCTGTCTTGAGGGGCCATGATTTCCCAGGGATGCGACAAACCTTCCGAGTCATAGACAAGAGAACCCAACATCTGATGAGCAAAATCCACAGCCCCCTGGGGTTGGCAGAGGATCCAATCTCCCCAGGGGGCTGGTCTTAGCAGTGGGGGTGGTGGATGGGGGCAAAAGATGAAATGAGGTGGGAGGGGTACATTAGAGATAAAACAGGCCCTCCCCAGAGAATCCTCCAAAAAGAAGGTGACCATTTGGAGCTCTATAGGCCCCCCAGGAAAGAAAACTACTCAAGGAATCCTCATTAAGCGTGTCTACAGATCCTCTCACCCAAAATGCTGTAGCGCAACGGAGGTCTGGCTGTCCCTAAGGAAGGAAATGTGGAGCTCTTGATAAGCTTGCTGCCGACCTTGTGTGTGAGGGGCCCCTACTTCCACATATGTTATCCTGTTTAATCTCATGAACCACCGCTGGGCAGGTAACTCCAGCCCATTTTACCAAAGCAAGGAAGGCTCAGAGAGACCAACTGACCACCCCATAGCTTTGGCTCTACCATGGGGCTGCGTTGGCACCCTGCTGGGTTCCGGGCTGACATCCCAGCCTTTTGAAGGTAATAAGGGTGTGGCTACCTGAGTTCAGATGGGGTGCAAAGGTACTCCTTGTCTGATCCAGGCTCATGGTAGCAAGTTTCCAAACACTCCTCAGGAAAGGGCACGCTGCTTGGGTCCTGAGGTTAAGTCACAAATAAATCCCACTGTGTTGTTGGTAAAATTCTCATCAGCTGCCAAGGAAATGTATCTTTTGAGGAAATGCCTAACGTAGATATATCTGCAATGTAAATTTTAATCTTGTGGTAGGCATGTTACAAGTATCTTGGCTCCGCCTAGGTCTAGCAAAATAGTTTTGGGGGGCTTTTTTTGAGAATGAGGACAATATTTTTACATTTCATGATCTCTCCTGGAATTGCTTCTACTATCTGTGGTATCAGCTCACCTGGTCGAGCAGCCATGAAAGAAGATAGAGTGGGAGGAGGTTATAGGGGACAACCGTGAAACCCAGCTTGTCCTGAGACTACAGGTGGCAGAGTCTGGGGCCACTGGTAAGGTATCTAGCACCACCGCCCAACACGAATCTTCCACTCTGAGGACTCCTTAATCCGAATCACTGCCGCGCCAACCAAGACAAGCCACGTCACCTCTTCCGTTTCTCTGTCAAATAGAGATCGCAATGTCCACTCCACCGAGCTGCGATGACGAGCTAAGGCTACTGTCTTAGAGTCTGTCACAAACTAAGAACTTAAAACACAGTGTCAGGGAGAGTGTGTTTAATGCAAATAACACACACATGATGTGGTTCCTGCCAGTGGTGGGGCCTCGCGTTAGTCTCTATGTGAGTTGTGTGCACTGCATGCACAAGGGTGTTATGTGGGAACACACAGCAGCGCCCATCACTCTTTTTTCACAGTCTGTTCCTCGGATGCCACTCCAGAACTTCCCCTTACTATCCCTCTCCTCAGATAGCAACTCAGAAGGTAAACTGGAGTTCTAATCTTCTTACCATGGCCACATCACTGTTACTGTTTTTCGCAGCATTTTAAATAAACTTCTAATGAACTTGAAAGCATTTGTCACTCCAGAAATGGGGAAGCAATCTGTGCCATAAACTCTTGCGCAGGGTCAGACGACATCGTTGCTGTGATTAAATGATGTGGTTCAAATAGGAAAGAAGTGTACGTGGCCTGTGGCCACCAGCCTATAAAATCTGCCAGGGCCTCTTGAAGTTCAAGGTCTTAGAGTTGCACTCGTGTTTTGTTTTTCCTCTAACCCCAGGCAACAGCTCCACGGGGTATTCTTTTATTAGCATCTAATATGATCTACGGCATCTGCTTCTGATCCAATGATCATGGAAGAGACCCAACAGCAAAGCCTACAAATAATATCATTTGACTTTCTATTTTCTGTAACACGGCATTTCATTAGGTGGATCATTGGCCAAGAGACATCAAAGCATTCCAAGTATGTGTTTGCTAGGCTTACTAATTTAGCAGCCTGAAAGCAAATTAAGGTTCCTGCCAATGCTTTGCCCATTTAGTGGAATGAGTGAGAAGTCACATCCTGGAGTGTGTAGTGCTATCAGAAGTAACAAGCTCAAGGCAAAAGCTATTCAAGCCACTCTGAGCAAAGTCACTGCGAACAATGTTTATTTCAAATAACTGGGGGGATGGAGTCGGACAATGATTTACTTGATGAGGGTGACTGTCATCAAGGGCCTCCAGTGGGCTGTTGTTATTTGGATGCAATCACCTTGGAGCTCGGCAGGGCTGGTGTGGACATAAATGCAGGCGGGATCAAGTTTATTGCGCAGAAGCCATTTGGGTTGACGTCATTCCAAATATGGTGGCATGCAACTGGAAGGCTCCAAAGGAAAACGCATGGCTTTCCAAGTGCCAAGAATGCAAAATACTGCTGTCTCCTTACTTAGTATTTGTCTTATTCTTCATAGAAGCCATTCATTCAGTGAGTCGACATATTTGTAGAGTATCTACTAGGTATCACATGAACAAAAGATACTATCCATGTGGAGACTATATTCGAATGCACAAGCCAGCAAACTTTGTAAAACCATCCATTTGCATATTGCTTGTAGATTTTTCTCTTGAAAACAGCAAGTTGAATACTTAGGATGGAGATCTTAATGAGGCCCACGGAGCCTATAACTTTTATAATCTGGCCCTTTACTGAGAAAGTTTGCCGACCTCTGACTGGTGGATGATGACAGATAACACCACATTCAACAAATTAACCGATCATTGTTTTGATAGGTGCTGTCCAGTGGGTTCCATCTCATAGCAACCCTATGCACAACAGAATGAAACCCTGCCCAATCTTGCATCAGTCTCACGTCCATTACTAGCTTTGGACCCATTGTTGCAGCCACTGTGTCAATCCATCTCATTGAGGATCTTCCTCTTTGTTGCCGACTCTCTCTACTTTACCAAGTCCCATTTCTTTTTCCAGGGACTGGTCCATCCAAATGACATGCCCAAAGAGCACAAGATGAAGTCTGGCCATGCTTGCTTCAAAGGATCATTCTGGCTGTACTTCTTCCAAGATAGATTTATTCATTCTTCTGGAAATCCGTGGTATATTCAAGATTGCTCACCAACACCATAATTCAAGTAGATCAATTCCTCTCAGGTCTTCCTTATTCATTGTGCAGGTTGCATGTGCATGTAAGAGGACTGAGAATACCCTGGCTAGGACTGGGTGCATCTTAGACCTCAAAATGATATCTTTGCTCTCTAAGACTTTGAAGATAATCTGTGCAGCATATTTGCCCAGTGCAATCAGTCTTTTGATTTTTTGACGAATGCTTTCATAAAGATTCATTACAGATCTAAGAAAAAGGAAATATCTAATGACCTCAAGCTGTTCTCCATGTATCATGATTTTGTTGATTAGCCTAGTTATGAGGATTTTTATTTTTACACATTAACACAGTTTTTTACAAATCTATACTGTAGTCCTTGACCTTCATTAGTAAGTGTTCCAAGTCCATTGGGCTTTCAGCAAGCATGTCTATATCATCTGCATATCACACATTGTTAATGAGCCTTCCTCCAAATCTGAGACCATGTGCTTCTCTATACAATCTAGCTTCTCAGATTATGGGTTAGCATACATATTGAATAAGTGTGATGAAAGGATACAACCTGACTCACAACTCCTGATTTTAATACAGTCGCCATCCCTTTGTATCGGTTCCTCATGAGCATAATTCATTGTTCTGGAATTCCTCTTCTTCCCAATGTTGTCCATAGTTTGTGATGACTCACACAGTTGAACGCGCACACAGTTGATTGCACTGGCAATAATGCAAATGGAAATCCTTCTGGTACTCTTTGCTTTTGATCAAGATCCATCTGACGTTAGCAATGATAGCCTTTATTCCAGATCCTCTCCTGCATCCAGCTTGAATTCTGGCAGCTTCCTGGCAGCAAACTGTTGCAACCATTTTAGGAAGATCTTTAGCAAAATATTACTTGCATGTGATTTTAATAATATTTTTGCATATTATAATTATTTCCATATTCTGTTGGGTCACCTGTTTTGTGTGTGAAATGGGCACAAATATGTATTTCTTCCAGTTGGATGGCCAGGTAGCTGTCTTCCAAATGTCTTGGCATAGATGAAAGAGTGCCTCCAGCATTCTATCTATTTGTTGAAACATTTCCATTGGCATTCCATCAATTCCTGGAGTCGTGTTTTTCACCAACACCTTCAGGGCAGCTTGGAGGTCTTCCTTGAATACCATCGGTGCTTGATCATATGCTACCTCTTGAAATGGTTGGCTCTTAACCGGTTCTTTTGGCTCGGCGAGTCTGTGTATTCCTTCCGTCGTCTCTGGATGCTTCCTGCACCAGCCAATATGTTTCCCATAAAGCCCTCACGACTGCAGCTTACGGTCTGACCTTTTCTTCAGTTCTTTCAGCATTAGAAATGACGAGCATGTTCTTCCCTGGAGGCTTTCTAATTCCAGGTCTTTGTACTTTATTTACAATTTATTTTACAATATTTTGTCTTCTCGGGTTTCCCTTTGGAATACTCTGCTCAGCTCTTTTATTTCATTTGCTTCCCCCATTTGCTTTAGTTTTTGATGTTCAAGACCAAGTTTCAAATGTCATCGAACCAACAGGACATTAGAGAAACCCACAGAAGGCTGAGGGGAGACGGTGCCTGGAATGAAATGAAGCAACTGTGTCAGGGAGACTTGGGGATGAGCTTCCATCGTCCCTGGGAACTAAGCAATGGGGTAGACCAGGACTACTGAGAAGGCAGAGAGAAGATGGTCCTGACTGAGAGAGCCTCTCTTGGGGACCAAAGATTTCCATCCAGCACATTCTGACCTGAGAGCTACAGACTGCTTGCACCCTCCTGACCGGGGTGTGTGGGTACGAATGCAGAGACGAGTGGACCCCAGGACCGTCCAGCTCAGAAATTCCCTCAGGGAGGAGACAGCATTTTATAGCCCATGCGAACGTGAGAGTGGGCCCTGCCATTCATGCGGGGCAGGTGACTGAGGAGAACCCTGAAGAGAGATCAGTCCACTGGTGCCAAGTAGTGTCCGAAGGAGACACTGAGGGGGTTGCTTCCTATGAGGCTGGTGAGGTTTGGTGAGAAACATCATAGCGTTCCAAGAGCTCTTGTACCAATCATTTCATCGTGAAGATCGAAAGACTACTTCTGACAGCCCACGGGAAGCCTGGCTAACAGCAGTGTGTGTTCCTCACCCAGTGGTTTGTGTAATGGGGGAGGGGGCTGGAGGGTGGGAAATAGGAGAGAGGGAGGGAGCATGAGATTAAGAATAAGTTGACCTTTCAAAATGCCATCAGCCTCCGTGGAAGGGTTTCCCCACAGAGAGCAGCCTCTGTCAGGCCAGAAGTCTTGTGTGGCAGAGCCGACGGTCTACTGAAGAGTCATCTCAAATTACAACCCAGTCAGGTACATGTGGCAAGGGCAATGGCGGCCATCCTGAAGATTTCCCCCAGGGCACATGATCGTGCACGTGCATGACAAGGAAATACTCTTGAAACCTGTTTTTCTGGATTATATTTGGAGGGAGACACTAATAATAATAATAACACACAGGCACCCAAGGCTGTGCAACATCACCTACGATGAAGGAAATCCATGTTAGTTAAAAGTTACCCCCAGACAAATGGAGTCGCAGGAGGAAAGACTAGCTCTAGATACATAGACTGGACTTGTTATTCTGCCTGGAGCTGGAGCAAACACATTCCAGGCCCTGGCCCTGGCCCACACAGGACTCTCAGTAGAGGCAGACATGCTCAGAAGTCTCTCTCTTCTTGTGTTTTCCCAGTAGGGCGTGGTGCAGTGAACGAGGGGATATAGCTCTTCTGACCCTGGTCTTTGAAATCCCCACCAAATGGCTGGGTGGGAGCATGCAACTAGAGGGATGAAACTGTAACATGGAGGTTGGTCAGTTTGTTCATCTTATTGGGTACAAACTGAGCCATCTCAGGAGCAGGAAAGACAGATCTCACTGCCATCAAGAGACAAGAGTCAGGAACGGAACATGTCCTCTGAACCCCAAGATTCCTGTGTGTGGAACAGCCTTGAGCCAAGAGCTGTGGCTGCAGAGGAGTGGTGACAACAGAAGCTGCAGAACCCAAAGCCAGAGCCAGAGCAGTGGGCTTTCCAGCCCACAGATCAAGGAAAACTGAGCGCCTTCAGGCAGGAGACTCACTTTCAGAGTAGACTACCTCCAGGGTCTTAACTGGAGAGCTCGGTTTGCTGACCCCTGGAGAGAGAGTTGGGGGCCTTCAGCCTGCAGCTTATGGAGGAGTAGCACGCCCTTTGGACATTTATTGGCAGCACTTAAAAAAAGAGCCTTGTAATATCGCAGGGCAGAGACCAAGGGACTGTGTGACTGAGAGGCCAAGGACCAGAGAGGTGTGCATCAGGCACAGCTGAGAAGAGATGCTCCTGACTGGAAGAACTGCATCCTGAACATTTCTGATCTGGGATTGTAACCTGTGAACGTCCCTGCTAAACCCCAATCGTATTACCTGTGCTTTCTGTGTGGCCACAGTAATACATTTCACTCCCCTGAGAGAAGCAGAGAGGGCTGTGGGAGGGACAGCTGGTGTCAGAATGGATGGAGATGGTTGACAGGTGAGGCAAGGACCAGAGAAACTGGCCTTGGGCTGATGCTGCTTTTGATGCCCTTGCCCCCTTGTGGAGCCAGAGGAAGTTAGATGCCACCACCCCACCATTTTCAATTCCCCTTGTTTCAGTGCTTGAAAACACACGGCTAGTCACAAATATCAGGGCCTTTGTGAGCACTGAATTCGGTTAGCACCATCTCGGTGTTCTCTGGTATTCAGTGGACCTGAATGGCAGCATGGCATAGATGTAGGGACACAAGCCCTGGATAGATCCAGAATTGATTCTGGTCATCTTATTTCTGGAGCAAGCCTGGTAAATGTTTCCAGTGTCTCTTTCTTGGGCCTGCCCTGCGCCTCCACCCTTTCCTCACTTACCAGAGTAATAGATTTGTGTATCCAGCATGCAGCTGGGAAGGCAGAAATGCCTAAAGCAATGCTGATCACAGAAAACAGGCATGATAATGCACAGATCCAAGTAGTTAAGATCATGGGCCATTTATTGCTATAAACATGTCATTGAGTAATCAAATAGATTTTCACATTAGGCACAGTTACTTAAGTCATAATTGAAATGGAGTCATAGAAATCTAGTAATAATGTGGTTAACTAAAGTCTACAGCAAGAAGGGACTTATCTTTGAGGATGCCACAGGGTACCTTATGAATGCTCTCATGATGGGTGGCCCCACCCATGGTCACTGGGTAGCTCAGTCCACCAGATGGGCTCCCTGCCTAGCTATGCATCAATCATTGACGTCATTACCCTCGTTTAGGAGGAGCATTCTGGTAGTACTTCTTCCAAGACAGATTTGTTTTTTTCCAGCCACTGTTCGTTGACAACACCGTGACTCAAAGGCGTGGGTTCTTCTTTGGTCTTATTCAATGTCCTGCTTTCACATGCACATGCGATGACTGGATATGCCATGGCTTGGGTCAGGAGCACCTTAGCCTTCAAAGTGACATCCTTGCTTTCAACACTTCAAACAGGCCTTGTGCAGCTGACTTGCCCACTGCTCAATGGCACTGTGGTCTTTCCTTTGCGCTTACACGGTACCAACACAGAGCTTCCGGGGGGCCGCTGCTCTGAGGAGAGCTGGAGACATCCCGCTCTGTGAGTTGGGCACATCCCCCGAGGAGCATCATGGGGAGACATGTCCTTGCTGGCCAGACTGAATGTGTGGAAGGAGCCAACACCTCTTGGCACCCAGTCTGAGGACAAAGGCAGGCGACCAGTTGGGAAAGCGGAGCTGGGGCCCAGGCCAGGGAGGCTCTAAGCCCAGGAGTCTGGTGTCCAGCAGGACACAGCAATCTCCTTGAGCCAGCGGGGCAAGAGGCCATGTGTCCCTGCCCCAATGTGGGCAGCAGAGGGGTGGAGGCCCTGGGCCTGGGAAGTGTGGATTCTCTTTGGAACGGTGTCTGCTCTGGCTGCTGCGGCTGCACCTGGAGGAAAGGGGCGGGCCCCGGCAAGCACTCACCTTGCCAGTGGTGTTTGTAGTCGCACATGCGGGACAGGGCGATCATCATGGCGCAGTACAGGGGCAGGATGGCCGCACACAGCCGCCAGCTCTTGCCGCGGCCGCTCTCGGTGAAGCAGTGCAGCTTGCCCGCCAAGTAGAACGTCGTGAAGCCAAGGCCAGAAAAGGCAACTGGCAAAGGGAGAGAGCAGGAGTTACTCCAGCAGATGGTGGCCGGGCGGTATGGTCACAGGCCACCCTGCATGCCCGAAGGGCCGGCTAGCCAATCTGTGCTCTCGGTGAGAACTTCTTAACTCCGCGCAAGACCTTCCAAGCTGTCACGTGAACAGAGCCCACTCTCCCTCCCTCATTCGCGCATTCAACCATGATGTCAAGAGCACCTACTGTGTGCCAGGACGATCACCAACCGTTGGGTCTCCAGGGGCACACAGTCCGGTGGAAGGGCCTGCCTTTGATACAATGCATTCGGTTTTAGAAGAGGAGAGAATCGGGAACCTACCGTCGCTTTTCTGGGGGAGGTGGTTAGCAAGCACCAGACTGACGAGGAGGAGGGGGTAGTGACAGGACTGGGGGCTCGGCAGCGGGGGAGCTGGTTCCATTTACTGAAGACAGGAGCTCCAAGGGCAGAGGAATGGCAGGGGCTGCTGCTTGCAGGTCAGCGTGGGCTGAATCACGAAGCTGGTTTCCTTCAGTGGGTAGTGGGGAGCCATAGAAAGCTCTTGAGCAGGAGAGCAATACAATTAGATTGTCACCATCAAACTATTCAGAAGACCTTTCTTCTGAGGCGCCCAGGGATCTATACACAGGGGGTGCTACCCACCTCTATGTCGTGACTAGGGGTGGGCTCTGGGGAAGGGGGCTTGAGATGTGGTAAGAGCCTTGCTTAGTTAGCATCACACAATTGATCCTGGATTCCAGACTGGGAGTTCACTCTGAAATGGTTCGGAGTTGATGCTAAAGGAACACTGTTGGAAAAATGAAGTGACCTTCAATTTGCTGGGGAAACAGCAGTGGACTAGCTGCACTAACCCTGCCGCTGTCCTATAAATAAAAGGCAAGCAGAGAGTGCCAGCAGGTGAGGGAACAGCCTTGGTGAAGAACAGGGACACGCTAGGAAGAGGGCAAAACCGGGTCATGGGTGCACGGCGCAGGGCTTGGGCTACCAGGTGATGGCCAGTGAATGAGAAGAACCAGCCCCCAATGAGCCACAGGTAGAATTGGAAAACGAACATGGCTTTTTAGACCTTCCCATTTGGCCTGATGAAAGGAGGGAAATGCATTCATCAACCTGTCTGAACAAGTGGGGTCATGTGCCAGGGGACATCATCTAGGCCTGACTCAGACAAAGACAGCACTTGTGACAAAGAATGAGTGTGTGTGTGTGTGTGTGTGTGTGTGTGTGTGTGTGTGTGTGACAGACAGGCTGGAACTCATCGCATATTGAGTTCTGAGCTTTTTGTTCACTTAGGTGGACGCCATGGTTGGGGCTTGTGTGTGGTGTAAAGTATGTGTGTGTGTGGCGGGGGGCGTTCTGTATGGGAGCAGTGGTCCTTATCCATGGAGTCACCTTTAAAACCTAAGGAGTTTTTAAAAACACTGGTAGGCAGACCCCTGCCAGGGGTTCTGTTTGCACGGCCCAGAGGGCTCCTGGCATTTGTGTTTGCTTTCTGAAGCAGGCCCGCTGATGCCAGTGACCGCCAGGAGCAAGAACTGCAGGCTGGGAGGGTTTGTTGAAGGCAGGTGCTGGTTCTAAACCCCTTTGCCCGCCAGCCTGATCCAAACTTCCCTCAAGTTTAGAAACAGTCCTGGATCGGGCAGAGCTCCTAGGTAACCAGCCCACTGAGCAGCTTGGTAAACGGGCCTTATAATCCTTGCAAGATGCAGACACCAGCACCATGAGCTTATGAATTCGTGCTCGCACCAGTGGCTCCAGTGGGGCTTGTAAGAAATGCTGACTGTCCAGTCAGCCCCAGCCTTTAGCCACCTTCTCTAATACGTCCGCTCCATCACGTCAACAATTTCTAGGTGATGGGAATGGCTTTGAGAGTCATCATTTATATGAAAAACCATTGGACTTTTAAAAAGTAATTTTTTCAATAAAAAATTAAATTAAAAATTAAAAATAAAACTTTTAAGCAAAAAAAAATGATTATGGTGCTGGAAAGGATTGTCTAGCCCATCACTCCCTCGGTTCTTCTTTGGGAAAGACGTGCATCAGGGTTGTATCCTCTCACCCTACGTGTTCAATCTGTGCACTGAACCAATCATCAGAGAAGCTGCGTGACACGGGGAAGAATGTGACATCAGAACTGAAGGAAGGCTTATTAGCAACGTGCGCTCTGCAGGTGACACAACCGTGCTTGCTGAAAACAAGGAGGACCAGAAGCACTTGCTGGTGGAAAATCGGATTGCCACCTTCTTCCTGCACTATGTGGATCATGGAATCCTCGAAGACGGCGCTCGGGGCTGGATTTTCTTCAGTTCTTTCAGACTGAAGTACGATGCGCATGTTCTCCCCTTTGGGCTTCATGACTTCTTGATGCCCTCCCACAGCTCGCTACGTCTTCTGTCACTGGTGGTCAGTGTATCCACTCTTTTTGAGATCAGCTCTACCAGCCTTTGGGATGTACTCAAGCTCCTAGTTTGGCTTTCATGGAGCTGTTTTAATTTTCTCCAGCTTCACCTGAACTTGCATACGAACGACTGATGGTCTGTTCCGCAGACGGCCCCTGACCTTGTTTGGGCTGCTGATACTGAGCGTCTCTGTAATCTCTTCCCACAAATATAGTCTATATTGACCTTGACAAATTCAATGATGCCTTCTCTAGCTTCGTTTCTATCACCAAGGCTATATTTTGCAATGATTGATCCTTCCTCTTTGTTGCCAACTCTTGAATTCCAACCACCAGTAATTATCGATGCATCTTGATTGCATTTTGGATCAATTGTAGACTGAAAATGTTGGTATGATTCTTCCATTTCTTTATCACGGGTTTTAGAGCTTGGATTGGGTTGGAATTGGAATAATAGTTGTAATAGCAGACCTTCCTGGTAGGCATGTAGGCATTATCCTATTACAAACAGCGTTGTTCCTGAAGACGGAGCTTGAAATGCTTTCTCAGAATGTGACACCATGTTCCCTGACACCATTATTCATTCCCAGCATCGTCAAGCATGTGATTTGTGCAATTCAAAATGGCCGATATTAGCTCACAGATGACAAAGACCTGTCTTTCTGAACTCTCTTTCATTTTCGGCAACGTCCAATCTTCCTAGCTTCATTCTTTGCACATGGAGTCCACTGTTAACCAACCATTGCTTCCCAACAGCTTCAGGATGCCAGGAAAAGGACATGAACCAGGAGAAACGCAGAATTAGAACCAGTTACCCAATTGCTTGTCCAACCGGGACTCGTCGGTCACTCACTGGATCACTCAGCAAGTCGGACCTTGCAAAGAAAGACCAACGTGCTCCAGTCCTCCAACCCCAGTGCTGTCCGGGGCCGTCGAGTCAGATCCGACTCACAGCAACTTCACAAACAACAGAACAAAGCAGAGCCCAGTCACCACCACCCTCACCGTCACGGCTCTGTTTGAGTCCATGGTGGCAGCCACCGTGTGCACCCATTCCATGAAGGGTCTTCCTCTTTGTCACGGACCCTCTACTTTATCCAGCATGGTGTCCTTCTAAGGAACCGGCCCCTCCTGTTCACACGATACCTCAAATGCTTCGATTCTCTGCCAGTCTCCCTTCTTCACTGTTCAGCTCTCAGCTCACGGCCGTAGAGTTCAAGTCTGACTCAAAGAGACCCAACAGGACAGAGTAGAACTCCCTTGTGGCTTTCTGAGACCATAAATCTTTGGGGGAGAAGAAAGCCTCATCTTTCTCGTGTGGAGTGGCTGGTGGTTTCAAACAACTAACCTTGTGGTTAGCAGCCTGACACTTAACTCACTATGCCACCAGGGCTCCACTGTCTAGTGCTAGGCTCTTTCATTGTAAGCATCTACCTAAGAAAGCTCTATCCATCAAACACCATCCCAGGGCACCTGCATCTGCTGTCAGGAGCGACCCACAAAGGCGCTGGCTTACATTTTCGGAGACCCAGAGTATTTTAATTACAGGGACATCAAATGGCATTTTTATGACAACAGTGATTTTGTTCTTCAGAAACTGGAAGTAACACTTCTCCAGATAAAAACAACAAAGGGAGCCTACCCACACATCGACTCATTATTCAAGTGCAATGAACTCCAACTAACACTTAATTACAAGAGGCGTTTTGAGGCTCAGGGTAGAGTAAGGCCTGGCATTCTCTTGAGGCACTTGATTGATTTCTCAGATTGCAAATTCAAGCCACTGAGGATTCTTGAAACATTGATTCAGCAAGAGCGAGCCCAGGGAGCATTCACGGCTGGTAATGGGAATGAATACAGAAGATACGACCTGGCCAGTTGTCTGCTACCCATCTTAGACCAGGATGGATTTCAAGCTTCAGTGCGATTCCATTTTTCTAGCGCAGCCATTCCTTAAGGGTGAAAAGACAGGCTTCATCCCCTTTCCTGCCTATTCATTACCAAAGGCACCTGGGACTCGGCGCCATTTGTTCCGTGCTTTGCATGCTTGGCACAGGGGCCAACAAAACTGCTAAGCCAGGGCCTGGGCTGATTATTTTCTTGTTCAGAATTATGAGCAATAAAACCTGCCCCACAAAGGTGAAACCCAAGTGGTTTTGTCGCCAACTTTTTGAGGAAGGAAGCAGCTACTTCGTGCATGAATCTTCAAGAGGAGAGTGTTCCCAGAGTCCAGCGTCATGAATGTAAACACACACCCACTGCCATTGCGTCTATTCCAACTCGCAGCCACCCTGCTCAGATGAGTCTATGGGCGTGAGGGACTCTTTCAGGCCAGCGGCTGACCTCGGGTGACCCAGTTATCTCACCATGCGACTTCAAGTAACACTTCGATGGAATCCTGATTTATCACCCACTCATTTTCAAGTTAAAACAGACCCCACGGGAAAGCCTTTGTCCATTATCACACTGCCTCCATGCAGCCTTGAGATCCCCAACGTGTGAACAGTACATCCCAAGATCATGGAATGCTCGCTTTGGATCTGGTTTTGCTGACTCAGCTAAGATGCACGCAGCTATTAAATGCTGGAAAACACAGACACCTGGGGATGTACAACCCCAGTCAACAGACAGAGTTCCGTCTTTCCAGAATGTTCTGCCACTTTGCAGTCTGCCTTCCCCACACCACCACTCAGGACAAGCACTATGTGGCTCCCAGCCCACCGCTCCTTTGGACCTTCCGGGAACTTCGTATGAGCAGACTCAAACGGCGTGTTCCCCAGAGCCTGACTTCTTGTGCTCCGTATCCTGGTTCTGAGATGCATTCATGTTGCTCCACGTGTCCGTCCTTTGTGTCTTAAGTGCCATCCTCCTTTCTCTGGAGAGACAATCTGGCTCTCTTCGGAATGGGTCGAGAAGGCATTGATGCCGATGACACCGACATCCCTTCCCTGGGTGTCCCAGGACTGCCTGGCTTCCGGGTGGCTATCACGCCACTCACTCACCTGTGACAGGTAGGTACTCAGGTGCTCTCAGGTCCCAGTGGGATCTCCCTCAGAGCTCACACCCACCAAGCTGGCCCAGCTTTGCCACGCCTACCTGGCAGTCAGGTACAATGTGAGGTGTCCTATGTTCTTCCTAACCTCCATCTCCCATGCTAATGGGCAACGGTGACTGGTATGTCTAGGAGTGGCATTTTGAAGAAGAACCCGTATGGACTGCTCCCGAGAGAAGAAAAACCCCATGGATGGTTATGGTACGAAAGCCTAGAAGAATCTCTGAGGACTTTGAAAACATGGTCGATTGCCCTCACTCTGAGAGGACCGAGTTGTTCCTGATGTCCGGGGCTAGAGTGAGACCGAGTCTACTGTTCTGACAGGCGAAGTGAGTTACCCATTGGGTGGCTGTGGTTCAAAGCCACCAGCCGTTGCTTGGGAGAAAGATGAGGCAATCGATCTCCTTCTCTAAAGACTGGCAGTCATGGAACCCCCAAGGAGCCATTCTACTCTGTGCCACGGGGTGGCTATGCGACAGGATGGACGTGATGGCCGTGGGTTGGGTGTGGTGTCCATGCAGAGCTACTTCTTGGCAGCTGGGAGCCCAGGCTGGCTGTGCGTGGACCCGACGGGATTGTGATTGTACACAGCCCTGCTTGCTGAGGCTCACAGCGTTGCATGGTTTGGGCCAGGCCCTTCAGCAGCCCTTTTGCTGCTCCTTCGGGAGGAGGTTGTCATCTCCTTTGACCACGAGCTTGGGGAACCACGGGGTGCCATTCCATGAGCTTGGGGGCCACGTGGTACTCGTCTCTCACAAGGGGCCCAGAGGAAGTCCAGTGAACAGCGAGCCTACCCATATGCAGAGGCTTCCCTTTCAGCTCTCACTGTCTGTGTGACTGATGCTATCCACACAGAGACCTGACGGCTGAGTCTGTACTGCTGCAGCAGCCGTCATCCCACGAGCAACATAATGGAGGAAGCAGCTGATCGAGACCAACCCCAACTGTCCAAGGCGGGGCAACCTGGGTGCAGGAGCAGCCCACACGACAGACTCCTAACCGAAAGGCCAGGCTCCAAAGACACCCAGGGGGAGGGGTTGCCTCCCAAGACAGCGACCAGCCATCTGCTTCGGAAAGGCAAACATCGATAAACTAACACATGTTGCCACGGAGTCGATTCTGAACCATGGGGACCCCGCGTGCTGTGGAGTAGACCTGCACGCCACAGGGCCTTCATGGCTGTGACCCGTTGGGAGCCAATCCTTAGGCCTTTCATTCAAGGTGGGTGGATTCGAGTGTCTAACCTGTGGGCTAGCAGCCAAGGGTTGAACGATGTGCACCATCCAGAGACTCCATTTTGGAAGTTCACAGTCCTAAAGAGAAATGTGAGCTCGGATGCACAGGACCACCTTGATGAACCTTGAAAACATTATGCAGCGGGAAACCAGGCCACCAGAGAAAGAACAAATATCGTCTGATTGTACTTAGGTAAGGCTTTAGGGCACGCAGAGAGAGAGCCAAGTTTGCGGTGGCTTGGTGGCTACCAGGGGGCCTTGGGGGGTCAGAGGCAGAGAAGCCGAATCTGGAAGCCGATGTGTCTGCGTGTGGTGATGGGACGTTTGCCAGACGTGATTGGCGGTGAACGGAATTGGTGGTGGAGGTGGTGGCAGGTGCCATCTAGGTAGTTCCGACTCCTAGAGACCTGATGTACAGCACAAGGACACACCGGCTGCTCCTGCGCCATCCACCACTGCTCTTACGTTGGATCACAGAGATGCAGCGCTGTGCCCAGCCATCTGATCAGGGAACCTTCTTCTCTGTTGCCGGCCCTCTGCTGGACTGAGCATGATGTCCTTCTCCAGGGACTGGTCTCTCCCGAGAACTTATCCAAAGGATAGGGGGGGATGAAGCCTCCACAGCTTGGCCTCTCGGGAGCACTCTGGCTGCACTTCCTCCAAGACAGATTTGCTTGTTCTCCTGGCAGTCCCTGGTCCGTCCATCGTCTTCGCCAGCACCACGTTCAAATGCATCCCTCCTTCTCCAGACTTCCTCAGGAATACAGTCAGTGTAATTAAATTGTACGCATACAAAGCCTTGCCTTGGTGAATATGTTGTATGCTTATTGTGACAATAGTAAAACATGTTTACGCCCCATTTTAGCTTGTACACTCAAAAAATATTTTATTTTAAAGACCTGCACTTACAATCAAATTAAACCCACAGGAGTAGAAGCGAGAGCTGCTGTGCAAAGAAGAGGCTGCCTAAATGCATGACACACTTGTGCAGCCCACCATGAGCACCGAGGACATGGCTAACACTGTGGCGTTCCCTTCAACGCGCACACACGGTGAGGTGCGGGAATAAGCGGGAGAGGCCGGTGGGCCGCCTGCAGGCGGGTTGCCTTAGAACAGCCCCATCCCAGGACACTCTCGGGCAGGGCTGGGTGCGGTTTTGTTTCACTCTTTGTTCTTCCCCAGGGAAAAGGACTAGAGTTTCGTGACATTATAAGAGATGGCACGCCATTATCCCATGACGTTTTCTCCACACCCTAAACAGTAAAGACTAGAAACCCCGAAGGTACCAATGAGTAAACCAAGGTGCAACGTCCGGAAGCGACTTGCCCAAGGTGACTTCAGTAGTGAAGTAAGGGAGCCAGGTCCAGCAGACCCGTGTCTGAACACCGTGTCTGTCTGCAGAACACAGTCGGTAGAGAGATGTAGCTGAACGCAATACAATTTACTTCCGTAGCACAATCAAACAATTACAAAAAGCCAAGGTGTTTTACTTATTCACTCTTTCCTCCTAGGGTGGCTCTTACAACACCATCTAAAAGTAGGCAGTTATGAATCTCTGGAGAATCGTGAGTGTGCGCGGTGTCTGACTAGGAGTCCGGGGGAGCTGTAGTGACCTACGTGCTAGGGCCCCTCTTCGACCCAGGATGCAGCACACCGAATCTCTTCTGGTCAGATGCCTTCTCACCCTTCTTGACCCTTCTGAACCCCACTCATCCCTCAGCAGAGATTGTCCCTGACCATGGGCAACGTGAGAGGCTGTGTCATTAGGAAGGCACCCTGTTTCTCCTCCTGCCATCCATCGGGTTTATAATGCCATAAGTGCTGGTGGTTCCATCTGTTTAACATCTTTTTCTGTCCACCAGGATGGTCCAGGACAGCTGTTCAGGCCGGCCACTGCCCTTGATGCCCAGGTGCCCAGCCACAGGACGAAGAGGCACTGACACCGAAGAACCTATCACACTGACCGCACGGCTCAGTCTTCTCTTCCTCTAAGGAGGAAGGTATGGGGTGTCCCATGGACTTTCAGAATCAATGGTGAATGTGGGGTCCTGAACCTATACCTATAACATAAATGGAACTTTGGTTCTTATCCAGTTAAGCCAACAAGTCAATTTGTACAATAAATATTCAAGGGCACCTGTGATGAGCAATTAAGGAGCCCTAGTGGCATAGTGATTTGGAACAGACTCAGCAGTGAGTTTGGGTTTATTTTGTTTATTTGGTGGTGTAGTGGTTATGCATTGGGCTGCTAGCTGCAAGATCAGCAGTTTGAAACCACCAAAGGCTCTGAGGGAGAAGGATGAGTGTTTCTACTCCTCTAGAATTACAATCCAGGACACCCACCAGGGCATCTCTACCCTGTTCGGTAGGGTTGCTATGAATCAAATCTACTCATTGACAGTGAGTTTGGTTTGGGGGTTTGGTGGCACAATGGCCACATCCTTGACTGCTAAGGGAAAGGTTCTTGGTTCAAATCCACCAGGTACTCCAGAGGAGAAAGATGAGGCCGTCTGCTTCTGTAAATATTTACAGCCTCAAGCAGGGGAAGACTCTGAGAGGAAGGCAAGAGTTAAAGGCTATGGAGGTAAGTGCTGTTTTAGTCACAATCCTGGGTGTAGGAGGGAGAGTATGGCTCTATCCACATATTTACTTGACAGAGCTTTCCCTACACGTGTATTCACCTGTGCTGCACACAGAATCGTGACTACGGTGGAGCATGAAGGGGAAAGTTATGAAAACGTCTCAGACATAACCAAACACACTGAGGGAATGAGTCACTCAGGATCATGGTCTAAGGGTCCTCAAGGTCCAACGCTATAACATATTCCACCAAGACAATGTTGTACATCCTATGTTGGTGAGCAGCAACTGGGGCCTTGAATAGCTTGTGCGCAGCTATCTAAGATGCTACTATTATTCTCTTTCTGTCCGGAGGAAAGAGGAGTGAGGAAAATCAAAACATGAAAACAAGGAGTCCAACCGCATAATGGGCCACATGAATATCAGCCTCCGTGACCCTGAGACCAGAAGAACTAGATGGTGCCCAGCCAACACCAACAACTGCTCTGAGAGGGATCACATTAGAAGACCCTAGATAGAATGGGAGACAAATGTAAAATAAAACTCAGAATCAGAAATAAAAATCTAACAACAGGCTTATTGGTCAGATAAAGACTGATGGGACCCCCAAGACTATGATGGGGGTCCTTAGCCATCCTTCTGGTCTGGCTCAATTTTCAGCCAAACAATATAAGGGAACCAGTTACACAATGGAAGTTCATGCTCCTTGGAACAATCAATCAATCATTTGAGATCAAAAGGGAGGCCTTCCCAAGGACAGAGTTCAGAAGGGTTAGGAAAGAAAGAGGAATGGAAACGAGAAACACCAGGGAAACGTGGGGTAGACGATGTGGCCTTGTGGAGACACAAGCAATGAGATGGCGCAGTGGTGTCTGAATTGTTGAAGGGAAAACTGATGTGCTCTGTAAGCCTTCACTCAACTCACAATTTTTTTTTAATTAAGATTTTCGGCTTTGGAAACCCTGTGGGGCTGTTGTGCTGTCCTCTAAGGTTGCCGTGCATCGCAATCGGTGGAGCAAAAGTGGATCGTTTGTGAACAACTGGCCCTGATGGCCAAACACTCAGCAGCTAACAGAAAGATTGGCAACTGGAACCAACTTCTCAGGAGAAAGATGAGTTAGTCTGCTTCCATGAGGATTTATAGCCGTGGGAACCCGATAGGGCAAATCTGTTCTGTCCTATAGGCTCTCAGGGAGTCAGGATTGGTGCAATGGCCGTGGATTTTGTGCTGTTTGTGTGTTTTAGGCCCTGGAAATAGCCAGGGTCCCTGCCCTCATGGAGCTGAGGTCTAACAGTGGGAGCAGACAAAAGAACAGGTGAGAAAACTGGAAGACGACAGGCTCAACTAAGTGTAGCAACGAAGAATAACGAGAGAGGTCTTTGGGGATTGCTTCTTGAATCGTGTCACACTGGAGAGGAACCCCAAGGAATAAATGGCTGGTCACGACAACGTCTGTGTCCAGCTCCCTCGGAATGCAACCCTGAAGTGGTTCGAGGCCACGGACTGATGGAGAGGGAGCCTAAGCACATCCATGGGAGGTGAGGCCAAGCTGGAAGGGAGGAGAGTAAGGATGTGGTGTAAAGCAAGCTACCACCGGGGGCAGCTGGAGCCCCTCCCTGCTGAGGAACTCTGGAAAGTGATGTCAGACATGCACCTCAGAGATGTCCTGCCCAAGAGAGGCAAGGGAGCTGGGATCTGTGCTTACATTACCATTGGAAGCTTGGGGGTGATCCAGGAGATGGGATGGGTGACCCTTCCCAACATGACCAGTCTGCTGTGAGCACAAGCACGGTGGATTCTGAGAGCCGGCAGACACTCTCAGAGAGAGACGCACTGGCAGCGGGCAATGGAACTGGCAGGTGTGCACACAGCAAGGGCAGAAGTGAGTGTGGGGTTCTGACAGCATATGGGAAATAGGAGAGATGGGCAAATGCCAAGGTAAAGAGGGGAAAGACGATCTCATCTGGAAGGAGAGCCTTCAAGAGCAGGACTCTGAAATCAGGACTCCAGGTTCTGAAGGTAGGCCACGTGGGTACAAAAGTCCGCAGTGTGACTGTGAGCACAGGCTTGTCCTCGCTGGGCTTCCGTTTCCTCGACTGTAGAACAGGGCAAATGAGAGCACTGACCACCCAGACGCGCGGTGAGGATGACGTGGCATCAGGCATGGAAGCACTTAGCACAATGCCTGACTCGGTTTTCATTTTCACCAAAAAGGGCAGTGTGACTGGAAGGTGGCAAATAAGGGTGAGTAAACCTGGCACGACAAGACTGGAGAGGCAGCAGAGTCCAGACCACAGAGGGGCTGAGGTGTCTGAGAGAAGACTGCGTTTTCTCCTAGATGTACTGGCAGCCACCCAAGAGTGGAAAGCTTTGAAGTGACCTGACCTGGATCATTCTAGAATGTCATACTCTTCAAAGACATGCAATGCCTTTTCTCCTTCTATCTCCCCAGCAGGCTGAATCCCCTGCTGGCAGAGAAGGAAGTGCTATTTAGCACTAATTAACAGACTCCAGAGGCTGGTGGAGGGAGAGAGGTGAGTTGATTTGACTCATCCAAAGGCTGCACAGACTTGGCTGTGGAATGATCTGTTTCATTTTCCTCCGGCAGACTTAACTCCCTAATTATGTTGGCTCAGGATAACATTCAAATGAGTAGGCTTTTTCCAAGTAGATGCCAGCAAAGGCGGGAGACGTGATCCCCAGACCCACAGGGAGGCATAAAGAAGCGAGCCTGGAATGAAATGTTGACTGTGGAGGACCCCCGGGGGGAATAACTTATGGATGTTTGTGAGTTCTAGCCAAAAGGCAAAAAGAAAACACACTGGTTCTAAGAATATGCAGGCTAGACGAGGATCTAAGAAAACAGGAAGGAAAGGCCCGCTGGTTCTTCACCCAATAGATAACACTTCTGCGGCTGGGCTCCAACTAGAATAGGGATCCTCCTCGGGACTGAAACAAAGTTGGCACGTGCTATGAATCCATCCTGCCACCCATGTCCTGTGTCCTATATCCCAAAAGATGCCCATCACAGCGGAGCCAGGGCCCTTCTTAATTTAAAAAACAAACAAACATTGGAATAGGTCTAGCCTCTTCAATGATCTCTGGGCTCCAATCTGGAGAGAGTTAAACATCAGTGGTTTAAACAGTAATACAAGAAGGTTGCACCAATAGGAGCCCATCCAACAATTATTTTCTGATTCAAGTCCATCCCAACTCCAAGGACCAAACAAGGACTCCATTATTTTAAAAGGGTCACGACTGATGGTCCCAGGAACGTCCCGTGCACATAAAGTGATGGCAGAAACTAAGAGGAGAGAGAGAGAGAGAAGACATGTCGTCATGATAAAAAGAATCAAAATAGCGGGAAACACAACCATACATGTGTACGTTCCTATAACCAGAGTCTCGAAGCACAGACAGCAAAACATGGGGAGCAGATAAATCTGTGTTTGAGCATTGGAAGCCAACGGTCAGTAATCAATCCCTGAATGGCACCACGAAACGACGTGATTGACAACATTTGTAAAGCTACAAACCAAAGATGGCGGCTACCTTCTCGGGGCACAAGGAGCACCCACCACAGGAGCCCCACCCCGGGCAGCACGCTGACGCTCAGCAAATTGTAAGGGAGGGAAATGTATAGAACATGTTGTCTATTCACAGAAAATTGAATTGTAAATCCATAACATGAAAAGAAGCTAGCTAGAAAAGCTTTACATGCCTGGGAAATAAACACGTCACATCCCAATTATCCACAGATAACAGATGAGCTCACGGGGAAGCTGGGAAACATTTGGAAGGGCATGATCATGAAAAGATAACATCATACTTCATGGAGTATGGCTCGTGTGGACTTAGGGGGGTTGTTATAGTTTTCAATGTTTATGTTAGAAAGTAAGAAAGACTTAGAAACTATGATTTAAACCTCTTGCTTCAAAACAAAATAGAAAATGATAAGCAAACTATAAAAAAATAAAACGTAAGAAAATAATAATGGCAAGAGCCAGAATCAATAAAGTAAAAAAGAGAAGAGTAAAATAGAGAAAATAACGACAAAAGCTAAATTTTTTTATTTAAAAAGAAAAAACTATAAAGATCTTAGAAGCACAGGCATAAAGCTTTGTGACCTGCCTGCAAGAAAGCAAATGCACAATCCACATAGTGGAAGATATGGTGGTAAATTACGTATCTGGTAAAGAATTTATATCTAGATTTTATATAAGGAACCGCTAGAACTCACGAATAAGAAGATAAGGAGCTCAATTAAAGTGCAAAGGATCTGAAGAGCTAGCTCCCCAAAGAAGACACACCAGTGAGCCGCAAGCACAGGACGAGAGCATGCACGTCATTCTCAAGAGTCTCTCACTGTCATGAGTCAATGGTGACTCACAGTGACTCCATAGGACAGGGTGGAACTGCCCCCATGAGTGTCGGCGAGTATAACTATTTACTGGTGTAGAAAACCCCACCTTTCTCCCGAGGAGTGGCTGGTGACCTTGTGGTTCACAGCCCAAAGTATAACCACCACGCCACTAGGGCTCCCTATTCATGAATCATTAGGAAAATGAAAATCAAAACCCAAATGAGATACCACTTCATACCCTATAGGGTAACTCAACTCACTGCCATCGAGTCAATGCTGCCTCACAGCGGCCCTTTGTGGGTTTCGGAAACAGTAACTGTTTATGGCACACAGATTAACAGGAGGCACAGAGTCCAGAAACAGTCCCACACTTACATGGTATGTCCATTTATTCACACACGTGTCAAAGCAATCAGCTGGGGAAAGGAACGGCTTTTCAATCAACTATTCTAAAAAATGGCTACCAATATGGAAAAAATGAAGGAGTTCAAATTACCTCCATGACCTATAATAAAATCAAACCTATGAATTTTTGGAAGGAAATCTAGGAGCGTGTCTTTGCACCTTAAAGATGTAAAATGCTTCCTTAGGCAAGACTCAGAGAGAAATCGCCATAAGAGAAAAGAAGCGATGAATTAGATTTCATGAGACGTTTACAAGGATTACTCATCCAAAGACATTCATCAGAAATGAATAGGTAAGCCACCGATGGGAAAAACTTTCATCAGGCATGTGTCTGACCATCTTTCTCCCACCAGTTGGACATCCTGAAAGGAAGTCTGTCCCACCCCCACCCCCATTCAGTGGGGTCTTCACCTAGATGAGACAGCTACACAGTTACTTCCCCAAACCTCTTAAATGTCATGGAAGTCTAAGATGCAACATTAAAAAAATGGGGGTGGGGTGGGATTAGGGTCTCTTGTCAAGTTTATTGATGGCCCTTGGGATGGACTTGAACCTAGGAACTTCTTGTTTCAGTTGTGATAGGAACTTTAGAAGTTGAACTGACCTCAGACCAATGTCCACCAGGTTGTCCTGGCTAAACCAATGACCCAAGGAGCCCATGCTAGGTTATATGATTCTTAAATGAAGATGGAGAAGATTACATTTTCCAAACTTCCCATCTATAAGCCAAACCCCTTGATAGCAATTTCATTTCCTTGTAAGATGCAAAATAAATGAACCTTGTTATTTCCTCCTGTTTCCTGTTTCTTTATGCAAAAGTCTGCCTAACCACGGTAAGAACCAGCTGGTTTTTAATACTGAATATCCACACTTGACGGAGCCAAACTGGCTGATAAGCATAGATGATATCGTGTGATAATATCTTGATTCTTAGTTAAACCCATTTAAATTAAGCAGAAACAAACTCCCCAGGCGCTCAGCCTGCAAAAAGCTTTTCGTCTGTATGCCCCACCCCCAAGGGCTCCCATCCAATGGAACAGGAGTCATTGAACAATGGCATCTCATCCACGAAGGCAGGAGAGCCTCATGGTGGCTATTACTGCCTTTGGGGCCGAGACATGACCAGCAGGGGCACAAATGCCATCTTACATAAAACCAGAAGCACCTCGTCTCCGTATCTCACAACGTGGACCTGACAAACAGGTGGTGGAGAGACACCTGCAGGCCCGCTGAGGGCAGTGCTGAAAAGAAGTAAAAGGAGTCACCAGGCAGGGTCCCAACCTGCTGCAGGGCCAGTGGGGTGAGGCCTGGGGTTGAGAACAGAGAAGTGGGCAGAAAGTCCATCTACAGCATGGACTGCTTAGGTCCTGGAGTCACCCCGCACAGCCAACACACAGCTCCCTCCTTAACTCTGGAAAATTACCTTCTAATCACCTTGCGCTCTAGACATGGGTAAAGCAGACAGGTAGAGGGCAGAGCGGAGTGGGGAGACTACACAAAGGCGGGTACACTGACCCATAAGAACCTGGAGGGCTTTGGCACAGTTCTCAGAAGGCCCGGTAGACACCATAGACACCAGGCAGGAGCCCGGAGGAGCCTTCTGCAGGGAATCAAGCAACCTCAAAGGAAAGGTCAGATGTCGACACCCAGGAGCAATCCCTGAGGAACCCAACTCTCTTTCCAATCACCCCCTGGCAAAACTGGAAGGTGCTCCATCCACCCCTTTAGCTTTGGTGCTCTAACCAGACACAACCGTCAGACACTTGGGGCCAGCTTGCCTCATAGCATGGAGCGCAAGGAGAAAGCAGAGTAGAGCTACCAGCAAAGGGAAGCAAGAGATACCGTACCCGTGGGAGGAACGGAGAATAAAACAGAATGGTATTAACTCTTACGCAAAAATCATCTTATGTTGGCAGGTGGTGACTAGGGTCTTAAAAGCTTGTAGCCTAGCCATCTAGGTGCAACAACCGGTCTCCCCTTGTCCAGAAGAAAGAAAACATGGTGAAAACAAAGACGCATGGAAACTATGGATCCAATAAGATGGCCTGGACACCAAAAGAACTAGATGGTGTCCAACTCCCAGGCCATCAGCTGCTCTGAAAGGGGTCACGTTACAAGGTCCTGGGAGAGTAGGAGAAAATTTTGGAGCAAAATTCAAAATCATAAAAGAGAGCAAGCTTACTAGTCAGAGAACGTCAGGTGGAACCCCAGAGAGTAGGTCCCTTAGTTACCATCCAGGCTGGAACTGAGCTCACCTTCAGGGCTCAATTTTCAGCCAAATGATAGACAGGACTATCAAGGATATGGTAACACTAATGAGGGACACACACTTCAGACTATTCAACCATTTGAGATCAAAAGGGCAATATTTACCCACAGGCAAAGTTCAGAAGGCTTAATAAAGAAGGAGATACATTAAGTAAAAAAGAAAATCAGAGTTTAAGAAAGAAATCTTGGATATGAAAACTCAACAAAGGGTAGGTAGGCTAAATTAAGAAAATCTCTCATCGCGATGAAAAAAAAATGACAAAGAGACTATAGGAAAGAAAATATGATCTAAAGATAAGACCAACCCTACAGATTCTATATTTATTTGCTTAATATGAATTCTCAAGAGAAAGACCAGAGAATACAGAGGGAAATATGTGACATTCCAGATGAAAAGGACCTACTGGCAGGCAGAACAATAAATACACACACACACACACACACACATACACACACACACACACACACGCATACACACACACATACACACACACACACACACACACACACAAAGAATCCCAGTTTGACATATCATTTTGAAACTTCAGGTGAAAGGGTTCTAAATGGTTCTAGAAAGAGAAAGGGGGGAGGGAGGGGGATGCACCAGGGCAAGCTAGAATTCTACATGGAAGTGATTTTCAACCTAGAATTCCACATTCGGCTATTGAAAAGAATAAAGACATTGTCAAACAGAGTCTCAAAACATGTAACACCTAAATATTTGTTCAAGAGAAGTTCTGAGAAGATAATTTTTGAGACGCTACAGAGCCTTGTCCCACCCCTTGATTAGTAATCCCAATGCTCTTCTCCCAGAACACTGGTGTTTATTTACCCTTGTCTTCAAAGAGTAGATATAGGCCAAGTTTTGATGTCCCTGTACCCTCCCCAACTCCTATTAAACAGTAAGGTCTCAGTAGGAGTCTATGGAATCATCACCAGTCAGATATGTCATATAAACCTTCTCTAGCTTTGTTGAGCAATGGATGAAGCACTGGGCCTCAAACCCACCAGGCAATCAGTGGGAGAAAGATGAGGCTATTTGCTCCATGAAGGTTTGCAATCTCAAAAACCCTAAGGAGTAGGACTACTCCTATCATCCTGAACAATCACCATCAGCTGGACTAGACTCAATGGCAGTGGATTTGGTCCAGGTTTGGTCATAAAACAATGCACCCTACAGGCAGTAATTCTCCCACAAAGGTCCTCTTTTTATGCTGAAATGGAGTTGTTTCCAAAGAAAACATCAACACACAATCTGAGTGCTTTGGTCTTAGCTTGGAACCGCTTTTTTAAATTTTATTTTTAATCATTTTGTTGGGAGCTCTTACAGATGTTGCAACAATTCGTAATTCAATTAGATCATGCATGATTATACAATTGCTGCTACCATCAGTTTCAAAACATTTTCATTCTTCTTGAACTCTTTGATATCAGCTCCCCTTGATTGCCTCCCCCCGACCTACACCCCAGTAGCCCTTATTATCATGTTACATATGTTATAAAATATTATTATTATTATTATCTGTGTCTTACTCTGTCCAATATATCCACTCACCTACAAGTCTATTATTTGTTCCCCTCTACTGGGATTATTACTATCAGGTCCCCCTTCCTCCCTCCACCCCTCCCCCCTTCCTGTACATTCAGGTAATCATTACTCCCGTTACTGATATTAATTGTTTGGAATATGGGTAACAGAAGGGTTGAGCAGACTTCCCCAGTCAATCTCTTCTGCTTTGTAAGTCATATGGGTCTCTTTCACAACTACTCAACTTTCATCATAGAGCAAAAAATACCATAGACCGGTAGCCCAAACTGGTAGCCACCAGGTGTGGCTCTTGGGACAGTAGTTTGCCAGCCCCCAGACAAAGTATCACTTTATGCCCCAATTTTACAGGTAAGAAATATTCTACTTCAGCTGATCCCAACATGCCAAACTCACGGCCATTGAGCTCATTGCACCTCACAGAGACCCTTAGAGGCCAGAGTAGAACTGCCTCTGTGGGTTTCCAAGACTGTCACTTTGTATGGAAGCACAGAGCCTCGTCTTTCTCCTGGGGTATGGCTGGTGGTTTTCAATTGTTGGCCTTTCGGTTAGCAACCCAAGGTATAACCCATTAAGCCACCAACGCTCCCTTTCAGCTGACTGGGCATTCATAATTGGCTGTGTTCCCTTTTTCTCTTTCTGTAAATTGAATCAATCCCCATCAGAAACAGAGCTTAGTGTTGCTGCTACAAGAGGTCCCTCTCTTTTCAGGATACCCCTGGCTTCCTGCTCTCTGAGGAAGCTACCTGGTCGGTCTCCGCTTGAAATCCAAGCTTCTCCCAACTCTGCAGAATGCCACTTACTCTTGGAAACTGTGCTCTCTGTTCTTCCCATCAAGAATAAGGAGGCGTGGGCCTCTTTACAGAACAGGTCCTTCAAGGAGGTAGCCATGGGGACATGCTGCTCGGCAACCATTTGCTTCCCGAGCTCTTCAGAGGAATTCAAGTCTTCTTCAGCTCAGCTCTGGCTGTTTCTAATAGATGAGGAGGAGGATGCTTTGTTTCCAAAAGAAGTCAATGTTTGTTCCTAAGTTCTGAGAAGACCACTATTGTGCAGGCTGACGTGAGCACAGCAGCTGCATCCCAGTTGTCAATTATCTGTCGTCATGGCGAAGCAACTACCGTGTTTACTTCACCTGGGGGACCCGGTCTTGGGAGATTTCTTGGTCCAGAAAGCTTCTGTCCAATTTTTCGAACCCAGCCTACAAATTGACTTTGTATCTTAAAGAGAGAAAGACTATATTCATATGGGGATCTGCCGAGACGACCAGAGAGAAAGACTATATTCATATGGGGATCTGCCGAGACGACCCCGTCTGAGAAGTAACGGGTCAGGCCAGCTACAATATGCCATCCAGAAAACAGCCCTGACTGGTTGGTCTAAGCAGGCCTGGCAGCATCCTTCAAGCCAATTGCTGGCCCGCCAGAAAGAAGGGAAAGAGGAGATGGAAACACCTTCTTCAAAGGCCAGAGGCTGGCAGGATTCGCGGTCCAATGGTAAGAACTGTTACCATTGTAAGCAGCCTTGGAAGCTGCTGTTAGGGGCTGTCAAGTGAGATCCAACCCCCACCACCACCCCCCACCACCACAAACACGCATGTACAACAGAAGGTAACGCCACCCTTCAATGGCCTCACCATCAGTGCCGTGAGCGAGCCCACCGACATTCCATCATAGGCGGGTCTTCCTCTTTGCAACGGCCCTCCTGCTCCAGCTGCCAAAAAAAATTTGTCTAGCACAAACCACACGTCCGCTGTGCGTTTGAGAAAGCCACGGAGGACAGCCCTGCCAGAAACGCACCGACACGAGAGAGGTGGGGGTCCACGGAAAACAATATTCCTGTGGTGTCCATCCTCTGATCTCTCTGGAGCTTGAGCCTGCCAGCTTGACGTCTATCCACCTGAGAGCTATTTCCTCCACAGGCTCCCATGTGACAGTAGAGGCTAACCTGGGCTATAGTCACTCCCAGGGAAGACGATCCAGTTCTTCTTTGATCACGTCAATCTTATGGCCAAGAGGAAGGTTTTCCAAAAGAGCGACAGCCACAACCCGCACCCACTCCACTGCCATGGAGTCGGAATCCCCCCACGGCACAGACGGGAGGTGCCCCATGGGTTTCCAAGGCTGTACAGCTGTATGGAAATAGAGTCTCACGTCTTCCTCCCATGGGTGGCTGGTCTGTAAAAAGTACTGACCTTTTGGCTAGCAGTCAAGTGCTTAACCGTCGTGCCACCAGGCTCCATCAGGTGGTCCTTTAGAGCGTGAGACTTGGTATTTGAATCCCCTTAACACTCAGCATCGAGTCTCTGGGTGCGCAAAACAGATACTAAAATCCCACAAACACGATTAAGCCTAGGAGCTGGAAGGAGAGCAGATGTGGGAGCAGGGGGGGCAGATCCAGATGGTTACAACTCCAGGTATCTCTCAGCACTGTCACCCTGGGAACCTCTGACAATAGGCAACAGTAACTCAATCCAATATGGTTTCCGTCAGCCAGGAATTCCCAGCACCTCCAGAACGCACTTAAAATGAGTCTTCAGAGAGAAATCTGCCATTCCAACTGAAGGTTGGGTTGGAAGTGCCTGGAGGGATGGAAGCTCCCCAAAGATTCTCAAATGCTGCACCTTCATGCACTGCTGAGCTCCTGGCCACTCTGAGCCTCCACGGGGCTTTTAATAAAGCACGCACAACAACTCGCTTCCTCTCAGGCTCCCTCTGGGCTCTGATGCCAAGTCTTGGCCACTGAACAGGAAGAGTTCCCTGTGCAGCCCCAGCAGCCCAGAGGAGGGTGGGAGCCATTTGTTTCCATGGATGTGGCCTCTGTGCTGAATCACCAAGAGTCCTGAGACACAAAGATGAGCTCCCAAGCCTAAGGGCGTCTCCGTGTGCTCGTGTGTGACATGGGAACAATCTCGTGGACTGCTGTGGTTCGTTTTACATGCTTGCACCCCAACACCGCTGAACAAAATGTCCCAACAACCACTCTTAGGAAAGAGCACCCCTTATTCCTTGATCAAGTCACTTAAAGTGTGCCTCGGGCATTTACCAAAAATATAAATACTGAGTTTTAACAGGCTATCCAAAGGTACATAACAATCCAATCTGTGGGGTCATGAGGGCAGCCTGCCCTCTCCTAAGCAGTGGTGTCATTGGCCATGGTTCTTGTGCAAGTATCCCAAGAACAGCCAACCAAGAACTGCCCCTCAGAGCTTGGACTACTTCTCTGCATGTTCCTACACCTGGCAGAGGGCCTGGCCTCGGAGTCACTCGATAAACATTTATGGATTGAATGAGATCTCAGAAAGCAAACTCCCCGCCATCGAGTGGATTCTGACTCAGAGCGGAACTGCCCCTGTGGGTTTCTGAGACGGTAACTCTTTACAGGAGTAGAAAGCCTCGTCTTTCTCCCCACATGGGGGTTGATGGTTTCAAACTGCTGACCTTGTGGTTAGCAGCCCAACATGTATCCACTATGCCACCAGGACACCGGGGTTCCTGGACTGAATGAAGAATCAGGGTCTTCTGACAGTATCATCTCTGTTAGTAAATCACAATAGGCATAGCCACTTTTATAAATACTGCTTATGGGCATATGTACTGAGCGACCACACAGGATAATGCACCTAAATGGAATACGCATCTGGGCATGGCGGGTGATGCAGAATGTTAGGAACAATTATCATTTCTCTTAATCACCACCCTCGACTATGATGGAGGCATAAGGATTTCCATGTTGGCAGGTGCTGCTGCCAACTCGCTTCCAACTCACAGCCACCCCATGAATACCAGAACAAGCCATGCCCAGTCCCACAATCTTCCTGTTTGAGCCCATTTTTGCAGCCACTGGGTCAATCCATCTCGCCGAGGCTCTTCCTCTTTTTTGCTGACTCGCTACCTTACTAAGAATGATGGCCCTCGTCTAGGGGAGGAGATGAGCCAGTCACGGTGCGATGTAACAATGATGAGAAATACAACCTTCCTCTAGTTTCTAAAGGTTTCCTCCCCGCTCCCACTACCATGACTCGAATTCTATCTTGCAAGACTGGCTAGACCAGAGGAGGTACACTGGTACATATAGGAACTGAAAATACAGGGAATCCAGGATGGATGAGCCCTATAGGACCAGTGGTGTGAGTGGCAAAACAGGGAGGGTAAAGGGAGAATGGGTAGGGAAGAGGGAACCGATTACATGGAACTGTGTGTGACCTCCTCCCTGGGGGACAGACAACCAAAAAGTGGATGAAGGGAGACATCGGACAGGGCAAGATATGACAAAATACCCATTTATAAACTATCAAGGGCTCATGAGGGAGTGGGGAGCAGGGAGGGAGGGGAAAAATGAGGACCTGATGTCGGGGGTTTAAATGGAGAGAAAATGTTTTGATAAACGATGTACAAATGCGCTTTACACAATTGATGTGTGTATGGATTGGGATAACAGTTGTATGAGCCCCTAATAAAATGTTAAAAAAAAAAAAAGAATGATGGTCCTCTTCCGGGTCCCTCCAGACAAAAAGTCGAAAGTACGCAAGACAGTCTCACTTCTAAAGAGCACTCTGGTGGTGCTTCCAAGACAGATTTGTTTGTCCTCTGGCAGTCCGTGTCACATTCAATACTCTCCACTAACGTCATAATCCCAAGCCATCAGCGCTCTAAGCCACTGTCCAGTTTACATCTGCATAGGAGACGACTGGACATGCCATGGCTGGGGCCAGACCCACCCTAGTCCTTGTTTCACACAGGAGAGCCACAGAGTCAAGTCACAGAGCTGGTAGGTGGCAGAGTCAGATGGGAGCCCATGTTTGTAACACTCTGAGATGTCTTTGCACTCTGCCACCACACGGTTCCTCCTCCATACCAGCCAGTCTCTGTATTAAGGCTAATGCCAACTCCCATGGGTGTCATCAAGCGCCCCCCACCCCGCCCACCCCCCCACCCCCCGACACAAGAACCTTAATTGACGGAATAAGCTTGAGAGAACACTGCACTAGAAAACACACCAGGCCCCCAAGGAATAGGAGCAAATTCCCTTGGCCTGCTGCCTTCCTCAATCACATGCTGAAGGGTGATATCCTACACACCACACTCCATCGAGCCCAGGAAAGCAACAGGACCAGTGTTCTGCAAACTCCAGAGCCTCCTCTCTGGGTCATTCCCACCTATCGAATATCTTATCTTTACACCAATCCGTCGACACTGAAGATGCTGAGCTCAGCATTCATAGACCAGCGCCTCTCTCTCCACCTCAGTTCCCCCAAAGCGTGCTCAGGACGCAGGGCCCTGGGCCTGGACGAGCCAGGGAACTTACAGGAAGAGTGGATGCTGGGGAAGCTTTTGCGGCCCTCAGACACCAGGTCCGGGTCCCCCGTGCAGTGCATTTCCGAGTTCATCACCCCATCTGGAAAGCAGCGGTAAAAGAAATCGGGACGAGGTCTACAAAAGACACCATGGACATTTTTCACTATACAGTGCTGCCATCAGACACGAACCCTCATGCTCTACCACTCCCCGCTAGCCCGGCCACTTCTTTCAACCCCCTCTGCCATCAAAACGGGGAACACTCTAGATGTGGTAGAGAAAGCATGGCCTTTGCAGTCAGAACTATCTGTGCTGGAACTCTGGCTGTGCCATTATAACTAGTCTGTGACCTTGGGAAGGACATCCCCCCAAGCCTCCACGGCCACACCTGCTAAAGGGGGCGATTGACACTGACCCCTGGGTTGAAGTCCCAAGGATTCAATGAGCTGCTTCTAGGCGGCCCCTCAACACAGGGCTGCTTCCAGGAGTCCAAGCCTCCAGCACCCTCATGGCCCTGAGTAAGGAATTTGGCTGGCCAACTGCCCTGGGTCAAACAGCAGGTCTCGTGTAAGCACATGGTGAGGACCTGTAAGCTCAGCTCTGGGAGAGAGACGCTGTCTCCTAGGTTGGCCCTTCTGGTCTGGTAGCTGGAGAGGTCTCCAAGGGAAGTGAGCTGGTCCTGAGGCCAAGCCCTGTACAGCACCACACTCCCATCTCTGGAAGGCTCTCTGGGTATCAGCTCCAGTGCTGTGCATCTGCCCTGCACAGACTCACCTGAGCTCTCCTCCTCCGACAGGTGTGAAAGGAAAGGCTTAGAACGTTCACGTTCCTGCCCAAGGTCACACAGAACCAGCAAGGAGCAAAGATGAGCTCTGAGCCTCAGTGATCAGGGCCCACACATGTCACGCCACACTTCACTGCCTCACCTAACTGAGGATACTAGCACACACGTGAGTGTGCCAAAGGGCCACCCGGGGTGAGGCTGGGCTGATGGGAAGTACTCCGGGATCTAGGTAAGGAGGGCCCTGCTGGTCTATCACACACTTGTGTCCTATCTCTCCCAAGTAGCCAGTGCATTCCATCTGTGGCTGTCCACTAGCATCTCACAGAGCCAAGGCCGGAGAGTCAGCATTGTCTTGGTAGTAACTCTTAAGCATCCCCCCCACCCTCCCACGCCCCTCACCCCCCGCCAGTTGGAGGAGCACAGAGCACTGGGTCATGCATTCCCCAACTTCTGTCCATCTTTCACCCTCCAGCCAGCACCCTACACTAAGCAGATCTTCAATCCTTGTTGAGCTTCTGAGAGGGGATCTAAGTTAGCCGAGGGAACCACTAGGCAGGGCCAATGTCGGCAAGGAAATGGGGCCACTGGCTGCTGATCTCTGCAGAGCCTGCTGCCCTGCCAGGCAGCAAGCAGAGGCGGCAAGATCAATGCCCAATAGAAACAGGTCATGGGTTGCGGTTCGGATGCCAGCCCGGCACCTCCTCACCCCAAACAGAACATAAATGCATTGTCTTATTTGCTAAAAGTCTAAACTGACACGAGCAGGTGTCTGCTGAGGCCCGGGGCAGCAGAGGACAGGCCCAGCTCATCAATGGTTGCCAGGTGACCAACAGGCCCACAAGCGGTATGGGCAGTGGCTGCTCTCTGACTATTGATCTCTGGCTTTCTACAAAGAGGCGTCATAATTCATAGGGGAGGGACGAGCTGAGCCGAGGTCATCCATCCCAGCAGGACAGCGGCTGAAGGGAAGCGGTCCATGCTCAGTCTGTCCCAACCTGTGTCCTCATCCTCGGGCCCAAAGCTCAGCAACCGGTCACTCTGCGAGCTGCCCACCCTGAGGACCATGGGCTCCTCTCGGGAACTTACCTTCCCACGATCAGTTTAATGGTGTTGGTGCAAACTCCATTCAACGCAAGAGCCAAGGACACGGCTGGAAAACAAAACCAACAGGCAGAGGGGTCACCAGCGACTCTCAGTTCGAGACCATCGTTGCCATCGCCGTTGTCAGGCTACAAGGCCATGTAATTCATGACCTCAGACACCGAGGCCGAGCCAGCAGAAAACCTGGACGCAGTCTGGTTGCTCGAGCAAAAATATAATTAGGACAAGACTTTGGAGAGTGACTCATCAAATTCCCAGCCCCTCTAATGTGAAATTTATCTCTCCTCCTTGACTCAAATTTCCCACAACAAGGAAAGCCCATTCATCATGCCCGATAGGAATAGATTTAATACTATAGCATGTGTAATGCCTCTTTCTGGTAGCAAGAAGCAAACCTTCTCAGACACCAGCGGAATCGGCGCCGGGGCTGGAATCCCACCCCAGCACAGGACACCCCACTCAGAGACCATGTCGGGGCTCACCCTGCCCCCACCCACAGCTGCCTACTTGTGATCAGATGAGCCACGTTTCCTAGAAGACTTAAGAGTCTCACAGCCTCACCGGGTTTTCAGAAGGTGTCTGGAGTCTATTGTGCTTGCTGCTGCTACAGCAAGAGCTGCTGGCAGTCTTTGGGTTAAAATACGCAGCACAGGGACTTTCTCCAAGCAGCTTGGAAGGACTCTGCTTGACAACATGGGGATCCTCCACAGGGTACCGATGGCACAAGTCACTGAGGAACCTCTGTCCCTCGGAGGGCACCTCCTCCACGGTGGTTCATCGAGAGCTTATGAAGGCCAGGCCACTGCCAGCAATGTGAAGGCAGGGCGAGTTGCCGAGCCTAAGCGCCATCAACCTAGCGCTGCCCCGTCCCCTGCTCTCATGGCTAATAAAGCAGGCGAGCCACCGTCTCCCTGTGGCAGGGGTCGGTGCAGGCTGGGCACAGAGAATGGTGCGCGGGTAGTGCAGTGGAGAGGTGCTGTCGGAAAGGCGCTGCCCCGAGCCCTGCTGGCCATCAAGGGAGACAGATAGGTTGTATGAGCAGCAATGGTCAAGACACAGCCCAGAGATGGGGACGAAATCTGCCAGGGGACTCTGTCGACAGAGGCAGAGTGAGAGGGAGAAGGGGAGGGGCCCTTCCTAGAGAAATGAATCACCTAGGTGTGGGGTGGGGCACAGGTGGTCACATCGAAGCGTGGCGGGCGGCTACAGAGCGAGGGGCCACAGTGGGGAGGGCGAGCTGCGACTAATGCAGCGGCCCAACAAGTGTGCAAATGGGCTGCAGGAGTTCAAGCCAAGCCTAGGGGCGCGCTGCTCCACCCGGAGCACACGCAGAGCCTTTCTCCTCTAGCCTGGAGCTCCCGGGGGGTAGGGGGGCGGGTCTCCACTGCAGACAGGGGCTGCGACTCCAGACACTCTTTGCTCTTCTTGCCCACCAGGGCTGGGCGGGCGTGCCATGACCACCACCGGCTGGGCCACGGCTTTCCATCCCGGCTGCACGCTCCTCCCCACCGCAGCCGGTCCAGCTGGGGCCTTGCTGTGCTTTCCCGGATTAACTGGGCTCCTCGGTCTCCTTCCGGTCCTCACACCCCCTCAACCTCTGGGGACAGGCTTCACGAGTGCAGCTCCCTAAATCTCGGGGAACTTCAGAGACAGCAGCTTGGAGGCAGAGCCCGCCCTCCTTCCCCAGCCTCCTGAAGCTGGCTGGCGAGCCACAGCGCAGAGAGCAGTTCCTCTTCCTCAGGAGTCCCAAGGCCTGAGCTCGAACATATGTGGCTGCCGGGGTGGGGGACAATGGCCTCCTGGAAGTCAGCTGAATGGATCACTCTGCTCTGCTGAGTAGCACAACCCCCAGGGGTCCGGGCTGGGCCTCCCCTGGACACAGAGAGAAGGCTGGGCGGAGAGCAGAGGTGGGGAGGGCTGGCAAGCAGGGCATGAGCGAGTTCCCATCAGAAGCTCATGCTGATAACAAGAGTCTAACAGAGCCCAGAGGGCTGGGTTCTTAAGGGGCAAGCTTCTATAGCATTCCCCCACCCCCACCCCCCACTGCAGGCCTGGAGAAGAGCTCCCAAGACAGAGCAGCCAGTGGACAAAGTAAGTGTGTCAGAATCAGAACTCACAGCTGGTTGACAATGACTGTGTTGCGGGGACGCTGACGAGAACCATGGCAGGGCCCAGTGCAGCCATGCCCTGCACTAGACGGGCCTGGCTGGTCTGCAGCTTCAGCCTCTCAAAGTCGGATGGCATCCAGCATACACGTCCATCCTCCAGGTCAATACCAGATACCAGAGGTGGTCCACTGCCAGGTTCGTGCAGGTAAGGGGATCCTCAGAGACCCGGATTTGGAAGCCTTAGTTAAAATCTGCTGAAGACACCTGAGTCAAGAAAGGACCTGGGAATTGCACCACCTGGCTGAGACTATGCTGGGCTCCAGAGAAGGTCAGAATTGTTTCTTTGGGTTTCTGAGGCTGTAAATCTTTACAGGACCAGACAGCCTCCTCTTTCTCCCTCTAGGTAGCTGGTGAGTTTGAACCACTGACCTTGTGGTTAGCATCTCAACGGAGAGAAATTACAACAATGGTGTTGTAATCAATGGCAAAACACCGTGCCACTCTGTACTTAGAAACTCAACAGTTTCCCCAAACTGAAGTATGGGGCTGGCTCCCAATTTCTAGTTCATTTTACATCCACCTTTGCTCATTTGAGCCTCGGGACAATGGGATTTCTCAAAGTGCCTGTGGTTGATTCCTGGGATGCCTATCCCGGGACTAAGCGCAAATCTGGTGATGACTGTTTCAGATCTCAACTGGTCTCCACACCAAGAGCTATGGCATCTCTTGGTGCCTGGTCAGCACAGATAGTCAGCACAATGGACAGTGACCGCTGGCAGCTACTGGACACCCCATTGTTAACAGCCGCATGTCAGCCTCATGTTGGACTTCCAGTTCATCTTGCCTCGCTTTGGCCAAGCTTAATTTGACTCCAAGGAAAACCAGTGGGGTGCAGCCGAGTTTTGATTGTGTCTGTTTTAAATTTGATGGTTTTAAATCTGATGGTCTCTCCTCCAATTCCACCCCATCCCCTAAAGCAGGAACTGTGAATACTCTACCTAAGAAGGCTTCCTTAATTTCAGTCTTGTCTGTTCGCCGGATAATTTTCACCACGCAAATAACAGCCAGGGGTGTGAGGAAAGAAATTGCCTGGAAGAAATAACAAATAATGCCTCATGAGGGCCGGAGTTTGCCGTTAGAAAGGCTGACTGATCTTGAGTCTCAGTTAGCTTCATGTAGACCCACCAGTTGAATGATCTTCCTGAACTCCCAACCTCAAACAAAGGAGGGTGATTTCTATCTATACTTAGAGATGACCTAGACTCGGAAAACCAGAGGTCTGATTGTGGGTTATCATTGATGTGCAATTGCTGGGAGCCACGTGTAAAGTGGCAGCCTTTTAAACAAAAAAGAGGAGTCTATAATTACGATGACTCATCTTGGCCAGACACACCCCTCCCATTCTCCTCGCAGAAGGCTGAAGGAACCCTTGGTCCCCCAGCCCCATCTCTCTGGCAACATGGAAGCATGTAGAGCTTGCTCTGTCCCGATCAGCTCATTTCCTTGTGGTGTTCTTTTGTTGAAGAGGTGTTCCTTTTGCAAGGCAGAGGTTAACCCTTTCTCTTCATAGAGTTTATCTTCTCCCCTTCCTCCACTCTCCTTTTCCTCTCCAAAACACCCAGATGCCCACCAAGTGTTTGTTGGGTTGATCTCGCGGGATTCAGACACACCAACAAATATCAAAACCTACTAGGGGGAAGGAACTGAGCTCTCAAAACTCCAGACTCCCTGCCATCAAGTTGACTCTGACTCCTAATAACCTAGAAGACAGAGTAGAGTTGCCCCTGTGGGTTTCCAAGGGTGTAAATCTTTACGGGAGTAGAAAGCCTCATTTTTCTCCTGGAGAGGGTGTTGGTGGTTTCAAACTGCTGACCTTGAGATTATCAGACCAATGACTAACCCACTCTACCACCAGAGCTAGAAACCAACAAATAGCTGAGTTTGGGGCTTGTGTGCTCCTTATAACGAACGGTTCTCTGTTTTCTTGGGTTTGGGGATGCAATCGTGTGCCCAGGCTGGTGAGTGGTGAATAGCCAAGGATGGGACTTAGACACCAGCTGTTCTGCCTCACACATCCGTACTTTATTCCAGCATTGTCTAATTACATAATTAGCAAGTTACTTCAAATAGTCCAAACGTCTTTCTTAAGATAAAAGCATTTACATGACTTCCTTCGAACTATAACTTCTCGGGCTAACCATCATCAGCAATAATGGGATAGTTCACACATTCACAATAGGCCTGACAGTTGGGATAAAGAGTGGGTATGGGTCATATTTTGGAAGTCTTCATTTCCCATGCTATTTCATGTTTTGGAGAGGAGCTTCCTAGTAGGACTTGACCCACTGAGGCACCTAAACATGGCTAGATTATTTTGAGTGCTAACGAGCTCCTGGCCCAGCCATGGCATTTCCAGTGACCTCAATCAAACAAATGCATGTGAAGGCTAGGGGGTGCGCAGAAAGATCAGAGAAGAATCAGAGTGTCGGCAAAGAATATTGAAAGCGCGATGGATTGCCAGAAAGGGGATGGGGGCGTCTGTCTTGGAAGAAGTACACCCAGAATGCTCCTTAGAAGTGAGGGTGCTGAGAGACCTCCTCACATATTTTGAACATGTTATCAGGACTGCTCAGTCCCTGAAGAAGGGACCTCATGCTTGATGAAGCAGAGGGTTGGTGGAAACGAGGAAGACCCTCAACAAGGCGGATTGGCACAGTGGCTGCAACCATAGGCCCCGCGATTGCAACAAGTGTGAGGACGTGGCTGGGCCAGGCAGTTGTCGCTGGCTGTGAGTAGGGTCACCATGAGCTGGAAGTGACATGACACCACCTAACAGCGACAACAAAAGATAATTGTATGCTTTTCTTTGATACAATGTGAATGTGTCCAAATGAGTGTGGGCTTTCAAAATATGCGAGATGATGTGTACCGCCAGTGACCATAGATCCTGGAAATCCTCTCTGGGAATTGTCTTCAGAGACTCTGGATGAAAAACAAGAACGCACTTCTTCCTACATCTTCTTTCTGGTCACGTCTGTAACCAGGGAGGTGATCCTCTTTATCAGGTGTGGTCCTGAATGACTCACACTGTTTAAGGCAAGTAGCGAGTCTTGTCCCCAAGGAAGGCACAGGTCCTACGGGCAGCTGAGGCAAGACTCTGAGAAGGCAGGGAAGGTGGGGATTTTCCTGCAGACCACAACGAAAGACCACGTTCCCCGTGAGTAACCGTTCCAGTAAGCCCGCGGCGCTCGCTCCTGAGAAACTGCAGGACTTGTTAAGATGGCGATTCCCTGGAAGCAGCTGATGTGACAGGTGTGTGAATCTATACACTTTCACAAGCATCTCAAAGCGTTCCAATGCTTGTGATTAGCAGCGCTGAAGCCAAACTGCAACTCACACACCCCGGGTTTGGGGATGAGGGAGGGGGGCAGAAGCAGAACCCCTTGCAAACCCAAAAGCCTCTCAATTTAAGACTGGTGACAACTCCCCAAATACAGGAAAGCAGCCCAGAGCATGATAATACGTGATAATACTACTACTACGCTTAGTAGTCAATATCCAGCCTTACAAACAAGAGAAACCAAAGTGACTATGGCATTCCAAGAGCACCGCAGCTGTTGTGCTGTAAAGGTGGAGAGAAATGGATGCATGGATGGATGCATGGATGTATCCATGGATTCGTGGATGTATTGATGCATGTGTGGTTGGATACAATGATGGATGGATGGATGGATGGATGGATGGATGGATGGATGGATGGATGGATGGATACATGGATGGGTGGATGGATGGATGGATGAATACATGGATGGGTGGATGGGTGGATGGATGGATACATGGATGCATGGATAGGTGCCATCCAACAGAACAATCCAGAACAGATCCAAACCATGTCCGTTCCTGCATCCCCCTCATGACTGCCAGCATGTATGACTGCATCTCATCAAATGTCTCCCTGACTCTCACTGGCCTTAGTATCATTTCAGCAGACACGACGTCCTCCCCCAGTAACTGATCCCTCCTGATTAAGTGGCAAAGACGTTACCTGAGTCACACAATGCTTTACTGGGAGCCATAAAGTTTCCCTTGAGTAATTTTCAGATGTACATCTGCAAGCACTTCTTCCTACTGTGTCTCAATCTGGAAATGTGCTGAAACTTGTTGATCATGATATGGTGGTATTTAAGATATTAGCGGCATATCTTCCAGCATCCCAGTGAGATGCAATTCCCACACAGCACAACAAATGGACGGCCTGGTGGTGGTGACAGAAACCAGACCCCAGGAAAAGGAAAAAAGCAAAGCATGAGTTAGAAAAGCTCTTCCCTGGGGCTCCCAGAGTCTCAGAGGGAAATTTCCCAGCAGGAGCTCCCACCTGGGAGAGCGGGTACCACAAGCTCCCTGGTCAGCTCCATGGGAACCCATGAGACCTGGCCAGCTGATTCCCAGCTCCTAGTTTACTGTCCAGGGGTCCCTTCAACACTGCTCCCTGACTCTGCTCTCCTGTTCCTAATTGGACCCCCTAGCTCCCAACCAGACTGGATCTAATTTAACCAGGTGCACAGTTTTCCTAGCTAGGTGCATAACAGTGTCTTCTAGATCCAGCATGGCATCATGAGCTAGAATAAGATGCCCTGGAGGGACCGACTCCCTGCCTCACACAGGCAGAGGACCGAGTGCCCCCCTCCCCACACCCCTTCCTCCAGGGCAGCTGCAGCCAGAATGTCCTCCCAGCGAGTGGTCCGGTCTCATTGCCTCTTTCTGGAACCCAAGTGCCACTGACCTGGAGCAGCACCGCTCTTAACACAGGACAGGGAGAGACAGACCGGAGGGGCCTCCAACACGACGTGTGTGGGAAAACAGAATGCAAAGGTAAGAGGATTTTCCCACACACTTTTTGAAGCCTTCTCTTATGTACTCTTCCTGCCCCTCTTTCTGACTCAAATGTTTTTCTACTCAACCCTGGACTCCAGAGAGAACCTCCCTCGTGAAGTCAGGCCACATGGGACTGAATGTCCTCTTGGGGCAGATGGGTCTCTCAGTGGTGTCTGAGTGGGGTGGAATGTGACCAAGCCCCACCCCACCCCCGACCACGCTTCCCCCTCGGCACTGGGGGTTTAATCCCCCATTCTCCACACTCTGTTGTCCAGCAGAGGAAACAGAGGACAACAGAGACCCCGAGGTGGCGAGCGGTCATTGTTCCTCCAAACAGGTGTGGGGGACGGAAGCTGAAACACACAGACAGACCTTCCTCTGGTGTTCCTGTGCCGTGAACTCGGGCCTCCTGGGCACACAGCAGACAAGACAGTGGATGGCTGGTGCTTAGTGAAGGGATGGGAGAGAGCACGAAACTGGTCTCCATACATCGGCTGCTCGGAGATGCAGGGAACCTTGAAGGACCTTGTCTGCTTTCACTTCCCATTGTCCTTGCTGGGTGAGGGCGGAGGGCTGCTGAGTACACAGCACCGGGTCCAACCGGCAGAGGGGGCAGGTGCTGAGGATGCTGCTAGTTCCACACTCTCCTGTAGGCACTTTCAGTCCACGAATCCATTCCATCCTCACAAGGACCCTTGGACGTCGCTGGTGCTGGGTGCCCTCCGGCCGGTCCTCACTCATAGTGACCTGATGTACAACAGAACAGAGCCCTGCGTGGCCCCGCGCCATCCAGACAACCGTTGTTATGTTTGAGCCCATGGTTGTAGCCACTGTGTCCATCCATCTTCTTGTGGGCCTTCCTCTTCTTCCCTGACCTTCTACTTTACCCACCAGGAGGTCCTTCGCCAGGGACTGGTCCCTACGGAAAACTTTTCCAAAGTACACGAGACCACGTTTCAACATCGTCCCCTCTAAAGAGCATTCTGGCTGCGCTTCTTCCAAGATGAACTTGTCTATTCTTCCGTAAGTCCCGATAGGGTTACTATTCTTTGCCATCACCATCCTCCAGAGGCATCCGTTCTTCTTCCACCTTCCTAAGTCATTGACCCTCACTGCCATCGAGTCAGTTCTGACTCGTGGGTTTCCAAATCGGTAACTCTTTTTTTTTTTAAAACATTTTATTAGGGGCTCGTACAACTGTTATCGCAATCCATACACACATCA
>NW_022103968.1:9538643-9573242 GCF_000313985.2 Echinops telfairi
TTGTTGCTTCTGAGCTTGATGGCCACTTGATTACCTTCAAGCCTTTAAGACCCCAGACGCTATACTTTTTGATAGCCGGGCACCATCAGCTTTCTCCGCCACATTTGCTTATGAACGGTAACTCTTTATGGCAGTGAAAGCCTCACCTTTCTCCTCCTGTGGAGTGGCTGGTGGTTTCAAACTGCTCACCTCAGGGCTAGCAGCGCAACATGTAACAACTACTTCACCCACCAGGGCTCCAAGTTCTATGGTCACCCTTATTTAATGAGTATGGAGCTAAGGAACAGAACAGATCAGTGAGGTAACCTCTTGAAGGTCACACAAGAGTTAAAAAGATGGCTTAAATCGGTCTGCCTCTTAACCGGTGTTACAGCGATTCTCACCTTAGGAGGTAGTATGTGTTAGATAATATACAGCGATTGATCTCCAGACTTAGAAGTCAAAGGTATCTGAGCGAAATGGATACTCACTGCCATTGACTCAATTTCAATTCACAGTGATACTTAGGGCAGAGTAGATAGGCCCCTGAGGGCTTTCCAGGCTGTAAGCTTGATGGAAGCAGACAGCCATGGTTCTGCTGATGCTGGGGTTCTGTTGATGATGGTTCTGGTGGGGTCAAACCTCGTTGATCGCGCAGCTGAGCACCTCATCACTGAGCCACCAGGACTCCTTAACAATGTTGACACAGATGTCACCATGTTATACAAATGTTACAATGTTACACAGATGTTACAATGTTATACAGTTACACAGATGTTTATTTAACACGAGTCACCTGCATTTGATTTCCTAACAATTCTATGGTGGCACATATTCCCCGGTTGTCCAGATGAGAAAGCTTAACCTCAGATCAGAGGTACATGAACCTCACAAGGCACACAGCAAGGCCAGATGTCCTCATGCTGGGCTACCATGCTGCCTGGGAGGGAGGTGGGGATTGTGACTCTCAGCCATTGCTGCAGCCCCAGAGCCTCGTCTTACTGACAAGGAAGCTGGGGCTGAGAAAGGTTGCTCTAGACGGCATCTGGTAAGCTACTAACTAATTGTACTGCGCAGCACCCACACAATGAGATAATATGATCGTTGTAATTTTATGTAACACAATTAATTTGTACCTATTTATTATACATAGCTATACTAGAGCTCTGGCAGCGTAGTGGGTCACAGTGTGGTTGGCTGACCGTCAGGCCAGCAGCTTGAACCCCCGGCCACTTCTCAGGAGGAAGAGGAGGCTGTCTGCTCCTGTCAATTCCTACAGTCTTAGAAGCCCAGAGGAGCAGGGTGGTCATCATGAATGGGAATCAACTTGATGGCAGTGAGTTTTTCTGTTCTTCTATCATATCTACAAGAGGCTTTAAGAAACGGAATGAAAAGATGAAATTTTTCCATGAACTTGTCACACACACACACACACAGTTATAAACCTGAAGCACCATCTTCTATCTGGCTGGTTCTGCATGATGTTCATTCCACTAAGAATCCAGACTTCCACAGAGCAAAGCGTGAGGCACAGGCGCCGAGGAAGGAGAGCTGCATTCAAGCCCCAACTCTGACACTTCTCTGCTCTGTGACCTTGAGCAAGCCCCTTAACTTCTTCACCTCTGTTTCCCCATCTCTCAAATGGGCCCCATAGAAACCAAGGCCCACCAAGAACTGCTGTGAGGATCTACAGCCCTTGGCAGTTATCGAGTGCGGAGCACCACGAGGCAGACGGTGGTGCGTCTGTCACCCATTTGATGGTTTCAACATTAGGGGAGGACATGCTGGCACTGCCCCCTTTACAGATGGGGAAACTGAGGCACAGTAAGTTCGGTAATTTCACATCCTTGTTGCTATTGTTAGGTGCCATCAAGTCAGTCTGACTCAGGGCGACCCTGTGTACAGCCGAACAAAACACTGTCAGCCTCCCCACTGCGCAGACGCTGAGCCCTGCGTTGCAGCCGCCGTTGGTCAGTCCCTCTGGTCAGAGGTCTTCCTCTTGCTCACTGCCCTGCCACCTGACCAAGCATGGTGTCCTTCTCCAGCAACTCCTGGTCTTGCCTGACAACATGTCTGGTACGTGACAGCATGCCCGTGAGATGATGTTCCACCACCCTTGTCTCTAAGGAGCATCCGACGGCTGTACTTCTTCGAGAGAGAGCTGCAGGTTCTTTGGCCGTCCACGGCACCTCCACTACTTTCCACCAGCCCCATAATTCAGATGCATCGGCGCTCCCGCCGTCTCCCTTATTCAATGTCCAGCTTCCGCACGTGGGTGAGGCGAATGAAAATGCCACCGGTTGGGTCAGGCGCACCTTGGTCCTCCAAGTAGTCTCCTTGCTGGTTAGTGGCAAAGCTGGGCTCTGACACCAGACAGGCCACTTCAGGGCCCATGCCAACTGTCCGGCCACAAAGCCCATAGAACATCGGCACAGTCCACCCTGGCCCTAGTTTCTAGGGAAAACTCTTCAGAGATGCCTCCCCACTTGACGAGTAAAGGGGTCCCTGTACACTCTCACCAGACCAATGAGGATCAAGCGTCACAAGCTGAGCCACCCCTGTGCGCTGGGTCAGAGGAATGGGCCCCTTGCTGTGCAGGGATGAGACCCAGGGCAGGGGAGGGCATGTTCTCAAGCTGCATCTCTAACAAGGGCCCTGCCCTGGGTACCCATTGGTGAAGCCAGTACGGAGGGCGGTGACCTGGACAGTGGGGCTCTCGCACGTCAGGGTTGACACAATGCGCTCTGCACTCTGGGATGTCTCCTGTGAACGGCAGAATGAGGCACCATGTGTCTGAGGCAGAAGAGGCAGGGGCAGGCGGCCAGGGACTTCAACCATTGAAGGAGATCACACTCAGGTGTTAGGAAGGGCGGAGGGAGGCCGAGCAGAGCTTGTCACTGTAGCTCATCCACATTCCATGACACAAGGGGCCCAAAGGGCCTTAATTTCCGGAGTTTGACAGAGAGGTGTGCTGCTGAGTGATGAAGCAGACAACTTCGGGGCGTGCAGACACCCAGAAAGGGCCCTTCAGTGGCTACACAATGGCATCTGTCACCGGAAAAGAGCTGCCTAGGACTTTTCCTAAGAGCCTAAAAATTAAACTGTCCATCATGAGCCAATGCTGCCTCTCCTCTCTCACTCCTTCCCCACACTGACTCGATTCCGTGTTCCTATGGGGCATTCTGCTCTGGCACTGAAGTCCCTGCTTCAAAATCATCACAGGATCATGAGACTAGCCCGTCTAGATCAGGCGTCCTCAAACTACGGCCCACGGGCCACATGCGGCCCGCCAAGGACATTTATCTGGCCCGCCGGGTGTTTTTGCCCCATTTGTTTTTTCACTTCAAAATAAGACATGTGCAGTGTGCATAGGAATTTGTTCATAGTTTTTTTTAAAACTAGAGTCCGGCCCTCCAACGGGTCTGAGGGACAGTGAACTGGCCCCCCATTTAAAAAGTTTGAGGACCCCTGGTCTGGATGCACAGTGGCCAGAGAAAAGAGACAAGGGCCATGTGTGAATCCATGTTGGGTCCCTGCACCTCTTGCTTTTCCATTATAGTGCCCCCACCCTGCTTGTCTGTGGGTGCGCCACTCCATGTCATCAGAGTGCCTGGCTTCCTCTGAGTTTGAGAGAATCCTTCCAGAAAGGCAGTGGAAGTCTGGGAATATTCAGGAAATGTTTAGTCCAGGCTCGAGGACTATGAAAATCACCTCCAGCCTGTCTCTCTGGTCAACAGGAACACCGAGTTATCAAAAAGGGAAGAAGCTTTCAGAATCCAAACGCCCAACAACATCCAATGCTGACGCTGTCAAAGACATGGTCACATGGCCGGTCAGTGCCGTGGGCACAGGAGATGCTAGTCAGGGGGCCTCCAGGGGTACTGTTAGCACCAAGTTGGCAGGTGACTCCTCCCTCTCCTCAGATGTTCTGATTTCATTCCTGGGTCATTTGCCAGGTGGTTTAACATGTGCATGCTCGCGCACATGTACACACACAGACAGACAGATCCACCTGCCAGGGTTGCTAATTGCCCGATAAAAAAACATCTGGGACCAACCAGCTGCCCTTTAAATGCATTTTGTTAGAAAATAAGCAAGTTGGTCTTTACATGAAAACATTCCAGCCAGAAACAAAAACAACCTCAAGCTTCTGTTGGTGCCTTACACAATGAAAGTGGAACCTTTTAGGATGCCGAGCTATTTTAAAGGTCTGTGAAATATTTCAACTCATGGCCATGTTGACTCCCTATGGGTCAGTGTCCTCTGGGACAGAGGGGAATGGTCCTGTGGGTTTCTGAGACGGTAGCTCTTTAAGGACGTAGAAAACCCTGTCTTTCTCTCTCAGAGTGGCTGGTGGCTTTGAACTGCTGACCTTGCAGTTAGCATCCCATAGATTAACCACCATGCCACCAGGGCTCCTTCATGAAATATGTAAGTCCTATTAATTACAAATCCTCCTACAAACCTCTGAAGGCTCTGAAAAATCAAAAGCAGACAAACGGCATTTTCTATTGGGAATTTTGATATAGCTCAGGAGAACAGATGTAATTTACATGGCAACAAAATATCTTTCATCTTCATGTTAAAAGAATTATAAATGTATCTCCTGCTTCCCTGATAGGATTATGTAATCCCTCTAAATTGTCAGGGCAAATGAATGAAATCCATCAAGGACTATTAACAAAATAAAAGGCTGCGCTTATTGCATTAGGAGATCGGAGGGTACAAATCAGGATCCGTGGATGGAGAACCGGAACACTGGCTAACCCCACCCCCGATGCCTCTTCCCTGCTGCTGCCAACATGCACAGTGCCCATCCTGTGTGTCTGCAGCCCGAAGAGGAGCAGTCAGTGCATCCTGACTTCAAAGGAAAATCCCCTCCTCATGCATCGAGGACACATCACAAATCACTCACCGGTCCCACGTGTGCACTAGGCTCCAAATTGCATTTTATGGAGCATGAAATGTGAAGCCTTTAAAGACTGGCGGCCAGTGATCAATAGAAGCATCCCCCAATTAAAGCCATGAGAGGAAACTGCACGTGCACACACACACACACACACACACACACACACGGTTCCGATACGTCTGGGATTTACCGGTGGTCCCAGCTAGAGCTGGAATAGAAAGGTCAGGCTTTCATTCTCAGGTGTTTAGAGGTGGCCTCTCCCAACCACCCTAGTTTTTCAGGCCCCTTAAAGTCTCCAAAACTCCAGTTCATGCTCCTGAAGAAAAGTAGCGATGGAAAGGCAATGAACCCATCCTTAAATGTTTGCATCACAGACTCCAGAGAAGAACCTTGATCTCTGGATCAAGGGGGGAGAGGATGCAAGACAGAATTTTGAATTTGCTGGCATTCAGACTGTCAGGAGCCATTAAGGCTGCATGAACCCTCCAAACCACTGCCTCGTGTCAAGGATTGAGTGGTGTCAGCTGGGCTAGGCTATGATTCCCGGTCTCCCACGTTGGTCCCCATGGTGTGATCTGATGTAATCATCCTCCACCTGACAAGACGTTGTAAATTCTAGCCTCTGTTTGTTAATGAGGCAGGGGCAGTGTGTCAGGGTGTATCGTGAGTCACCGTGCAACTCAAGTCATACTATTAGCTCACGTCACACCCACCCCCTTTGCTTGAGTAACACCTCTGGCTTTCAGAAGACAGAAGCACAAGTGGGCGGAGAGGAGGGACCTACTAACGGCACGAAAGAGAAGCCATCTCTGAGATGCTGTTCTGCAGCTGCAAAGTGTGGACAGGGATGCCACCTTCTTCTCAGGGATGTTAAGCAGAACCAAAGGAAATCATTTTCCTAAGGGCTCAGCTCCATGCCTGGCACTGAGGAAATGAAGCGTCAAGTGTCGCCACTGTTACGCGGCTAAGGGATTTGGTTGTTTGCTCTGAAAGACACGACAACGGGGCTTCAGCGGGAGTCACGCTGTCCACAATGGACCAGCTAAAAGCAGAAAGTGTCCGTAGCTCTGGACTCCTGAGTGACCCAGGCACAGCATAGCCACGCATAGTCCTGCATCATCCCCACGCTCAGGTGTGGCCCCCACCACGTGCTCCCCAGTGATTCCACTGTGATTCGGGGGAGCAGATTGCCACCCCTCTCTTTCTTCTTAGTCTGGAAGCTCTGGTGAAACCCGTTCAGCATCACCGCCATGCCCAAGACTCCAGCTGATGGGCAGCTGAGGGCTGTGTGGGATGCAGACTCGCAGGGATTCAAACCAGGTCTACCACCCGGAAGTCAAGGGTTCCAACAGCGAACTTCCCAGAGAGGTGGCTTCCATGGTTTGGCAATGTGGAGGCTTATTCCAAAGGGATGGGGGTGGGGAAAGTGGATTGCTGGCTTCTCCTCTTCCCTCCCTGTCAAGATTTGGAAACTGACTGAGTTAGTTGATTGTGCCAACCTGGCCAATAAATACATATGGGATTAATTAAAGGGCAGAGGGACAAATGGCTGGGTGAGCCTCACCTTTCTAGCTCTCGGGTCTCTTGCTTTGTGATGGTTGCACCAGAGTGCAGCTGCCTTAGCCAATTCCCTGCTTCCGCTTGCAAGACTGACTTCCTACAAGTCATTCCCAAGGAGAAGCCACATGGACCTACCCTGATACAGCCCTGGGTGCTGGAGCACCGGTGTGGAGACCCTTACCAGTGCTGAGATGTTTACACATTCACTGACTCGGCTTTCCTCCTGCAGTCGGCATCATAGTGTCTGTTTTGTGAGATGGAGGAGGACTTTGTGGATTGGTGTTGGACATATGCTTTAATGGGCTAATGTTGGACTTGTGGGCTTGGACAACACTGGGTTGGAATGTTTTCTTGATGTGCACTTAACTTTTATATAACGCTCTCTTATACATGAGTTGCTGTGGATTTGTTTCTCTAAAGTACCCAGACTAATACACTGACCCACAGTGCCCAGGTGAGCTGGCCTCTTCTCGTTCCAACATGGTGGGCAGTCATGACCTTGCACCCGCCCAAGCTGACTCACTCCTGGTTTGAAAGTGAAGTTTCATCCACTAGGCTGCTCACCTGCTCGCCCCTCCAAGCTGCCCCGCATCCTTGGCAAGGGGCCATGCACTCACGGTACTTACGAACATGAGGCGGGTCGGGATGTTGTCTGACTGCACCAGGGGGTTCTTATAGAGCCAGATCTCTTCGGGCTGGATGACTCTCTGGAAGGGATCCAAAAACTCTGTAAACCTGAAACAACACAGAGAGACGAGTGGGGTCAGAGTGCTCAGACCCACTCCTGCCTGCCCGTGGCCAGGGAAACAACTGCAGAGGTGCAGGGGCTTCTCAGAGGCCATCTCCAGCACATCACCCCTCTGGGCACAAGGGAATGGTTGGCCACGTACAGCGGATCTGAGAATCAGGGGCTCGCCGTCAGGCTGCCGTGCAGCAGTAGCTTGCATGTTGGGACACTGGACGTTAGGCCACTGGTATTTCAAATACCAGCAAGGTTATCTACCGTGGACAGGTTTCAGTGGAAAAGAGACTAGGGAGAGAGACTTAGCAAGCTGCTTCTACATAGGGGCTGATGAAAATCACGTGGCTCACAGAGTATCAGCCCGCTCACTTTGGAGAGATTGAGGGCACTTCCTACCAGACAAGGACATGGCACTTGGCAAAGAGGAGGGCCGGGAAGGTGTCAAAGTCTCCGTGAGGTGGGCTGACACCACAGCCCACACTACGGGCTCAAACACCCCAGTGTTCATGAAGATGGCTATGCCCCACTCCTTACACGTGTGGCGACCACAGTTGGCTGACTCAATGAAAACCAGTGAGGCTGCAGTGTGGGTGGGAGCTCTTCCTGGGACCAGCCAATGGCCAGCAGCTCAGTCTTTGGGAACCAACTGCCCTGGAATTGGAACAAGTGTAGCTGGACCCTCTGGGGCCTTGTCTCTGTCTCCCGCCAGGATGTCACCTTCAGCCCCACCACTAGGCCTAAAGGCTCAGCTCCAGGCCTGGCACTGAGGAAATGAAGCGTCAAGTGTCGCCACTGTTACGTGGCTAAGGGATTTGGTTGTTTGCTCTGAAAGACACGACAACGGGGCTTCAGCGGGAGTCACGCTGTCCGCAATGGACCAGCTAAAAGCAGAAAGTGTCTGTAGCTCCGGACTCCTGAGTGACCCAGGCACAGCATAGCCACGCACTGCCAATCCTGCATCATCCCCAGAGAGTGGGTGAAAGGCTTCCTGAGAAGGTGGCCAGGTTTGCGTGGGAGAGAAATGTACTGAAACGGAGGACCCCTGGGAGCCCTGAGCATGCTGGGTTGGGTGCACCTGGGCTGCTTGTGGGAAGCCGGCAGTTGGAAACCACCAGCCAGGTTAAGCTTTCTCTCCAACAGGCTCGCTCTTCCTTGTCTCTTCCAGCTGCTGGTGGCCCCAGCACTCCCACCTCTGCCTGCCGCCTTCCCTGAGAGTCTCTGTGTGCCCATCTCTTCTCTTCTTTGTATAAGAACACCCACCAATGCCAGAGGGCCCACGCTCTCCAGTAGGACCTCCAGGAAATGAACCCATCTGACGCTACTTCCAAGCAAGATCACACCACAGGTACCAGGGGCCGAGCTTCAACATATCTTTGGGGGGTCCATAAATCAACCGGAAACAGCCAGGCTGACTGTGGATGCTGGCTGTCAGCTGGGCACCCCGCTGGACTGTGCAGAGGGACCGTTACACATGGACTCCCCAGCACCATAGCCTCAGGGCAGTTGGACTTCTAACACAACTGCTGGCTTCCTCCAGGAGACATCGTCGAAGCAGCGGACAGATGCTTGGGTCCCTTTGCCGACCTAGCTTCCCACACGCCATAGTGTCACCTGCACAGCACTCAGTGGCTCATCAGGGCAGCCCAGACTCCGAGGCAGGACACTGTTCCCCCTTGACAGGCAGAGACCAGGTCCCACTGTAGAAAAGCCTTGGAAATAGATCTGCCACTGCCCTCTATGGAAACACAATCACATCAACAGTGTAGCAGCCCACTCTCACACCATAGAACCGGACCCCATTTCTCCTCCAACACCCCCAGCCACAGGCCCAGGGAATTGTGCACCCTCTGAGCACCACTCTTCTTACCTGCCCGGTCTCCCGGCCCTTATTCTCCTCTGCACACCCCAGCCCCACAGCAAACCCAATACCTGCAGCCAGAATCCATCTATCAAGCAAACCATCTCCCGAGGGAGCAGCTGTGCCGAGAAGACCAGCCGTGACCTCCCTCCTCCAGCCACACTCCAGCCACAAGCCACTGCCTCGGAGAAGCATGACCTGTTTTCCTTCCGTGCATGTGAGTGATGGTGCTGGCCACAAACACGGAAAGGACCATGGACTGCCTAAAGAACAAACGAATCTGTATCGGAAGAAGGATGGCCAGGATGCTCCTCAGAGGTAAGCATGGCGAGACTTTGTCTCTTGCCCTTTGGGTATGTTGTCACCAGAGAGCAATTCTGGAGAAGGACATCGTGCTTGGAAAAGCAGAGGGTAGAGAAACAGAGGAAGGCCTTCGTCAGGCTGGATCGATACAGTGGCTGCCACAATGGGCTCAAACATAAGAACAGTTGAGAAGGAGCACGGGGCTGGGCAGGGTTTTGTTTTGCTGTACACGGAGCTGCTATGAACCTGAGCCTAGCAACACAGCACCTAGCAACAACAGGAGGAAGACTCAAAGATGTGGTTCCAACTTTCTACAGCCATTCTCATGCGCTTTAGGAGAAGCTTAGCCTCTTCCTTGGGTTAGGGTTTTAATCTAATAGCTCGCTGGCTCTCGCTCACTCTTGCTCTCGTTCTCTCTCTCTCACACACGTCAGAATGTAACTGAGCAGGAGAGAGCAATTTTCTAACGTGCAGAGAGAGAGAATCCACTAGAATGACGTGGAGGAGGGCCTGGCGCAGACGTGGGGGAAAGGCCAGCAGAAAACTAAATCAGGAGTGAAGTTGAGCAAAACAGCACAGAAAACCCGACCCCTGGGTGGACATAGGCTGCAGTGAGTGTTCAACACCACCCGCCACCCTTCCTTTGGTCCCTGAACGGGCCCCCCACAGGCAGTGGGAGTTAGTCTGGGACACCCCTCCCTCATGAGCACCCTTAGTCTTTTACTAAGTCGACATCGCCTCAGATCAGAAGACACGGGCCGTCCTCAGGTGGGCTCAGGGGGGCTGGCAGTTAGACCAGGGGAGGACGTGCCCACTCTCACTCTCACTCATGCTCCTTCCTGCTGGTAGCTGGTCCTGTTCTAATTACTTGGGTGCCTGTCCCATTAGGTATAAAGAGGGGTTGGGGGAGATACTGGGGGGCTGTCACCTTGGCCGGTTGTTTATTCATTCAGCAGGGGATTATTCAGTGCCTACCTTGTACCAGACATCGCACTGGGATGGTGGGGACCCTCAATCACAGCTGGTAAGGCATTAAAGTCACTACCAGACACCGACTTCTCCATCTTCCCCATCATAAAAGACAGGAGACCATCCTGAGCGAGTAGCCAAGGCTATTAGACTTGCCTGTAGTCTGCTTTGGGGCTTCCCAACTGGGTAGCCCGAGAAAGGTCGCTTAACCTCTCTGAGACTGCAGCCCCCCTGCCCATATGGCCATACCCCCCATGGATGTTGTGAATACACTCTACCCACTGCCATCGAGTCGATTCCAACTCCTAGTGACCTCCCCTCTAGGACAGAATAGAACTGCCCCTGTGGGTTTCCAAAGCTGTCAGTCTTTATGAGAACAGAAAGTCTCATCTCTCTATAATGGAGCTGCTGGTGGGGTTGAACTACCAACCTTGGGGTTATCAGTCCAGTGCTCATCCAGCCATGTTAAATAAGTATCAGGATTTGAGACAGCCCCTGGCACTGTCAGCCTGAATAAAAAGAGGCTGCTGATCTTGCCAGTGTGGGTATTAATGACACTGATGACAGACGGACTGGATGAGAGTACCATCCCCACCTTCCCTGTGTCCTGCCTGGAGAGAGTGAGACTGGGGAGTGGCAGGGGGGTGAGGGGGGTGGGGGAGTCAGACAGGAGGACCCTGACCATCACCACTTGAGCAAACCCTAGTCTACAAAGGCCCTTTGGAACCTTGCAATCTGAAGGAGGGAAAATCGAGACGTGATAAAGCAGTATGCCAGGCCAGTGCCAGGGTGAGCTATGGGACCTAACTGGATTAGCGAGTCTGCTTCTCCCAGGAGTCCCTCCTTTGCTAGAAGAAACACTTCCAAATGGGCACCAGGTGTGGTCAGGGCAGCCAGCCAGCGCCCCGCTCCTGGGCTAGGAGCAGGAGTCTACCACAGTTTTCATTAGGCCTGGGTATGGCAGGTAAGAGGAGGTGATCCAGAGACCGTCCTGATGAATTATCTCTGCCAGTCTGCTGCTACCTGCCTCCTGGGGAGCAGGCCTGACTCTACAGCGGGGCCGGGGGCTCCCTCCCGGTACCTACAGCAAGTACGATACCGAGTTCTCGCACACGGCGGTGTGTGTGCCAAGCCCCTGACCCCCCTGCAGTTAGTTTCCTGAGAGGCATCACTGTCATCCACGATTAGAGACACACCCCTACTCTTGGGAGATGCTGCCTCACCTGCAGGGACCCACTGAGAGCAGACTGGCAGGGCGATGGGTTTGACATTTGAGGAAAGGAAGGCAGAGAGGAAATGAGGGGGTAGAGGGGTGGGACGGGGGGGGGGGAGAAAGAGATGGAAAAAGAAATGAAGTTCCAACAGCTTCAGACTAAGCCCTGCTTCCACCGACTCCTCCCATCATGCGGAGAAGCAGCTTCCTCTGCCGGTGCTGTGGGAGTAAGTCACTCACGGCGAGGATAAATATGTCATGTGTCCCCTGTCCCCTTTCCTCAGGGGCCGCCCGCCTCCCGCCGCCACAGCAGATTCAGAGATGCTTCTGAAAACGGCCTCGTGTAAACATATTCGGACTCCACTGTCCTGCGGTGTATTCTGCCGACACGAGGTTCTGAAACGGTATGCATCCACCCAGCAGGCTAAGCAGCTAGTGGGTCTAAGTCCAGACGTTCCTGCAAAGGACTCCTTCCCGTGGGAAGCAGACAACAGTGGCCGGGGCCTACTTTCCACAAACCCGGACTTGGGAAGCTGGCCTTCCGGACATGGGGCACCCACCACTGAAAGGGTCCAGGAGAAAGGGCAGCGGGGGTCAGGGCAAGTTCCTAAAATGTTTGCTCACCAAATAGAATGTGGGGACCTGGTTCTAAGAAATCCTCATTCTGAATCTCAGCGGGAGTCATAGATGGAAGGAACTGTGGTTAAGGGAAGGCACATGACGTATTTATCTAGGAAGTGACATGTCTGGGATTTGCTTTAGAACACAATAGTGGCAGAGTAGAGGGGACAAAGGAATAAAACCCTCTCACAGGGGACCCACAGGGGACTCACAGCCCAAACCAAACTCACTGCCATTGAGGCCTTCTGGGGCAGAGTAGAGCTGTCCCTAGGGGTTGTTGAGAGCATAAATCTGTACAGGGGTACAGGGCCCCACTCTCCATCTGAGAAGAAGCTGGTGGCCTTGTGGTTAGCGGCCCAAGACACTTAAGGCGCTACACACAAGGGCTCCCCTAACTACGGAAGGGTGTTTGAAAACGCCTGCCATTAAAGGTTTTCTTAAAAGACTGGGCTTCATTAGAAGGTCGTGGGAGGAAAACGTGGACGAGGAAAAATTCCAAATCATAGATGAGCTCAGGTATCCTGGTCAGTTGGAGATGGGTGGGGCACCCTGCGCCCTCCCCACCAAGATGAGGGCCCTTAGCCTGCCGCTCCGGAACTGAACAAACCCCACATTAGAAAAACCCTACCCGTTAGGGTGAGCACAGCAGCCCCGCCCCAAAGACGGAGTCCGTAAGGGTAGGAAAGGAGAGGGAGGAAGGGAAATCGCAGACCCAGGGAGTGGGGGCTGAGTAATGGGGCGCGGAGCGCAGTGCAATGGAGGAGTCCAATTGGAACACATATGCATTGAATGGACTGTCTGATTTGCTCGGTAAATCCCCACCCCTCTGCTCCAATAAAATGTTTTTAAGTATTTTTCAAAAACAATTGTGTCCCTTGGCCATTAAAATCCTACACAATTAAGTTGTTTTATCAGCCAACATGAGATGCTTTAAAGGTGCTATGAACTTTGAATGCATTTCAGTAAAGTGGGACAGCAACAGATGCGGGAAGAGACACAGATCAGGGAACAAGCCGGGATGGCCGGAAAAGAGACTCCAAAGACGGAGAGCAGGGAACAGGGAAGAAGTTAAGGTTGCTACAGACTTGAGCCAGACTTGAGCATCCTCAGCCTGCTCCGCACACCCAGGGCCACTGCAGACCACGCCAGGGCCACTGCAGACCACGCCGGGGCCACTGCAGACCATGCCGGGGCCACTGCAGACCACGAGGAGAGCTCGCGCTGAGCTCAGCTGATGAGCAGCGTGGACAGGAGAGTGAGCCTCCAGGGACAGGTGACAGGGAGGAGGCTCCCTCAGCTCAGGACTCTGCCCCGTGTCAGCTGCGTCTGCTCCCAGTAGGACCAGCCAGGGACACAGAGGCAGCCAGAACTGGCCGCCTTCAAACCAAGGAAACCGCCCAATAGTGCGGAGACCCTCCACTGTCCCTGGGCGGTGGGCACCCTAAGGGGACTCCAAACACAAACAGGTAGGTCTTATTCCCCGAGAGACGCATGCACACCTCAGATGAGTACTCACTCTCCTGCAGCGCAGGCTCTTCAGTGCCCAGTGAACTGACCATCCATCCCCTGATGGGACATGAGTCACCCACGGTTAGCATGCTCTCTGCTAATCAGAAGGCTGGAGGTTATCAAGGAAATGCCCGCCTATTAGGTAAATCGGCCGTTGGTACATCAGCTGCACAAGACCTCTTCAGAGTATTGAAGAGCAAGGATGTGACTTTGAGGACGAAGGAGGACCTGACCCAGCCAGGGTATTTTCCATGTGAAAGTCGGGACATTGAATACAGAAGACCGAAAAAGAATGGATTCATTTGAATTGTGGTGCTGGGAAAGAATATTGAAAGTTACCCTGAGCTGCTAAAATGACAAACCAGTCTGTATTAGAGGCAAGAATGGCAAGACTTCATCTTACATACTTTGCCTATTGTCAAGAGAGGCCAGTCCCTGGAGGACATCATGCTTGGTAACTGGATGGGGCAGCAGAAAGGAGGAAGGCCCCTCAAGGAGATGGACTGGCACAGTGGCTACCACAATGGGCTCGGGCATAGGAACAATTTCAAGGGTGGCACGGGACCAGGCAGTGAATCGCTCTGTTGTGCATAGGGTCGCCACCCACTTGTTGGCTCCTAACGAAATCAACTTCCCCTGTGGTTCTCCCTAGACCATCTCCCAGATCCGTTTACGTCTGGGAGCCCCTCTCCATCCTGAAAGGGAACATCTGTGCTCCCCTCTCAGCTGCCTGGTTGGACTCATTACCGGGGGGACATATTTCGTAGCCTCCAGGACCACTGGGGAGCACTTGGGTGGTGTGCCTGGTGAATATGGTGCTAACGAAAAGGTGGAGGTCCACGTCCGCCCAGAGGTGACGCAGAAGAAAGGCCTGGAGATCTACTTTTTAAAAATGAGTCACTGAAAATCCTGCAGAGCACAGTTCTGCTCTGACAGACAAGGTTGGAATCAACTCACAGGCTACCCGTAGGAGACAGACCCCCTGGGACTCACTGAGCAAGCCAGCCCCTCCTGGGGACAAGAGCACTGCCATTCCTTGGGAGCCTGGCTTCCACGGGGGCTCACTTGGTTGACTCAGACTCATCACCTACCACCAGGTGTTTGTTTCGCTGTCCTCTCCCTTTATCACCATCACCACCGATTCGCTACAGAAAGCTCGGGCTGCACACAGTGTTGTCTGCCCCTTGCAGTGGAAAACCTCTGGCCCTAATCCCTCACTGAGAGCCCTGCATTTGCTTCACAGGCTGCCTGCTGGGCTCCTGTTCACAGTAGGTGCAACATCCTCTTCCAGGGCGCCCAGAGGGAGGGCCACCGGTCACTGAGTGCATCTGAGCTGCCAGCAACCTGCGAGGTGCTTATTCCAAACACAGCTCAGCCCTGAAAAGGAGGCACTGTCACCCTCCATTTTCCAGACAGAGACTGAAGTCCGGAGGGGTGTTGTCCCTTGCCCAAGGTCACTCAGCTAGCAAGCAGCAACACCCAGACTCCCACTTAGGTCTTCGGACTCTAATCCTGGCCTATTTTTGCTGTACCCTCCCCCCATTTTTTAATGTAAGGGGAAGAAGACAATGAGGTGTGAGCAAGGCTGAAGACAACTTGTCTGAGTGGAGCGGCGAGTGGGAGGACCCAGGGCCAGCCAGCCAGTATGGCGGGTGCTGATGGTACTCAACACCTACTTTGACTCAGTCTTAAAAAAAAGCCCTGAATGTCTTCGATTGGACCATTAGTTTGACTTTGTAATTGCAGGATAGTCCCTCACCCTTCAACGTGGCTACTTCCTTCCCTGTAGAATGGCAGTCCACCCACCTGCTCAGCCAGCCATTGTCAGTACCACGAGACAGTTCCATTAAAAGCACAGATTCTGAAACCTGCTTCCTGAGAGTCGTTCCTAGGCAGGTTAGTTCGTTTCCCTGTGCCTCTTTCCTTATCTGTAAGATGACTGCTGTACACGGGGCGGCTGGCACAGGCCAAGGAGACTCAACAAGCATCCCCCTTCACGCATTCCCTCATTCCTTCTGAACGCAAGAGCACCCTATAATAGATCGCTCATGTGAAAAGTCACCGTGACAATGCTTTGTGAAGTGTGACTCCACCCAACCGGAGCTGGGGTTGGTCCTGGGCCCCACGAAGCTGCCCTCCTGTTTGCTCATCCCCCTTCTCATCCTCCAGGTCTTTCATGAATAAGATCGTTTCTATGAAGCCCTCTAGCGACTTAGGGAGAACCACACCTGCCCAGGACAACGCCAACGATGAGTTCTGAGGCCTTTCTGTAGGCTCACCTGCAGCCCTGCATTCCCCCCTGCCCTTCCTGCCTCATGGCCAGCTGCCTCTGGGTTCCTGGTGGGCCACTGGAGTCAAATCAAGTCCCCAATGGCTGCCACCAACACTAAGAGCCAGGACACCTTGACTTCACAGCTAAAGCAGCTCTATGACTTTGAGTAAGTCATGGAACTCTTTCCCAGCCCTCATTTTTCCTCATTAAGGAGCTGGACTGGGAGACTTCTGTTTTCTCCCCGTCTTGGTGCTGAAAATATCTCCTCCCAAACAATGGGGACTCAAACAGTGACAAAACCCCTCCCACATGCCAACCACCAACCGATGACAAACGTTGTCCTCCTCAGACAGCAACACAGCCCCACAAGGTTATCCTGCCTACTAGAAAACTGGGTTTAAGAAGGCCAAGTCACACTGGTAAAACGGGGCTAAAGACATGCTGCTGAGGAAACAACGATGGCCCCTTTGCCTGCAGTGGTCCCCACTGCCAAAGACTCCTTAGTCTCTCGGTGGCGCCAATGTGTCCTGAAGGAGTAAGTGCCCAGTGCTACTGGAGAAGCCACCCGTCAGAATGATCACACCCGTGGTGGTTGGATGAGTTTATGTCAACTCAACACTCCTGGCTAGGGGTGGAGTCAGACCTGTCAATCAAGTGGTAGCTTGCTGACACCTCCTGGTGGTTGTAGGAGAATGCAGGAGTCTGGGAAGTGGCTCTCTCTCTCTCTCTCTCTCTCTCTCTCTCTCTCTCTCTCTGTCATTTCACCTTCCTCCTTGCTAGGACCTTGCTGGAACACTGCCTGTCTTGAGGGGTGTCCCACGTGGGCCACCCATCCCTGAGAGCTTCTGGCACCCCGCCATGTTCCCACTGACTTTAGGTCCCGGCAACTGCATCCACCAGCCTGTGATCTTCCTGCTTCCTGGCTCACCTTTCAGTATCACTGGCCCGTGGCTCCAGGAGTCTGAAGAGGGACTTCTGGACTAGCATCCGACGTAGGGACTTGAACTGGATTGGGCTGGGACGCCTTCATGATATCATTCATTACTTCTTGATATAAAGCTTCTTCTTATACATGGGCTGAGTGTCACTGGATTTGTTTCACTAGACAACTTGGTCTAACACAATAGCCTAAAATACCTCAAATCCAAAATGAGACCCGCTGCCATTCCACTCCTAGTGACTCCATGCAGGGTTTCAGAGCTTGTACGTTTGGAAATCATCTCATCTTACATCCACAGAGCAGCTGGTGGGTTTGAACTACCAACCTTGGGGGTAGCAGACAAGTGCCCAACCCAGAGCACCATGAGGGTCCTGGGGCATCTCAATCACTATGAGTTAAATCAGAGGTCCAGTGGTATTGTGCCACCAGTGCGTGTAATTGCTTTGTTTGAAAACAGCAGTGGAAGTCACCAGCTCTCTGAACTCCAGGCAATCAGAAGAGTGACTCCTGTCACACGCCGCCTGCTGGCGGCCTCGCAGCCTTCGGCGCGTGGCATCCCCCAAATCGGCAGGCGTTGTTGTAAGGCCTTAATTGGCTTTGGAGATTTTGCACGGCACTGCGAATTTGGATAATCAAGTTTGGAAAAGAGTGTAATCAAGCTGATTTATCCACAATTATCTCCCCCTATTATCCTCCTTGTTACCCCATTCCACAATTACTTGCTTGGAAAACTTTTATGTAATGGAGATAGTGGAGAAGACAGCCTGGGATCCTTTCTAAATTCCACAATGAGCCAAGGGGGGGAGGGGGTCTGACTCAGCTGAGGACAGGAGACAGCACCAGGGAGGTGGAGACAGCTGATGGCTACGGAGCCTGAGATGGTAAGCTCCCCTCAGCAACTCACTCACAGCCACTGAACTGTAGGACCTGGCTCCTGCCTTCTGTTCACTGCGACCCATTCCAGGGGAAGCCCAAAAGCATCCATGAAAAAGGCATCCCCCTGTACACTGGTACAGATAGGAACTGGAAACACAGGGAATCCAGGGCGGATGATCCCTCAGGGCCAGTGGTGTGAGTGGCCATACTGGGAGCACAGAGGGAGAGTGGGTTGGAAAGGGGGAACATGTGACCTCCTCCCTGGGGGACGGACAACAGAAAAGTGGGCGAAGGGAGATGTCAGACAGAGCAAGATATGACAAAATAATAATTTATAAATTAATCAAGGGTTCATGAGGGAGGGGGGAGCGGGGAAGGAGGGGGAAAAATGAGGACCTGATGCCAGGGGCTTAAGTGGAGAGCAAATGTTTTGAGAATGATGAGGGCAATGAATGTACAAATGTGCTTTACACAATTGATGTATGGATGGACTGTGATAAGAGTTGTATGAGCCCCTAATAAAATGCTTAAAAAGAAAAAGCATGCCTCCATTTGGGGATTGGCCCTGACTCAACCCCCACTATCCACAGGGCTTTCCTACAATGATCTGATCTACAACAGATTATAGCCCCAAATGAGTCCCATACTTCTCTAGGGGCATTAGCTCTGCCCACGATCCCTTCCACTCAATGGGAAGGAAGTCAGCTGCACCCGCTGTCTAGGATCTGATGGGCTTAGAGCCACCCCAAAGGGCAACATCAAAGCAGGTTGGGGGGTAGGCAGAGAGAAAAGGGGGTGCTGTGCTTGACTTCACTCAGTTGTGCCCAGAACCGGGGCCCAGAGGTGAACAGGGCAGAGGTCCTACCCTTGGGATGCTCACAGCCCAGCGTAAAAATGGATTCTGAATTCCCTACTGATGCCCCCAACAAATTCATACACACTTAAAACCAAAGCCCCAGCCATCGAGGCAATTCCTACTCATGCTCGCCACAGTCGAATCCGTTCCAATTCCTAAGGAGCCTAGAGGACAGAGTAGAATTGTCCCAAGGACAAACACCCTAGAGGGGGGTTCCTAGGATGAATCTTCACAAAAGCAGACAGCCTGGTCTTCTCTTGCAGAGCCCGTTTCTCTCGCTGGTAGACTTGACCTTGCAGTTAGCACTCCAGCGTTTCCCTGACAGGGCCACAGCACCACTAGCACACACTCCGTGACTTAAAGCAACACAGAGGCACTCTCCTCTCCGAGGGAGGGTGATGAGGCTGTCTGCGTCTATAAAGAAGTCCAGTCTCAGGAGCCCTACATAGGGCAACGATGAGTTAGGATCGACTTGATGGCAATGGTTTGTGGTTTGTTGGTCTAGTTCCGGAGGCCAGAAGTCTGACACATCACCCACTGAGCTAAAATGCAGATTCCAGGAGGACCACGTTCCTTTAAACAGGTTCGAGGGGGAGTCCACTGCCTTGTGTCGTCTAGCTCCTGGGAGCCACATGCTTTCAATCCAAGACTCCTGGTCCCTTTCTTCATCTTCAACACCAACAGCATCACAGCCCACTCCATTTTACAATGACATGTATTCACCTCTCTTCTTCCGCATCCTTCTTCCATTTACAAGTTTCTTAGGATTTCACTGGGCCCACCTGGTAATCTTTCCATCTCAGGGGATTTAAAACACACACACACACACACATACACACACAGCCTTTGAATTGATTCCATCACCAAACCAGGCAACATCGTCAGGCCTAGCTTTCAACAAGAGATATTACCTAGTACCGCAATGAAACCACAAACAGCAAAAGACAAAATAAGTTAATAGTCCTCAAAGAAATATTAAACTTTTGCTCATCAAAAGACCTCACCAGCCCCACCCCACCTCCAAGTGAAAGAATAAGCTACCAACTTGGTGAATATCTTTGGAAAACATGTATTTGATAAGAATCTAATAACTGATATATATATCCAGCAACTTCACAATGACAAGATAAATAATCAATCAAAAAATGGGCACTGGACTTGAATAGACATTTCACCAAAGAGGACCTCCCAACAGCCACCAAACCCATCAGAGCGTGTTCAGCTTCATCTGCTATCAGAGACACAGTCAAAAGGCACAAAGAGATAGCATTTCACGCCCACTGGTGGTATTCATGAAGATTTTAGATGACCTGTCATGATCTGCCAGGATAAGGAACAGATCTGCCAGGATTAGGAACAAATCTGCCTTGATTGTTCAGCCAGAATGCTCTTTAGCCAGAGACAAGGGAACAACAAGTGATCCAAAATCAGTAGTGAAGAGGGTGTAAGAGGTCTGGTAGGGTTTGATCAAGGGCAATGTAACTGAAAGGAACTACTGAAATCCAAATGAAAGCTGAGCATGATAGTGGAACAAGAGGAAAGTAAAAGGAAGTAAAGGAAAGAACTAGGAGGCAAAGGGCATTAATAGAGGTCTAAATACAGGCATGTACATGTATAAATATATTTAGATATGATGACTGGGAAATAGATCTATGTGCGTATATTTATAGGTTTAGTGTTAAGGTAGCAGATGGACATTGGACCTCCACTCAAGTACTCCCTCAATGCAAGAATACTTTGTTCTATTAAATTGCCATTCCATGATGCTCACCTTCCCAACATGATCACTGAAGACAAAGCAGGTACATAAGCAAATGTGATGAAGAAAGCTGATGGTGCACGGCTATCAAAAGATAAATAGCATCTGAGATCTTAAAGGCTTGAAGGTAAATAAGCGGTCATCTCGCTCAGAAGCAAGAAAGCCCACATGGAAGAAGCATACCAGCCTGTGTGATCATGAGGTGTCGATGGATCAGGTATCAGGCATCAAAGAACAAAAAATCATATCATTGTGAATGGGGGGGAGTGCAGAGTGGGGGCCCAAAGCCCATCTGTAGTCAACTGGACATCCCCTTACAGAAGGGTCGTGGGGAGGAGACAAGCCAGTCAGGGTTCAGTGTAGCAACCATGAAGCATACAACTGTCCTGTAGTTCTTAAATTCTTCTTCACCCACACTGTCATGATCCCAATTCTACCTTATGAATCTGGCTAGACCAGAGGATGTACACTGGTACAGATAGGAACTGGAAACACAGGGAATCCAGGACAGATGATCAGAGTCAGGACCAGTGGTGACACCGAGAGGGTGGAGGGAAGGTGGGGTAGAGAGGGGGAACTGATTACAAGGATCTACATATAACCCCCTCCCTGGGGGACAGACAACAGAAAAGTGGGTGAAGGGGGATGTTGGACTGTGTAAGATATGACAAAAATAATAATAATTTATAAATTATCAAGGGTTCATGGGGGAGGGGGAGGGGAGGGAGAGGAAAAATGAGGAGCTGATACCAAGGGCTCAAGTAGAAAGCAAATGTTTTGAGAATGATGATGACAACAAATGTACAAGTGTGCTAGACACAGTGGATGGATGGATGGATTGTGATAAGAGCTGTATGAGCCCCCAATAAAATGATTCAACAAAAAAAAAGAATGCTCCTTAGAATTAAGGAGAGCAAGAATCTGCCTCGTGTACTTCGGACATGTTATCAGGAGGATTAGTCCCACAGGAGGACATTGTGCTTGGTAAAGTCCAAGGTCTGAGCAAAAGACAAAGACTCAATGATCCAGACTCACACAGCGGCTCCAACAATGGGCCTCCACACGGCAACGAATGCAAGCAGGTGCAGCACCAAGTGAGTCTCTGTCCCGCTCCACAGAGAGACTCTGTGTGGTCAGAATCGGCTCGACGCACTTGACGACAACAGGGTGGCTAAGATTAAAATAAAACTCATCATGGACAAATGCTGGCGGAGATGTAGAAAATTGGGGACCCTTACCTGTTGATGGTGGGGAATGCAGAATGGCGTGACCCTGGTGGAAAAACATTGGCAGTTCCTCAAAAAACTGAAAATGGACCGATTGGGAGAGCCAGCAATTCCACTCTGAGGCAGACACCCACCAGACTGGCAAGCAGAGACACTCACGCGGAGGTGTGCACTCCAGTGCTCCTGGGAGCAACTGGAAACAACATGAATGTCCGTCCACAGGTGGACGGGTGCACAAAACAGGGCACATACATCTACGGGCATACGACTCCGCCAGGAGGAAGAACAAAGTCTTGTCTCAGGCTCTGGTGTGGACAGAGCTGCAAGCCATCGTGCTGAGTGAAAAAATGTGAATCTCTCCAAAACCCAGTCAAACACACGGCCATGGAACCGATGCCCACTCCTGGGGACCCTGTAGGACAGGGCAGAACTGCCCCTGTGAGTATCTGTGACTGTCACTCTTTATGGGAGCAGAAAGCCTCATCTTTCTCCCGAGGGGCAGCTGGTGGTTTTGAACTGCTGACCTTGCGGTTATCAGCCCAATGCCATCAGGGTCCTCTAGGAAGTCACTAAAGGGAAACTATACAACCTCTCTTACATAAAAATATAATAAAAGGTAAAGATATAGAGAACAAAGTCTAACAGTGACTACCTGGGAGAGGAGGGGGGAGAGAGGGGCTAGTGGAAATACCACATTGATCAGGGGAGAATCTCACCATTGATTCTTGTTCTTTCTGTCAATAGTTTGTACACCTGAGAAAAAGTTTAATGGGCAAATGCTGTGTGATATTTACAATACCCCAAAGAATACCTATGGAGGTTGTGTAGTTCTCACCAAAAAATTCCTGAGATTTGGCTCCTTGGTTTGGAGGTCTAGGCCCTGGTCTCATGGGCCATCCCAGTCAGCTGACCCAATACCATGTCTGGTGCTTCTGGTCCACCTCCTACATCGTGATGTAGTGCCTGGAGTCCTAGAAGCTTGCAACCGGCCATTCAAGGCCCAGTTCCTCCGGAGCCAAGGGAAAGATGGAGAGCCTGGAGGAGGCGGAGAATAGGGAATGGATGTTAACTGCTCCTCGAATGATTGCCTGCTTTGCCATGAGAGCATAGCTGGAGAGTGTCCAGCTACCATTGCTGGCCATTCTGACCCAAGAACAGAGCCCGTGCAGTGTGAGCCATGCTGTGCCGCGCTGGGGTACAGAGCCACAGGCCACCACCCCTGCCTTCCAGGAGCTCCCGGCCCACAGGGAAGACACGGGGCCACACTGTTCAGCGAACACCATGATGGGGAACTGAAGGCCATGCAGGGGTGCTCCTGAGGTAGAAGGGTCACCTTCCAGGGTGGAGGCCTGGGCTCGATTCCTGGCCTATGTACCTCATTCCGAAACCCCACCTCTCTGTCCGTGGAGGCGGGGATTGCTATGGTGCTGAGCAGGCTTCAGCAAAGCTTCCAGACTAAATGTGGCCAGGAAAAAAGTCCTAGAAATCTACTTCTCAAATTTTGCCACTGAAAGCAAATCCTGTGGCTCACAATGGTCTGGTCTGGTCTGGTCTGACGCTGATCACAGAGGCAGTGCAGGACCAGGCACCATCTTATTCCATTGCGCACGGTGGTCACCAAGGGTCAGACAGCTAACACCTATCAGCAGGGAGAACAGGGTGGAGTCTGAGCTCCTGGGGGTAGGGGGTGGGGGTGGGGAGCACAACTCGCTCCACCTGTAGAGGGAGGGCTCCTGGAGACAGCTAGGGCTGAGTAGGGTCTGAAAGGCAACAAGAGCTGGGGGGTGGGGGTGGGGGTTTGGAGGTGAAGAGGGCCTGGAAGCAGTGCTCCCGCAGAAGGAACACAGGTGGGGCAGGAGTGAAGCAGTGAGGCCAATGGGCAGCCTCTAGATCTGGTCTCTTGTCTCACTGCCTTTGATGGGATCCATGACTTCATTGTGTTGGGCATGTTCACAGGAGGGGCCAGTCCCTGGAGAAGGACATCACGCTTGGTCAAGTAAGAGGGTCGGTAGAAAAGAGGAAGCCCCTCAAGGAGATGGCTGGACTCGGTGGCTGCAACTCTGGGATCAGACACAGCAACTGTGGTTGTGGGGATGGCACAGGGCCTCTTCATACACCACGGGGTTGCCCTGACTGGGAGGGACTCAAGGGCCCCTAGCAACAAGGTGCAATTAGCATGCACATCAGCATCTGGAAAGCCTGCCGGCTGGTCCCAAAACTCTGACCAGGCTGCCCTATCTAGGGTGGGCCCTGGCTCGACCTCGTGAGCTGCAGGACCCACGAGGGTAATCCTGTTACAGTTTACCTTGTTAGTTACAGACCCATCATTCCTGCCAAGAGTTTTATGAATCTTGATTCCATTATCCTACATATCAGCCAACCACCCGGGTTTTGTGTCATTCGCAAATTGGATCAGCCTGCCTTCGAGGTCTTTATCCACACTGCAGATAAAAACCCTGGAGGGAGGGGGTCAGATATCCAGTCCCAGGATCTGGTCAAGGAATGCATGGTGCAGCTGGCTGGACACGCTCCCCACCCACCTCCGCTTGTGCCCTAACCAAGGACGCTTGCCCAAGATGCACCAACAGGCTCAGGAACAAGAACTCGATTTCTCACTCACCCAGATCCCAGCATCCTCGCCAGGACCCCAGAGCCAGCAGAGACGCCTCTGGGCTTGCAGCTGTTGGAGCACTGAAACTCAGGACTTCAGACCAATACAATGTTAATGAGGTGAGTATAGATGAACTCCCTTTAAAGGAGCCCTGGTGGTTCTGTGTGCTAAACATTGAGCTGCTAAATGCCAGGCTAGTGGTTCAAGCCCACCAGCTGCTCCCTGGGAGAATGATGAGGCTGTCTGCTCCCCTAGAGATTTGCAGCCTAAGGAGCAATTCTGCCCTGTCCTACAGGGCCACTGGGAGTTAGACTCAACTTGATGGCAGTGAGCTTTATTTAATTCCTTACAAGGCCTCCACAGATTAAACCAGTTGGTGCCAATTCTGACTCAAGGTGGCCTCTGTGTGACAGAGGAGAGCTGTGCCAATGGCTGACTGGCTGATTTTTAGGGAGACCTCCAGGCCTTTCTTCAGAGGCACCTCTGGGTCTAGCTGAACCTGCGACCTTTCCATCAACAACCAATCACCTACACAGTTCACAGCTGAAAATTGGAAATGGTTACGTAACTAGCTGCAGGCAAGCATACTACCTCTAGCCTCTCAAGAAGAGAGAAGAAAGAAGAGCTATTCGGTTTATGTTTATAATCCTTATGAAAGTTGGACATTGAGTGCGGAAGTCTGAGGAAGAATGGGTGCATCTGAATTATGATGCTGGTGACAAATACTGAGAGGACCGTGGACGGCCAGAAGAACAAACAGTTCTGTGTTGAAAGAAGGGCAACCAGAAGGTGAGACCTTCATTTCACATGCTGTCCACATGCTGCCAGGAGAGACCAGTCCCTGGAGAAGGACAGCAGGCCGGATACAGGGTTAGTGACCTCAACAAGATGGACTGACACAGTGGCTGCAACAATGGTGTGTCGGTCTGGGTAGACCAGAGAAACAAATTCAGAGACACTCATATGTGTACAAGAGAGAACTTCATATACAAGAGTAATTGTCCATTAAGAAAGTATCCCAGCCCAGTCCAGATCAAGTCCGATATTAGCCCATATGTCTGATACCAATCTATAAAGTCCTCTTCAGACTCACGCAACACATGCAATGACGCCGAATGCCAGGGAGATCACAGGGCAGTGGGTGGAAAGTCTTGTGGATCCAGTGGCCGTGGAAGCATCTCAACACTGGCGTGGATCTCCACGTGACTCCTCCAGCTCCAGGGCTCCAGTGTAGCCTTCTCAACAGGAATGTCTCCCAGGGAGTGTATGTGTGTCCTGCCTCCAGCAAGCTACTTAAGCTCCTTAGCGCCTCCAAATTGGGTCATCAAGCTGCAACCTGATTGACAGGCTAAACTCCACCTCTTCACTCATCAGTCTGAAATTGACAACCACATAGGGGATCACATAAGAACAATTGTCAGGATGGCACAGGACATGCGATGTTTCGTTCTGCTGGACACAAGATCTCTGTGAATCAGAAGCAACGCTACAGCACCTCACAACAACATGCGCCTCCCAGGTGAGAGTGTTATTGAGTCTCACAGGTGAGAGTGTTATTGAGTCTCACAGGTGAGAGTGTTATTGAGTCTCACAGGTGAGAGTGTTGTTGCGCCTCACAGGTGAGAGTGTTGTTGCGCCTCACAGGTGAGGGTGTTGCGTCTCACAGGTGAGGGTGTTGTTGAGTCTCACAGGTGAGAGTGTTACTGCGCCTCACAGGTGAGAGTGTTGTTGCGCCTCACAGGTGAGGGTGTTGTTGAGCCTCACAGGTGAGGGTGTCGTTGAGCCTCACAGGTGAGAGTGTTGTTGCGCCTCACAGGTGAGAGCCTCACAGGTGAGAGTGTTGTTGAGCCTCACAGGTGAGAGTGTTGCTGGATGCTGTGGAGCTGACACCTCCTCCTGGTGACCCCACATGTGTCAGAGTAGAACTGTACCCTATAGGTGTTATGGATTGAATAGTATCCCCTGTCACTCCCCAAATAAGTGTCAATGTGACTAGTCCATGATTCTCAGCATTATTCAGTTGTCCTCCGTTTTGTCATGTGATGCAGTTAGCGATGTGCTGTAAATCCTAACCTCTGTGATATTAATGGTGCAGAATTATCAGCAGTTATATGAATGAGGTAGAAATACCAGCTACCAGATTGAGCTTATCTTGAGTCCATCTCTTTTGAGATAAAAGAGGTTAAACAAGTGAGCAGAGCTCAGAGAGACTTCCCTACCACCAAGAAAGAAGAGGCAGGAGTGGAGGGTGTCCTTTGGACCCAGGGTCCCTGTGCTGTGAACCTCCTAGACTCATGGGAAGCTTGATGCCAAGACACATGGAGATGTCCAAGGGATGCCAAGCTAACCAAAGCTACAAGGAGACAAGGATTTCCCGTCCCCCTGGGCCAAAGGAGAGGAAGTAGAAGTTGGATGATAGTTTCCTAAACCACAAGAGAATAAACTTCCGTTTGTTAAACCATCCCCTTGTGGCATTTCTGTTACAGCAGGACAACTGTGTGGCTTTTTAGCAGCAGATCACCAGGTCTTCCTTCCACTGCACCTCTGGGTGGACTCACACCGCCTACTGCTCAACGAGGAGTTGAGCAATCAAGCCTTGGCAGCGCCAGGACCTCCAAGAATAAAGGTATGTGTATCTAGAGTAGTCTGAACTCAGAGTCCAATCTCCATCTCAAGGCTTGACACGAGTCTGAAACCCATTACATTTTAAAGTTACCTTCTCTAATAACAGTTTGCTTCTTTACCAGAATGGAGATGGTTTTCCTCTGAAGCAGGATTTCCACAGCCTCTTCCCAGAGGGTCTTTCCCACACGGTCACACAGATGCAGGGTGTGATGGCCTATGCCTGAAGGGTGACATCGAGCATGATGAACAGACCTTCTTGACAACAGACCCCCAGGAAGATGCTTACAGAAGCAGTTTTAATAACATGTGCCCAGAAAAGCTTGTCTTGCAACTGTCTTGGGATGATCCCATCATCTGAAGAACGGTATGCTTGCAATAATGTCCTCTTCCCCAATCATGCAATCCATGTTATCCACCAGCCCCACACTAAGCCCCACCCCCACCCCCGTCCACAACATCCTATCTCCACTTCCCCTGATTGCTTTTTTAGCCAATCATAATACTGGGAGCAGTCGTCCCGCGCGACCAGTTTAAGAACGTCTGCTTCCTGACTGCTCTTTGGAGAGGCCTCTGTCATTTTGTGATCCTGGATGCCTTCCCAACTTTGGACTGCCTCTGGACTGCTCATAAATCCCTTTGGTTTTTATTACCACACGGTGTGAGATTTCACTGCAACTTTCTTTTCTTTTTTTAAATGCACGACGATGGCAGGCATCGCTGAGCACGTAGGTGAACGTTCACTCATTCATCAAGCATCCTGCACGGGAGAGGTGCCGGGCACTACCTAGTGGGGAAAAGGCACACAAGGGCATGCGTGACCTGGACAGGCCAGGGCCCTCTGCTCACTGAGCTGACAGCCTGGCAAGCTGGGGGACACGATAAACAAGTGCCCCAAATAGGTCACAGGCAGCATTGTTTCAGATGACAATAAATTTTCCAGAGAAAACAAAGGAGGGCAATGTGATAGAAGGAGCCCAGACTGATGAGTGACGGTTTGCGTTCTCAAGCAAAGAACACTGGAGTGGGGATCAATGACGGGACCCTGCCAGATCACTTTCTGCCGGAGGAAAAGACATTGATACATCACTGGAGGACAACGTGGCAAAATCTGGGGGATGAGGGGGTGTTACCCTTTGACTCAGAAATCCCACTAGAAATGAAGCTCAAGGAAATCATCAGAGAGGAACACCTCGATGTATGGATCAGAATGTTCATTACCATCAGATGTTCATCTATATCGGCTAAAAACTGGAAACAGCCTACTAAGTCCAGCACTCGCAGGCTACCTATATTACTTGTCTTCATTCAGTAGACTGTACCACTGCCCCCCACCCATAGAAGCCCCTCAGCTGCGATCTTTTTGGGAGTAGATTGCCAACTCCTTTCCCGTGGGGTCTCGGGAGGAGTAGGTTTGAACCTCCCACCTTTACATCAGCATGTAACCATTATATTACCAGGGCTTGGTCGTATATGATCCCTATGAGTCAGAATCGACTACCGGCACACAAGAACAATAAGAAGCAGACTGCGTTGCAGTTTTTAAAACAAATTTGGGCCGGATATTTATTGGCACAGGAAAGTGTGGAATAGAATGTCAAGTGAAAAAGAAGGCAGGTTACAAAAGTCAGACAGGGCGTGTGTGTGTGTGTGTGTGTGTGTGTGTGTGTGTGTGTGTGTGCGCACATGCGCACGCATATGAGAAACAAAAGCAGAAGGGTGGGAAAAAGAGAAGAAGGAGCCGGGGGAGAAGGAGGAGGGAAGAGGTGGAAGGAAGGAAGGAAGGAAGGGAGGGAGGGAGGGAGGGAGGGAGCGAGGGAGGGAGGGAGGAGGTTGGTTAGGGAGGGTGAGAAATTAAAAGCTCATAAGCCAAAATGTTCATTGTGGTTTTCTCTGGGTACTAGGATGGTAAATAAATTCATTTTGTCTTGGTGTTGTATCATTTTCCTGCCTTACGTCTATATTTGTTTTATACTTGAAGAAAGATTTTTTTTTAATAAGAAGAAAGAATTTGAGCAAAGGTAACCTGTTTTTAAAATTGTGGTTCTGGAAGCGTCAGCTCCAGCTCCAGGGGATATACAGGCACAGGGTCCTGTCCATTCCCGGGGAAGAGGGTGGGGTTTGGCACAGGGAGACGTGCTGCCTCTGTGAAAAGGCCCCATGGTAAGGTCAGGCTGTCAGCCCAGGGCACACACCTGGACCCAGAGTGTATTTGTGGACATTTGATCCAAGACACACACACACACCCCACACTCACCACCACCTTCACCTCTCCCTGCTCAGGCCTCCCGGCACAGCCTAGAACCCATGTAGCACAGTGCGGTGCAAAGAGCATGCTCCCAGGACCCCCATCAGAGTTACAAACCCATGCCGTGTGTCAACCTCAGAAACCAGCTGCCACCCAAACAACTCTGACTCCTGCCGACCCAGGTCTGTTGGAACAGAACTGTGCTCTGTGGGGTGTTCAGGGCTAATGTTTGCAGGCAAGAACCGCCACTCTTTTCTTCTGAGGCACCTCTGGGTGAGCGGAACCCCACTCCCTCCCATTAGCAGTTGAGCCCGTGATCCCTCCCTCTGTACCACCTGGGACTCCATCTTCCCTGGGCCTGGACTTTCCCTCTTTCGCATTTCTCCTTGTACAAGAAGAGTCGCATCTCAGGTGAGCCTGTCCTCTCTCAACTTCTCTTCTGGAATGATCCCTACTTCTCCAGGCCAGGTGTTAGCCACTTCCCACGCGCAGTCACAGGCAATCCCAGAGGATGGACACCTGCCTCTAGGAGGTGAACCCAGCTTCTGAGAGCCCCTCCCAGCAGCCCCCTACCATTCCCAGAACCCCAACTGGGTGTCAGGCCTACGGTGCGGAGAGAGCCACACAGGACAGAGCCAATGTTTTCATCACCCAAGGCCATGTGGGTCCATTGTGCCTGGACTTATTGATATCTGACATTGATTGGTACTCAGGACCTGAGTCCACTCGCTGTGGAATCAAACCCAGCTCGCCCCACTGTGGCCTGCTGATGCCCCTGCTCCTGGCCAGCTGGTGACCCACAGCAAAGCCCACACTGCCCAGAGGGGGTTACTTGAAAGCCACTGATCCCACCCCACCACGGACGACTACCACATCTTCCCCCCCAAGTCCTTCTCTACCTCTGTGTTTCGTGACGGTAAAATCACTCCCTTGAATCCACAACGTCACAGGCAGCCCCCCCACCCCACACACACACACACACACACACACACACCAGGCAGTGGCTCTGAGTGCTGACCCAGCAGCAGGGAAACTCTGAAACCTCGGCTCCCCCGGCATCACTCCAAGCAGGCGGCTCGCATTCTTGAGAGGAAAATGAAACCCATGATTCACGCCCTCAGCACACAGGACACAGGTAATTAGTGGAGCCCAGCGGAGGCCCCTGGTCCTTTCCACGCTGGCTATTCTGAGGCAGAGGGTCCTGGCGGTGGGATGGAAGATGCCCGTGGGCTGCCAACCACACGATCAGCAATTTGAAACCAGCAGCCGCTCCCTGGGGAAAAGATGAGGCTCTCTGCTCCTGTAAAGATGTACAGTCTCAGTCACCCAGAGGGGCAGTGCCACCCTCTCCTGTCGGGTCACTATCCGTTAGAAACAGCTCAATGGCAGTGGGGTTTGTTGTTTGGTCTTTTTGGTTAGTTGAAGGCAGACTCTGTTCTCCAGCAATGCCTGCTGACAGCCAGGGAGAGGCTGCATTTGCTCAAGACAGGAACCTCCCTACACAGCATCCGCTCTTGAGGGCAAGGTCTGGGTGGCAGTAGCCCAGGTGGGGCAGGGCAGAGAAAGAGATCTTTGGTTCTAAGGTTGCAGGGTGGGGGACAAAAGGGTAGGGGCTCAGAAATGGCAGTGCAGTGGGGCGCACTAGTGGCACCTGTTCTCTGCCACCAGCATTGAATCCCATGAACAATTCCAATGGCAAGGTTCCATGAACAGCCCCACTCTGCAGACCAGCAAACTGAGGAAGGGGGGGGGCGTTAAAGGAACCCAGGGAGCAGTGGTGGCGGCAGACTTGCAGCCCAGCTCATCTGACTTTGGATTTGAAGGTCTTTCCTGCTCTGCTGGCCAGCATGTGGACAGGAGCTTGTGATGCCCAAGAGGCATGCCAGGGCGCAGTGGGCAGGAGGCCAGGGGTGGGTGGTTCAAGACAAAGCCATCTCCCAGTGGCAGCCTCAGTGCAGTGGCACAGAGAGGTGTTAGGGTCAGCCGACGTGGGTGCCAAGTCTCCCTCTGCCACTGATGGGCCACAGGCAAAGTGGGACTACCGGCAGACTACTGCCAGGTGCCAGGGAATGGATGCCACGGATGGCAGAGCAGAGCTGCCCATCCGTCACAGGGTGGGCGGTCTTTCAGAAATCAACTGCCTGCCGGACCTTTCTGCCAAAGCACCTTTGAAAAAGTTAGAGCCATCCACCTTCCCTCACTAGTAGCTGAGCACTTAACTGGGTGCCCCGCAGGGATACCCGTTTAAAGAATGGGTGCGTGAGCTGCACAGAAAGCATTAAAACGGTACCAGAAAACCCATTCTCCCATCCATTCTGTCTGAGCCCACTGTCGCAGTTGCTGTCAGTCCATCACCTGGAGGGCCATCCTCCTTTCTGCAGACCCTCCGCTCCCCAAGCAGGACGTCGTTTACCAGAGGCTGCTCTCCCGATAACATATCCAAAGGACCGCTGGCCATTCTTGCGTCTGAGGCAGTGGGTCTCGACCTTCCTAATGCCGTGACCCTAATACAGTGCCTCATGCTGTGGTGACCCCCAACCATAAAATTATTTTCATAACTGTCATTTTACACTGTTATGAATCGGGACACCTGTGAAAGGATCATTCAAGCCCCCAAAAGGGGTCACGACCCACCAGTTGAGACTCACTGTTCTAAGGAGTCTTCTGGCTCTACCTCTTCCCAAACAGAATTGTTTGTTCTCCTGACAGGCTGGGGCACTGCCAACCTTCTTCTCCAGCCCCATGATTCAAAGGTATGCATTCTTTTCCAGCCTTCTTGATTCATTATCCAACTTTCACAGGCATATGAGGCGGCTGAAGCAGCAGGGCTTGGGCCAGGTGCACCTTGTCCTCAGAGTGACTTCCTGCACTTGAACACGTGACAGAGGTCTAGTGTAGCAGATTTGCCCATGGCAACACATTGTCTGATCTTTGACTGCTGCTTCCATGACCACTGATTATGGATCCAAGCCAAATGAAGTCGTCGGCCCCTTCGAGCTTTTCTGAGGATTTCGGTTTTCTTGACGGTGACCTGTAATCTGTACGGAAGTGGATGACATACTGAAGGCGGCCGCCATGGATTGCCAGACACAAAGGAATCCAATGGAGGGTTTCCAAGGCTGCCCATCTTTCCAGGAGCAGAGAGCCTCCTCTTTACCCCACAGCGTGGCTGGTGGATTTGAACCACTGACCTGGTGGCTAGCAGCCCAATGCCTAACCCACAGTGCCACCAGGGCTCCTTGGGCACAGAGTCAGTTCTAAACAAACAAACAGCAACAAGGAAACAGAAGTTCTTATTCCTCCTGTCAACGCCGGTCAAGGGCCGGCCCTGGGGCTGGGAGCCTGCAGCGGTGGGTGTCAGTAAAGAGGTGGCCACTGTGGTCTCAGGGAAAGTCTACCCACGATGTTGCCCGCTCCTCCTCCCTTCCCGCTCTGAGGACCACCATTCTTCTTGCCCAAGCACCCAACTCTCTGGCACAACCCACATTTTCCTGACCACTCTGTGCACTGGCCATTTCCACACCAGCAAGATCGGTTCAGCGCCCTGCAACCTCCACGGGCCCCACTCTTCCCTGGCAACATGACCTGGGGTGGTGGGCAAAGGAGGCAGATGCCAGGCATCCTTCCTCCGCTCCAGGCCTGGCACAGGGGCACAATCAGTGTGTGGCCCAGGCGGTAGGAGTGAATAACAGAGGTGTGAGCAACACTGCCTTACATGACAGGAGGGGCAGTCCAGCCCCCACAAAGCACCCACAAAGCCCCCCACACAAGGCAATGAACCCTAAGAAAGCCTCCTGTCACCTTCTGCGGACACCCTGCCCACAACAGTGTTCTCACTGTGACAGGTGGTTGGTGCCTGCCCTCGCTTGGCAGGCCCCCTTCACGTCCCACCAAGTCCTGGGAAAGCTAAGACCCCCTGCCCCCTAGGTGGCTCAGCCTCCCTTGCACTGGGTCTGGTGAGCACGCCTCTCCCCGGCATTCCCCGGCAGTGTGGCCTTCCCTCTGAACAAGGGGTTGTTTTAGTAGGAAGCAGCTCCCCCTACGAGCTGCCTCTATACAAGGGCTATGTGGAAACACAGCTGTATTCAAATGATCCAGTAGGATGGGAAGAGGGCAAGCCTCAAAGTGCAAGGAGGCCTGGGGCGGAGACTACACCCGGATACCATGTGGCCTGGTGCTGAAAGTCAGAGGACGGAGCCTCCAGGCCCAGTTCTGTTGCTGGCCTGGGGCCTGAGAACAGTCCTCTGTTGGTGTCCAATTCACTGTTTTAAAGTGAAAAGAGGGTGGGCAAAACCATGCCTGAGCTCCCCCCACCCACCCAGCCCCACCCCCGGCCAGACATGGGACACTAGGATTTCCTCTGCAGCGCCTCCTGGTCACCTGTCAGGAGCGGGTTCCAACAGCTGTTGCCCACCGATCCCCTTCGAGTGCATGGTTTTACTGCGGGTGGAGGGTCATATTTAATGATCAGCAATCCTTACTGCCAGCCCCCCGCCCCACCCCCACCCCACACAAGCAGTATCTATATGGTCCCTACACTTGGAACGCTCCATTGAAATGTTTTGTCAAATCACCATCATCTCACTCGTGAACAACATGTCGTTGAGTAAGTTCGTTAGCCTCCCTAATCCTTGGCTTTCTCATCCCCAAAATGAGATGATGAAATTCCTACTACCTCGGATGTCTGAAGATTGAATGAATAAATGAATTAAAACCCCTTCTTACACTCTCTGGCTATTGTAAGTGCTCGATAAATATGAACTCATTATTATTTTCATCATCATCAAGACCATTATCAATTATCATCCATCCCTACCAAGCAACTCCAGCCCGCAGCTTTCAGCAAGCTGCAAAAGGACTGTCTGGGTCCGGAAAAAGGCCAAGTAAAGCATCACTGTTTCAAAGGTGGGTCTTTTGGTTGTTTGTGGGGGGGCTGGTTAGTTGGTTTTTCATAAATAAAGTATTCATATTTATTCTTATTTTTGATAGTTCAGCCACCAAAAAGATGTATTCCTTTAGATTAAAATGTGAGACTCTTGTTGCTTATTTTGGCAATTTGTTATCATTATCATTTTGTTTCTTAAGGATCATTTTATTTGGGGCTCCTACAGCTCTTATAAAACTCATATCAAGTGTATTTGTACATATGTTGCCGTCATTATTTTCTAAACATCTACTTTCTAATTGAGCCCCTGATATCAGTTCCTCGGTTTTTCCCCTCCCTCCCCCACTCCCACCCTCATGATCCTTTGATAAATTATAAATTATTATTTTCCTATCTTAACCGTGGTCTCCCTTCCCCCCATGATTTCTGTTGTTTATCCCTCGGAGCGGGGTGGGGGGGGGGATTATGTGTTGATTATTGTGATCAGTTCCCCTTTCCTCCTACCCTCCTGGTATTGCTATTCCCATTTCTGTTCCTGAAGGGGTTAATCTGACCTGGATTCCATGTGTTGTGAGCTCTTATCTGTACCAGTGCACATGCTCCAGTCTAGCCAGAACTGAAAGGCAGGACTGGGGTCATGA
>NW_022103968.1:9573342-9598746 GCF_000313985.2 Echinops telfairi
GAACCAGAGAAATGTTGTGTGTTTCATCAGTAACTATACTGCACCATGGTTGACTCATCCCTTCCTTATGACCCTTCTGTCACAAGGGGAGGTCCCATTGTCTACAGATGGGTTTTTGGTCTCTGTTCTGACACTCCTCATTGTCAGCAATATGTCTTTTGTTTGTTTGTTTGTTTGTTTGTTTGTTTGTTTTGATTCTTCTGATTCCTATTTCCTGATCCTGTCAACACCTCAAGATCACACAGGCTGGTGTGCTTCTTCCATGTGGGCTTGTTGCTTCTCTGCCAGATGGCCATCTGTTTAAGTTCCAGCCTTTAAGACCCCAGACACTATATCTTTTGATAGCTGGCACCATTACCTTTCTTCACATTTGCTTATGCACCCGCTTTGTCTTCAGCGATCATGCTGGGAGGGTGAGCATCACAGAACGCCAGGTTGTTAGAACAAAGTGTTCTTGCATTGAGGGAGGACTTGAGCAGAGGCCCAAAGTCTGTCCACTCCCTCAATGTATTGATGTATAAATATATGTATAAACATAGGCCAAGACCTCTGTATTTATGAACTAATATATTTCCACCAGATTGAACTAAACTTTCATACATCCCAGAACCGAGTGTTTCATTCATTTAAAAAAGAGAAAGATTCATGTAGGTCTTCTATATAGTCCCCCCATTATACACGTCTCCTCAAGGCTGACAGTATCCAACACGACATCACAGAGGAAGGACACTGTAGCCCCCACAAAAATCACAAGTTCCTAGACATGTACAAGAAGCAGGCAATGGGTAAGCCTCTAGACAGACAAAGAGGGGATTGTTTGAGTGCTGAGTCTGAAAACTGCCTATATGTTCATGAGTAAAAAAGTTCACAGAATTTTAAAAACCAGTTTTTGTATGTCCATAATGTCAATGCTGCAGTAAAGAGCCACGGGTGAGTCTTTGAAAAGAGGTGGACAGTTCAAGACGACTAACTGACCCCATTCCCTTCATCTCCCTGCCCTCTCAAAGCACACTGAAAAGAACGCAGACACACATAGAAATTCATAGCCAGGCCGAAGAACCTAAAGGGTACTAGCCCCCCCCCCAAAAAAAAAACCCAGAGCAGTGGGTGAAAAAATTCTATGGGGTAAAAATGAGCAGATGGTTATAAACAAGTGGATAGTCCAATTAAAAATAAACATATCAAGGAAGGAGCAACAGGGGGGGAAATTTTTAATCTATGTGCCAATTTCCTTATAATAATTGGCCGATTCAGAAACTGTGAAAGCTCAGGACAAGACCCTAAGACCCAGGAAGAGTCAAAGTCTGAAGCGTGAGGTTGAGAAGTATGCAGCTAGCCAGTGACAGCAGGTAGTACAGAGGTTAAGTCTCCCCAAGTTACAAGAACTTCTTAAGTCAGTCAGCCTTTCCGGGGAAACCTCAGAAAGACCAAACCATCGGAATAAGAACGATATCCCAGAAGGAAGGGCTACACCCCAGGGCCAAAGGCAAAATGGAAATAGAATCCATAATGGCCAATACACGACACAAAATGACTGGGCATGTAAAAGAAGCAGGAACCTATGACCCATTCGCAAGAGAAAAAAGATCTTTCTGATTTTGAAGTTAGCACAAAGGGTCTTCCTGCAATACCTTATTACCTTTTAAAGTTATAGATTTTAAAATACTATAGGCAATGATGAACAAATGAATAAACATGAATGGAATGATGGGAAACATCAACAGAGAAGCTGAAACTTTAAGAAAGAGTCGAATGGAAGACATAATGGTTAAAATAAAGCATCTACCTGCAGACTGGTCACAGCAGAAGAAAAAATGAGTGAATTCAAAGAAAACTCAACAGCAATTTCCTTAAACTGAACCACAGGGAGGGAAAAGATGGAGGTTTCAATAGAATAAAACATCGATGTGGCATATAAAACTATCTAATGTACATACAATTGAAGAATCAGAAGGAGAAAAGAGAAAAAAATGAGACAGAAGAGATATTTTTCAAATAACGTCTAAGAAATATTTGATCAATGAAAGACATCAAATTACAATTCCATGGATCACAATGAGCCCAATCAGGAAAATTACAATGAAAATTAACTTAGGTGTATCGGAATCAAACTACTAAAACACAAAATAAAGAGCAAAATTTTTTTTAAAAAAGAAGAAGAAAAATAAAAGAGGAAAATTTTAAAGTATCAAAGGGGAACAACAAATTGTATTAAGAAACCAGCAAGAGGAAAAGTAAAAACGGAAATGGACTTGGAGTCTAGTGACATTCAAGTTCATTTAACCTCTGGGGGAAAATGACAGAGAGGAAGAAAGAAAACAGTAATGATCATGACCACTGACTTCTCACCAGAAGCAATGGCACCATCCAGTCAATGCACTGAGCAGGTCTCCAAGGGAATCCAACCGTCAACCACGAATTCTTGACCCAACCAAACAGAAAACAGGCATCCCAAAATGATGGCGATGTTATGCCCACGAGAATGGCTATTCTCAGAAAATAACCAAGCTTGGCAAAGATGTGAAGAAATGGGCCCACTGTGCCTCTCTAGTGGGGATGCAAAATGGCACACTATGAAAGATGTTAAGCAAAGGATGCCATACGACTCAGCAATTCCACTCCGAGTACACAAAAGCAAAGAGTCAAATAGATTTGTGGACATCAATGTCCAACGAGGTTATGGGAGCCTCATTCACAATGGCCAAAGGATAGGTGCAGCCCGAGGGCCCAGCCACAGGTGAATGGATCAGCAAAAGTGACATCAAAATGTTACTCATCCATACAGGCGAGGGCACGGGTGAATGTAAAACCATTAGGCTATTTGAAATGAATCAGACCCACACGGGCACAGGATTGTATGATCTCAAACAACAAACCAACCACACTCAATGCCATTGAGTTGATACCAACTCCTACCCCATAGGACAGGGTAAAACTGCCCCTGCACGTTTCCAAAACTGTAACTCTTGATGGAAGTAGAGAGCCTCAACTTTCTCCCTGTATGCGCCCATTTATATGAAACATGAAGAAGAGGCGAATCCATAGAAACAAATGTTTACTAGTAGTTACCAGGGGCTAGAAGAAGGGAGGAATGGAAAGGCATTGCTTAGGAAATACTGAATTTCTGTTTGGCGGTGGTGGGAAGCAATTGGAAATAGTGGTGATAATTGTACAGTATCAGAGATGTCATTAATGTCACTGAATTATGCACTTAAAAATGGAGGGCAGTGACATTTTGTTATATATATATTTCCCCCCAATAAAATTGGAAAACTCACAAAAAGATTCTGCTCAAGTAAATCACAAATAAAGGGGGAAAAAATAGAGGCAACATAAAGCACAATATCAGACAAATAAGACCTAGGCTGATTCATTCCCAGCAAAACTGCACTATGAGAAATGCTACCAGAAGTTGTTCAGGCTGCAGGAAATCATCCCAAATGAAAAACAAACCCACAAAGAAGTCATAAAAAGGACTGGAAATGGCAACTTCGTGGATGAATCTGAAAAGATGGCTTAATTTCTGTAAAAGAATACTGGTTGTTTAAAGCAAAGATAATGTTAAAGATCTTATGGCTCTTGTAACATATGCAGCTGTGAAAGATACAACAAAACACCACAGGAGTGAGGGGAGAAATGAAAACACCCTGTTGGAAGACACAAAAGTTATATGGGAAATAGTATAACAGTGGCTCAAGGGAGACAGTGATCAATTACAAATGCAAGCAAAGCCCTGCAGCACCCACTGAAAACCATTCTTAAAGGGGGATAACTAAAACCCCAAGAAGGGGAAAGATCAGAATTCTAAGAATCATTTGACTGATCTAAAATAAAACAGAGGTCTCTCAAGAGGGTGAGGGGCAAAGTGCTGACGGGACAAAACCAGGAACAGCAAAAGGCAGGATCTCGATCAAGAATCGCATCAACCGTAAACGGCGTGCGTGATCACTGCCATTAAAAGGCAGACATTGACCAGATTGGGATGAAAGTCAACGGTAAAGCTCAATATCGCTTACCAGAGACATCCTTTAATGACAAGGACATGGACAGGCTGAAAATAGATGGGTGGAAGGAAGAAAAAGATCTCCTGTGTAGACGTGAATCTCGGAAGACATCGGGGCTCTAAATATTAGATAGCGCAGACGTCAAGACAAGCAGCAAGGGCCCAGAGTGTAGCTGGAGAATTCGCAGTGAGCAAACACGGCCCATTCATCAGCAGGACATAAACATTTTAAAACACTAGCTATGAATGCAGACAGAAATGATCATCTCCGAAACATGAAAAAGAAAAGAAAACGTGATTTGTTCTGCTAAAGAGAAACAAGAAGAAAGGCATTTTTTTTCTTTTTACAAAACAGGACCAAAATACAAAAACACAGAATACATAGACAGGAATAAGTCAAAGCGCCAGTATCTCCACAAAAATTAAAATATAGGAATGTTTTAAGTAGAATGTTAAAGTGTTATAAAATATGGGATGTTTACACAGTTCTACTCAGCAGTGGGTAGAACGGACATACCCTCCAACTAAAGACCGACCTATCTGTGAGAAGCTATCTGTTTTGAAGAGCACAGCTAAGTTTCTTTAATAATTTCAGATCTCTGTACCTCACACAGAGAAACTACATTTACAAAATTACCTGTGTATGTGGATACACTGTAAATGATGATAAAACACAGAAATCTCCCAAGCCACCATTGCTGATCTCAACACAATAAAACTGTATCCGTATGATTATTTGGCCGATCTTTAAGACCAGGACAGTGAAGCACAGAGACACACTGATACCTGCCCAGGTTCTCGTGCTGGTGTCCTGCAGATTCACGCTTTGAGCCCAGCATCCTGGCTCTAGACCTGCCATCTTAACTGACCCTTGTTAATTAAAATGCTTCTGTGTGGTGCAGTTAACATGCGCAGCTGCTAATCCAAAGTTGGAGCTTCAAGTCCACCTACAGGTACCTTGAAGAAAAGCTCCCCAAAGTCAGCCACGGAAAAGACCACAGAGACCAGTTCTGCTCTACCACGCATGAATGAATTATCACGGATCGGGGTCAACTCCACAGACCCTAATGTTATGCGCCTACCCAGGGATGGGAGGAAACAGATGGGATAATTCCCTTACACAATACCTAAGCACACTGTCAAATTACAGCCATTAAACTGTTGTACTGAGTCGCAGCCAGGCACAGGAACCATCAGAATAAGATCCAGAAGCAATCCCAAGAGTATATGGAAACTTGTACTAATAAAGAAATCGTGGGGGAACAATGATCTATTTCATAGCTGTCAAACAATTTCAGGGGAAAATAAAGCTAAATTCCTTACCCAGCTTCTGCATAAGAAATATGGTTCCAGTATATTGAAGAATTAAGATGAAAGTACAAGAGAGTAAAATGGCATGGAATGCGGAAGAATGTTCCTTCCAGTGTAGAGGAGTACACCTTCCCCGCTCACTTACTTACTGCTATTGTGTAGATGCCGACTCAGTGTGACCCGTAGGACAGGGGAGAACTGCGCCTGTGGGTTCTGAGAGTGTAACTCTTGATGGGAGCAGGCAGCCTCCTCTTTCTCCCAAGGAGCAGCTGGTGGTTTCTGACTGCTGACCTTGTGGTTATCAAACCACTACTTCACCAGGGCTTGGATTAAGACTTTCCAGAGATGACAGAAACTCTGAAACCATACAGGGAAAGGCTGATGGCTTTGGCCCCATGGAAACTAAAACATGTGCACAAAAATAGAAATAAGAAAAACCGAGAAAACATCCATAGGTGGGGAGAAATGAACATGGTGGGGGGGGATTAATATCTATACAGCATAAAGCATTCTTACACATCAGTGAGATAAATTCAGAGATCCAATAAAGCATGGATAACAGAAAAGGAAAGCTGTTTCACTAAAAGAAATACGAATTGCCAATACACAGATCAGCCCTACACAAATGTTAAGTAATCTGCCCTCCCACGGCAGACATAGAAAACATTAATGACACCAGCATTGGCAATGATATACAAAACAGACATGACCCACTGCTAGCAAGCTGATGATTCCCGCTCCACAAAAAGCTCAAAAACTCACTGCGGAGGTGACAATTCTGACTCGTAGGGACCTTACAAGACAGCATAGAACTGTCTCTCTGGGTTTCTGAGACTGTAAATCTTTATGGGAGTAGAAAGCCTCATCTTTCTCCTGTGGAGCAGCAAAGGACTTTGAACCGCTAACCTATGTGTAACCCACTATGCCACCATGGCTCCTAAAAGACAAAACCAAACAAAAACCTCACTCACTCACTCACTGCCGTAGGATATACCCCGAGTCCTAACGACCCTTTGGAAAGAGCAGAACTGCCACTATGGGTTTCTAAGACTGGAACTATTTACAGGAATAGAACGCCTCCTCCTTCTCCCATGGAGAAGCTAGTAGTTTTGAACCGATGACCTTACAGTTAGCCCAACTCGTAACCACAACCCCACCAGGCCTCCTGCCAGGGCACCACAAGATCCTCTCTATGTAGGACAGATGAGATGTGTTCCTTCGGGCCTACCTTGATAGGAGAAGCCTCATCTTTCTGCCGTGGAGCAGAACTACTCTGGTGGGTTTGAACTACCAACCTTGCTGTTAGCAGCCCAGTGCTGACCTCACAGTGTTACCAGGACACCAGTGTACTGATCCAAATGTCATGGACATATGGCCTTTGACCCAGAAATTCCATTTATACAAGTCCAATAAACACAGGAAGAGGTATCTGCAATATATGGGTGGAGGGGTGCTTCAAACAGTTGATGTAAAAAAAGAAATGAAAAGATAATGGATTTTTCCCTTGAACTCTGTGAAGCTTTCTAATCATACAGTTACAGTATTGTGTGTAACAGCAATACTGAAGATGAAAACACAGCAGACTTCCATGAAGAGGATAAGACTGATCGGATGCAGGGCCACCCCTCTGCCAGTCTGTGGTGGTTCACGTGTTGCTGCTGGGATGCTGGGTCCATGCCACAGGCACTGCAAAGACCAGCAAAGTCACACATGCTGGACACATTTCAATAGGGCGGCCAGGTTTCGACACATTAGGAAGTAAATTCTGGCAATCGACTTCCCAAAAGTAGCCAATGCAAACCTGACGGATGACTATAAAATATGGTCTGATACCCGGCCGGAATGTGAGTCCCCAAGGTTAAAAGGCTCCTACACAACAGCCCCACCCATGGACTCAACATACTGACCATCATGATGATGGCAGCATTTCATTCTGTTGTCCCTCAGGTTAGCACAAGCTCACCAATTGTGTCCGTCTGGGTAGACTAGAGAAACAAATTCATAGACACTCAGATGTGAATAAGAAAGAGCTTTATAGACAAGAACAATTGAATATTGAGAAAAACATCCCAGCCCAGTCAGATCAAGTCCATAAGTCCAATATTAGCCTATATGTCCAATACCAATCTATAAATTACTCTTCAAGACTCACGTGATCTTGCTGCAAAAACGCTGAATGCAGGAAGATCACAGGCCTGTGGGTGGAAAGTCTTGTGGATCCAGTGGCAGAGGAAGCAGCTCAGTGCCGATGTGGGTCTCCATGTGGCTCCTCCAGCTCCGGGGCTCTGGCTGCATCAGTGTCGCGCCCTCAGGCTCATCGTCAGTAATGTCTCACGGGGAGTGAGGGTATTACCCTGCCTCCAGAGATCTATTTATCTCCTTAGCACCTCCAAATGAGGTCATCAAGCTGCGACCTGATTGACAGACTAAACTCCACCCCTTCGCCCTTAAGTCTCAAATTGACAACAGATGATGTAACTACCACACCAACTAGACGGCAACACACACCTCCACAATGGAGTACTACACAGCCAGGTAAAAGAACCAAGGAGCTATAGAAAGACGGAAAATATCTCCAAGACATATTTACACAAAAACAAACCTAAAACAAAAACGTTCCCAGTGTTTTTTCCTAGTTATTTGAAAAACGTTAAAAGGTAACTTTGCGACATGAAAGGATGAACAGAGCAGAAAGAGTGGGAAAGGGGGTTTTGTATGGTTTGCATTTCCCCAATATTTTATAAGCTTTTGAGGGGAAGGGAAAAAAACGTAAGTGAGAAGGCTACTCATTCATTGCCATCAGATCCCCTTTTGTGTAATTCTTTCTAATTACACAACTAGGACTGTTTCAGACATGGGGATACATCAGTTGCTGGCTAGCTCCGAGCTCGAAATGTCCCCTACTCGAACAGTGACGTTTGAAAAAGAAATCTGCTCAGTCTTTGTAACTTTGCTCAAAAGTCACATTGAAAATCTGACTTGAAAAAACGCTATGGGCCGAGAATGAGTCCCGAGTTGGGCCTCGTCTCGGACACAGAGAGGGGACGCTTCAGCCCAAGCACCAGTCTTTCTCAGACAACAGCCAGTGCTTGGGTTCGTGTGTGAGAACATTCATTATTGTGCTTTTTTTCTGTGCCTTATTTGGGTAAAATATCATAACCATGGCTCCAAAGAAAGTTTGTGATACCGGCAATAAAGGTAAGAGGGGACTGTGAGGACCACGGCAGAGTCAAGAAAGAAACGCAGGATTGATGAATTTATAGGGACAGCGAGTGGAATATGGGTTTCGGGGGGCGGGGGTGGGGGGTACAGTGGTGGGAGGGGCTAGAAAAGGGAGCTGATGTCAAGGAGGTCAAGAAGGAAAAGAAGTTTTGAAACTGATTGTGGTAGCAATTGTACAATAGCGCTTGAGGTGATTGAACTAGGGAATGATGTGATATCTGTATTAACTCCTAATCAAATTGTTTTGGGGAAAAAGGAAGACATAAATCATTGCCAAATGTGAATCAGGTTGCTGCTTGCCTGATTTGATGACTGAATACAACATGACTCAGTTGACATTGTCAATCCTTTGGGTGGGGAATGTGATTAGAACAGCTAATATAGCCAAAGATATGAAACTGGACACACAGATCCCAGACCATCCATCAAAGAGGTTGAAAAGTGACTGTTAATTTGGATAAATCAGAAACAATTTGATGGCGATAGGGCATCCTAGACAGTGATATGCAAGAACACGAAAAGCCTCCGTAGTGATGGGAAGGCCTGGAAAAATGAATTTGGAAGGGTAATCTGGGGGCCTCAAAACCAATTATTTGGTTTTCCATTATTTCTTATGGGGAAAAGGTGATCAATTCTTGAACCTTCTGGTGTTTGAACATGAATTTGGAACGAATTGAGTTCAACAACAGGTGTATCACTGCAGTTGCAATTCCAAGCTATATTTTTGGGTTGAGCCCCCCTTTTTCCTTTCTCTATTACATCATCGTTTCACTCTTTCTTCATGATTTTCAAAATGGTGATTCGCGTTCTCTTTTGTTGCTGTGAAAATGTACATCACACAACATTTGCCAATTTGTTATATTTAGGCATCCAGCTGAGTGGCAGCCACTGCATTGATTATGCACTAATTACCTCCGTGCCATGTCAAATCTCTCATCACCACACACACAGACGTACTGCTTCTCAAATAAGGTGAGCCCCTCTTCCCTTCCTGCCCCACGTAACCACTAATAAGCACTTCCCTGTTCCATTCCGTGCATGTAAGCCCCCAGTCTGACAAGACTGGTCCCTTTGTGACTGGCTTATGTCACTCAGCATGACGTCTGCCAGGGTATCCTTCTATAGGAAGCCACCTATCAGGCCTTCATTTCTTTAGATGGGAGTAACATCCCATTGAAGGAGCTTGGACAGGACAGTGCTAAAGCGCTCAGCAAGTCAGTGGTTCAAACCCAGCATCCACCCCTCAGGCGAAAGATGTGGCAGTCCTCTTCCTTAAAGGTTTACAACCTTAGAAACCTAGGAGGCAGGTTGACTTCAGCCTGTAGGGTCACTATAACTCAACATCAGCCAGAGGGGGAAGGGTTTGGGATTGTTGTGGTGTTGTTATTGTTTAGTCTGTATTCTGGTGCATTGTGTACCATAGCTATATATTACCTTGAAGGAGCCCTGGTGGACGAGTGGTTATGTTGTCAGCTGCTAACCTCAAGGTCAGCAGTTCAAAACCACCAGCCACTCCTCAGGAGAAAGTCTGCTGCATGAGGCAGCCCCACATGTGCTGCTGACCCCAGAGCCGATCTCAAAGCTGTCGGGGCTCTGCCATGTCCCCAGTGACCCTGGATCCATGCACTTCTGCACCCACTGGCCTGGGAGCCCCCCTGCTACCAGCTTCCCCTTTCTGCATCATCGACTTGACATGCATCTGAAGGGGGGCTCCAGCTAGTCTCAGGCCCATGGACTGGCATTGGACTGGGCTGAGAGGATTTCTTGATATAAAATTACTCCTTGATATAAAGTTATTTCTTACACATATGACTGTCACTGATTTTGTTTCCCTAGACAACCCAGCCTAACAAATCTATGGACAGAAAAAAATAAAATAAAATAAATCTATGGACAGTCCGTCAGCTGTATTTGCTTTTATTTTTTCCTCAACAAGAAATTATCTATATTGATTTTCTGAGTATATGAAAGAAATAAATGCTTACTGTAAAATAAGCTAGACCATACATAGTACAATGGGGGGGGGAGCAATGATTATATAACAGAGTCCCATCAGACAGACACAGCCACCAGTAAGTATTCTTTAGAGGAGCCCTGGTCCTGCAGTGGGTTACGCATTTGGGCTGCTAACCACCAGCAGTGCTAAGGGAGCAGGATGGACGCTCTCCTTCCACAAAGAGTTGCAGACGCGGAAACCCACAGGGAGTTCAAGTCTGTCCCATAGGATCACTCTGAATTGGAATCAATTCCCGGTAGTGAGTTTGTCTTTTTCCTTTTGTCCCCTATCACTAAATCATCATCTACATAAGGGATTTTAGTGGTTGCATATGCTTTTATTGTAACATTAAAAAGCTTATGCTGTAAAAATAAACACAATGTTGCTGTCGAGCCGATTCTAGCTCATGGCCCACGTGTCTCAGCAGAACTGAGCCGGGTGCTTTTGCAGAAGCTGACCGGCGTTTTCTCCGAGGGACTGCTGGGTGGACTTGAACCCACAACCTTTGAGTTAGCAGCTGAGTGTGATGACCATTTACATCCCCAGGGACTCCTGTACCAATCTATTCTGTGTGTGTGTGTGTGTGTGTGTGTGTGTGTGTGTGTGTGTGTGTGTATGTGTGTCTCCACACTTATGTCGGGTAAGGGTTGGACCACTAACCACAAGTTCACTGGTTCCAACCTACCAACTGCTCCAAGGGAGGAAGTGAGGTTATGTGCTCCCAGAAAGACTGACCACCTTAGAAGCCCAGTATATGGTCACTATGAGTCAGTCAACTTAATGGCAGTGGGTTTGGGGAATCTTGCCCTTCTATTGAAATCACACATTTGAGGTGAATTAGTGGTTTGTCTCTCTCCTCCTGTGGTTCCTGTCCCTTATTCTTGGATTTTGTTTTGTTTTTTATTTTCCTGTAGAGTTCCTTTTGTCCCTTGGTTCAGAGGAACCCTCTGCTTCTGAAGGCTACCATCGCAGGTGGTGCAGTGGGTTAGGTGCTGGGCTGCCAACCTCAAGGTCAGTGGCTGAAACCCACCAGCCACTCCGCTGGAGAAAGAGGAGGCTTTCTGCTCCCGGAGAGCCACCAGGGCAGTCTACTCTATGGGGTGGCTGAGTCAGACCCTACTGCTCCTTGACAGTGAGCAGACTTCGAAGAGGAAGGACGGCATCAGCTCCCAGGGTTTGCAGTGACCAGTGGTGCCAGGTGTGGCGGGCGCCTGCCAGAGAGTGGCATGCAGAGGACAGTTGCAGTGAGCGTCCTTCCCCTTCGCCACCTCTCATCTTCACTGGACCCAAGGTATAGGTATCAAACCACTCGGGCTTTGAGGCCATTCCAATGCACAGCGACCTATACGGCAGGGGAGAACGGCCCCTGGGGGTCTCTGATACTGTAAATATCTATGTGAGAAGAAGCCTCATCTCTCTCCCATGGAGTGGCTGATGGTTTTGAACTGCTGACTTTTCGTGTAGGGACCCAGCACATAACCCAGGGCACCACCAGCGTCAGTGGCCTTCACAGGCAGGGCTAAGATAACCTACAGGAACAAAAGCCAAGCCCACTGCTATAGAGCCAATTCCAACTCAAAGCACTGCCCCCAGTTTCCATGGCTGTAATCAGGGGCTGGTCTCTCCCGACAACCTGTCGAAAGTATGTAAGACGAAGTCTCACCCTCCTTGCCTCTAAGGAGCATTCTGACTGCACTTCTCCCAAGACAGGTTTGTTTGTTCTTTGAGCAGCCATAGGGTACTATCAATATACATCACCAGAGCCACAATTCCCGTGCACTGATTCTTCTTTGGTCTGTCTTATGTAATGTCCAATGTCCACATGCATATAAGGGTCCTGAAAATACCAGGGCTGTGCCAGGCCTACCTGATTCCTCAACCTAGTCCTTCATTGGAAATGTTGGGAAACCCACCCCCACCCCACCCCCGCCTCGCCTTGCTTTGGAAAGAGCAGCAGGTGCCTGTCGTGTTGATTGGCAGAGCCCTGCCTTTCTGATTGCGAGTCAAAATGCACCTGTCTCACCTGTCTGCTTCTTCCTCCTTCGTCTTCCGCAGAGACAGTGTACCCACCGCCCCTCGGCTCTGTGGGACAATTGCTCACAGTCACATATTGAAAGACGGTGGGTGATTAAGCTGTCCCTGGGCTCCGCATCTCTCTCAGTTCCCAGCCTGCTCATCTTGGGCAAGGACTCTGGGAGCACCTTGGTCATTTTTTATTGAACAATGAGGACACACGCGGCAGACATCCGTCCCTCCTGAACGAGCTTCCTCAGAGTCAACCAGTGTTTCCAAGTCACCCACGGGGCAGCAAGATGAGCCCCCCACTCCCCTTCCTCATGCAGCAACACCAGGGCACTTGCTACACACAAACAAAGAACGACCGCAAAATTCACTTCCTCCACTTTTACGAGCCTTACGCGGGTCATAAAAAGCATCATCTTTATAACTGATTGAGAAAACATAATCTAGGCGTGAGGAAACGTACGATCTCCTTCCGCATTGCTGGAAATATTTATCTCCCAGCAGAAACAGCCTCGTCAATTCTCTGCCTTCTGAGTGCACTGTACCCGGGTCCACGAGGGTTCCAGCCGAGGATGCTCCACGTATCAGACCGCAAGGCAGAAGTTTGCCCGCGAGTGGGGGTCGGGAGGCACCGGGATCTGCCTGGTCCAGAGGAACCCTGGTGTCGCGGTGGCTAAGACACTCGCCTGCTGGATGAAAGCTTGGTGGTTTGAACCCACTGGCCACCCCTTGGGAGGGAGGTGCTGGCAGTCTGCTCCTGGAGAGATCCCAGGCTGGGAAACCCCACGGGGCAGTTCTACTTGGTCCTGGAAGGGAGCTATGAGTTGGAAACAAGTTAAGGGTTAGGGTCTGCCTGTCCCACCCAGCACACGTGATGCGGCAGGAGGGGGTGTCTGGTAGGAAGATGTCTCCAGGGTTGACTTCTCCCCGAACGGAGTAGGAGGAAAACAGACCCTGACGGAAAAGATGGGGAGCTGGCATTTCTCTTACACGTGATCGCATGCCACCATGAGGATTGTGGACAGCCCCTTTGATCCCAGATCCTCAAGCCCTGCAGAAAAGGGGTTCCATTGTCATAGGGAAATGACGAGACTGAGACCACCCACCCTCACCGTACCATCAGGCAGCAAGCAGCTCCTGCTGCTCTGGGGCTGCTAGTGGTGCCCCCTGCCCCATAGTGACCCCAGGTACAGCCGAATGAAGCTCCGCCCGGCCCTGCACCATCCTCACAATCGTTGCTGTGTGTTAGCCCGTGGTTCCAGGTATGGGGCCCACTCACTAAATACGCTCAGGACAACCGACAGACATCACTATGGGAGGGAAAAGGGATTGTATGAACTACGCATCCCGGGGTTTACTATTTTCTAGAAACCCTATCCTACACCAGTCATCCTAAGGATGCACTCTCTGTGGCACTCGGCTTCCATGTGCACTGCACCCACCCATCATAAAGATCGCTCTGGGTGCTGAGATCCTCCAATGAGCTGAGTGTGGTCCAGTTTGCTGCTGACCAGCCTTCCTTTCACAGGGACGGCTGACATTCCGGAGGGATGAAACAAAGGCCTGAATGGATGAGCACTTGGCCCACTGGTTCCCACAGCTAAGAAGTGGCAAAACACGCATTCCAATCCAGGCAGCCTGACGCCCTTCACCACTCTGCCCACTGCCCGTCGTGGACACTGCCGACAAGAGGGGCCTGAGCGAGAGTGGGAGAAGATGTGGCTGATGGACCAATGGCATGAGAGCCCCTCCTGGACTAAAGTCCAATGGAGACCGCACCTGTCAGGATGGTTGAATTGCTGTGTGGATGCTGTTTATAGTCTCAGGAGAAACAACAAAAATCATTGGTTTTGATTTTTTTTTTTATCCAATGAAGTATTATGCCCATTTCCCACAAGAAGAAACTGAGGCCCAGAGAGTGTTTAGCAACTTTCTGGTTCTTGACAGAGCGGAAATCCAGGAGCAGACCTGCCTGGATCCAAAGCCCACATTCTGTCGTGGTCCCTCTTTGCCTTGAGCTGCTCTCTTTGTTTCTAGATGGCCCGAAAAACTCCCTCCGCTGTGAGCATTGGAGGGGCCCTGGTGGCATTGCGGGCTAAGTTTTGTGTTGCTCAACGTAAGGTCATCAGTTCAAATGGACCAGCCACTCTTTGAGAGAAAGATGAGGCTGTCTGTTCTCAAAAACATTTTTGTAGTCTCAGAAATCCGATAGAGCATTTCCACTCTGTCCTACCAGGCACAATGGGTCAGAATCGTCTCCACCGTAGTGAGCTGGGGTTGGTGTTTTGGTGGACATTAGATAGAATAGACCTATGAAATGGCAGCTAACTGACCCAACCATTTCTGCTAATAGAGCTTTCTTCTCACACAAAGTTCACTTCTGATACCAGATTGACCAGGGCAGGATCCTGGCGGCTCCTGGCTGGCAGCTCTCCCACCTCAAACATGTCATTCGTACGCATCTCCAAGGAGAAGGGAGACGGCCATCCACAAAGACAGCTGATGCTGCCACCACCTGGAGGTAAACCCTGGCCTCTCGCCCATGTTGTGTTGGCCAGAGCTTGGCACATGGCCCCACCTACCAACAAGGGTTTGGGAAGTGGAGTCTCCTGTGTGGATAGATGGACAGGAGATCAGAGGAGACTGTCAACAATCGGAGGGTCCACGATGACAGTCAATGGTGCCTCAGAAGGTGCAAACAGAGGATGCTCTCAGTTGTCAAATGAACAGATGGAGGTTCAAGTCCACCCAGGGCATCTCAGAAGATGGGCCTGGAGACCTCCTCCTGAGAACCCAGACACTGAAAACGAAGTTCCACTCTGACACACGCGGGTTCCCCATGATGGCCTGGAGGTGGCATAGCAATAGCTCCCAAGCCTGGTGGGCATAAGGAGCACCTATGAAAAATGTAGATTCCTAGAGTTCTGGTGATACTTAGCTATTTTGTGCCAACATGGCTCCCACAGGAACATGTGCGTGGAGTTCAGCCTGTCAATCAGGTTGCAGCTTGATAGGAGGCCTACCAATATAAATGGCTCTCCCTAGCCAGCCTCTTCTCCTTTCTCCCTGGTGACTGGACCAGTGTGCTGCTGCCTGAGTTAAGTGCCTGTGCTACCTGTGGGCCCTGCCAACCTGTGGATCACGGTGGATCATGTCACCGTGCTGTGTAACGCTACGCCTTGAGGCTCCATTATGTATGTATGTATGTATGTATGTATGTATGTATGTATGTATATAATCATAAGTGTCCTGGCTTTGTTTCTCTAGAGAACCTTGCCTACCACAGCGCCCTTCCAGATGTTGAGTCCACCAAGTCTGAGCCCAGGTCCCAGGTACAGCTAATAGAGGTGGTCAGCAAGCCACTCTTTCCAACACCCTGCTCTGGATGGATACCCAGTACTCAGAGGTCTATAAAAACCATTATGGGACCCCCATCTATCTGAAGAGCCCTCACACAGCACCAACCAAGCCATGCCAAGGGCTGGGGGAGCAGAGGTGCAGTCCCAGTCTGCACAGCCCAACCCAAAAGGTTGCCAAGCTGCACGGAAGCTCATGGTCACAGAGCCACGTGAACTCACAGAAGTGCGCCCTGTGCTGCAGCCACACCTCAGGACCCCATCCCCAACTCACAGTATTCCTCCAAGCTTCCAGGCCTTTGCTCCAAGATGCCCCCACTGAGGGAATCTCCATGGCCCAGGCCCTCAAGGCTCAGGGGAGGGGACAGAACTGGCAACCTTCCAGAGCCCTGTCTCCTCCCCTCTCCTTCTCAAGGTAAAACGGAGCACTCTGCTCCAGCTTCCAGTTGTCCCAGTCTGGACACCAAGACTGCACATCCAAGGATAGCCAATGAAGGGTTATTGCTGCCCCCCCCCATAGCATAGGGGTTATGATTTGGGTTGTGAGCCACAAGGTTAGCAGTTTGAAACCACCAGCTATTTACTAGGAGAAAGATGAGGCTTTCTACTCCCTTAAAGAGTTACAGTGGAAACCCACAGTGGGCAGTTCTACCCTGTCCTATAGGGGTCCCTATGAGTCACCCTCAGCTCAGTGGCAGTGAGTTTGATTTGGTCTTTTGAGTTCTTGCCAACATTTCAAAAACCCTCCCTGACCCTCACCCACCCTCAAGTAGCCCACCAAGCCCACTAAAGCTCCCAGATAGGGCACCAACCAGAGTTGGTCAACAAGGAGGAAGAGCCAGTCCAGGCGACTCCTGGCAAGTCCATGTGCATCAGAGTAGACCTGTGCACCATCAGCTGTTCAAGGGCTGCGTTTCTAGGAGTTGGATGCCAGGACTTTCTTCTGAGGCACCTGAGGGTGGACTGCAACCACCAGGCTCACAGTGAGTTGCCATTAACCATTTGTCCTATCCAGAGTCTCTGCACCTACACTGAGGGATCCAGCAGTTGACCAGTCTATTCTGTCTCCGTGTCCCCACGTGGTACAAAGTAGTAATGCTCCTCAAGGGGGTTCTTAGCCATTATCTCTTCATTTGTGTGTGTGTGTGTGTGTGTGTGTGTGTGTGTGTGTGTGTGTGTGTGTGAATTAGGTGAAGTTCGATGACAGTGAATTTGGTTTTCTATTCTCTAGTCTGTGCCTTCCCCTGCCCTCCAATTCCCTCCCACCCATGATTACCATCAAAGTCTGTTCCTTTTAGAATGGAAACTTTTCTTGTTTTTTAAAATATATGCGGGGGTACCAAAAAAAAGGAAAAGAGCTCCACTAGGCAGAGCTTTCGTAGTATGCAATTTTCCCGCTAGGCAACCATCAGTAACTCACTCTGAGTTAGTGCACCCAGTGGCGTTGCCTGGAAAGGTTCTCCTTGGTCATAGTGCATTTTTTGGTAAAAAGCAGTTTCACTCAAACCTTGTTTTTTGTGATGGCCAATTAAGAGAACAGCATGAGGTTGTGGAATTCTGTTTCCTGCTCAAGACAAAATACTGCAGAAACTGTTGTGATGTTGAACACAGCTTACAAGGACAGCGCTGTGGGAAAAACTCAAGTGTATGAGTAGTTTTCTTGTTTTAAAAAAGGTGAAATGTCAATTGATGACCAATCTCATTCTGGACATCTGTCAACTTCTCGGACAGAAGAAAATGTTGACAAAATTCATGTACTTGTGCATAAAGACTACCAACGGACCACTGAAGAGATGGGGAAGTTACCTGGACTATTCTGGAGCTGGGTTCAGCGAATTTTAATGGAAGATTTGGGAATGAGAAGGGTTGCTGAGAAATCTGTGCCTCGGGTTCTGACAGACCAGCAAAAAGAGTGTCATGTGGAAACCATGCTTATTTGATTTGTATGCAGCCTTCAGTATGGATTACTACAAATCATTGTAAAGAAGAAATTGTCAGGAATTCTGTCTTTCACTGGGCCTCCACTCAAGTACTCCCTCAATGCAAGAACACTTTGTTCTATTAAACTGGCATTCCACGATGCTCACCTTCCCAACACGATTGCTGAGGACAAAGCGGGTGCATAAGCAAATGTGGTGAAGAAAGCTGATAGTGCCCCACTATCAAAAGACATAGCAGATGGGGTCTTAAAAGCTTGAAGATAAACAAGTGGCCATCTAGCTGAGAAGCAACAAAGCCAACATGGAAGAAGCACACCAGCTTGTGTGATCACAAGGTGTCAATGGGATCAGGTATCAGGCAAAAATGAACAAAAATCATATCATTGTGAATGAGGGGGGAATGCGGAGTGGGGACCCAAAGGCCATCTGTAGGCAACTGGACATACCCTCACAGAAGGGTCGCAAGGAGGAGACAAGCCAGTCAGAGTGCAGTGTAGCAACAGTGAAACATACAACTTTCCTCTAGTTCTTAAATGCTTCCTCCCCTCCCCCCACTATCATGATCCCAATTCTACCTTACAAATCTGACTAGACCTGAGGATGTACACTGGTACAGATAGGAACTGGAAACACAGGGAATCCAGGACAGATGAACCTCTCAGTGGTGAGAGTGGTGATACCAGGAGGGTGGAGGGAAGGTGGGGTAGAAAGGGTGAACTGATTACAAGGATCTACATATAACCCCCTCCCTGGAGGATGGACAACAGAAAAGTGGGTGAGGGGAGACGTCAGACAGTGTAAGACATGACAAAATAATAATAATTTATAAATTATCAAGGGTTCAGGGGGCGGGGAGGAAGGGGAAAAATGAGGAGCTGATACCAAGGGCTCAAGTAGAAAGCAAATGTTATGAGAATGATGATGGGAACAAATGTACAAATGTGCTTGACACAATGGATGTATGTATGGATTGTGATAAGAGTTGTATGAGCCCCCAGTAAAATGATTTTTTAAAAAGAATTTTTCTTCAGTCTTCCTTATTCAATGTCCAACTTTCACATGCATATGAGGCCATTGAAAACACCAGGGCTTGGGTCAGGTGCACCTTAGTCCTCAAAGTAACCTCCTTGCTCTTCAACACTTGAAAGAGGTCTTGTTCAGCAGAGTTACCCAGTGCAATGCACCCTTTGCTTCAATGAGCAGTGATTGTGAATACATGCAAGACAAAATTCTTGACAACATCAATCTTTTCTCTAATGATCATGATGTTACCTACTGGTCAAGTTGTGAGGCTCTGGGTCTTCTTTACAGTGATTTATAGTAATCCATCCTGGAGGCTGCAATCCTGGATCTTCCTCAGCGAGCACATCGAGTCTTCATCACTGTCAGCAAGCAAGGTTGAGTTGTCTGCATACCGCAGGTTATTAATAAGACTTCTGCAGATCCTGATGCCACACTCCTCTGCATTTAACCCAGTTTCTCTGATTATTTGCTCAGCATCCAGAGCAAATAAGTATGGTGAAAAGATTCAACACCGATGCACACTGTTCCTGATTTTAAATCATGCACTATTTCTTTGTTCTGTGATCACAACTGCCCATTGATCCAAGTAAAAGCTGTTCTGGAATTCCCATTATTCTCAGACCTAGTCACAGTTTGTTCTGATCCACACGGTCAAATGCCTTTGCATAGTCAATGAAAGACAAGTAAACAGCTTTCTGGTATTCTCCACTTTCAGCCAAGGTACATCTGACATTAGCAATGATATGCCTTGTTTCACATCCTCTTCTAAATCCTACCTGAATCTCTGGCAGTTCCTTTCCATGTACTGCTGCAATCATTGTTGGATGATCTTCAGCAACATTTTACTTGCATGGTTTATTAATAATATTGTTCTATATTTTGATCATTCTGTTGCGTCACCTTTCTTTGGAATGGGTTGAAATCTGAATCTCTTCTAGTCAGTTGGCCAAGTAGCTGTCTTCCAAATTTCTTGGCATAGAATAGTACTTCCAGTGTTTCGTTAGCTTGTTGAAACATTTCAGTTGGTATTCCATAAATCCCTGTAGCCTTGCTTTGGGCTAATGATTTTAGGGCAGCTTGAAATTCTTCCTTTACTACCACTAGTTCCTGTTCACATGCTACCTCTAAAAGGATGATCAGTCCACTATTTACTTTTGGTACAGTGACTATGTACTCTCCATCATTTTGTGATGCTTCAGTCGTTCAATAGTGTGGCCATAGAATCATTCATTATTGTATCTTGAGGCTTGAATTTTTTCATTAGTTCTTTCAGTTTAAGGTAGGCTGGGCATGTTCTTCTTTTCGGTTTTCTAACTCTGGTCTTTGCACATTTAATTATAATAATTAACAGTCTCCGTTCTTTCACCCACTTTCAAGCAATTGTACTTCAGGGAGACCTCTAGGGATAGAGCCCAAGACCCAAAACGGCACCAAGAAAAATTCTTCATAGTAAATGATCATCTCTCCTGCTTCCAGGAAGGAGGCCAAGCAGAGTGGAATGACTTGCCCCTTTCATATCCATAGGCATTATCCAGTCCACAGAGGGAATAACGGGTTAAGGAAATCTTCGGGGAAGGATGATACTCCTTTTCTTAGACTAGTGCAAGTTAGGAAATTTCTTCTTTAGGAGGACTTTCCTGTTATTTTTCAAATTGGGCTCCTAACCATAAGGTCAGCAGTTTGAAACCACCTGCTGCTCTGCGAGAGAAAGATGAGGCTTTCTAGTCCCAGAAAGAGTTACCGTCTCAGAAACCCACAGGAGCAGTTCTACCCTGCTCTTCAGAGTCCCTCTGGGTTGGATTTGACTCAGCGGCAGTGAGTCAACTCTAGCTCATAGTGATCCACGAAGTTGACCGGTCCTGCACCGTCCTCCTATTGGCCCAGCCACTGTGTCAACCCTTCTTGTTGAGGGTCTTCCTCTTTGTCCCTGATCTTCTACTTTATTGAACATGCTACCCTCCTCCAGGGATGGGTCCCACTTGATAGTGTGTCCAAAGTCACCAAGACTAAGTGTCCGTGTCCTGGATAGGAATGGACAAAACTGTAGAAAAGTCAGCATTGACCTGATGGCAGTGAGTTTGGGTATTTTGGGTCACTTCTTTAATACCACCCTGTGGGTTCTCACTGGCCACTGATGCGTACATCTTGCCCTCGGGACTCCAAAGAGCCGAGAAAGACCCTTCAACAACTGTATCAGACCCACAGCCCATCTTGTTGGGAGGTGGGTAATAGTTTTAGTGACATATATTAAGGTGCCTTAGAATTCCCTGGTTTAAATACATTAAAAAGAGTTGTGCATGATGATGGCAACCTACGTACAAATGTTCTTGATACAATTGATGTATGGATTGTTATAAGAGCTGTAAGAGCCCCCAATAAAATAATTTATTAAAAATTTTAAAAGAATTGTGCATCATCACCACAATCAATTTTAGAACATTGTCTTTATTCCTGTGTCCCCATTATGCCCCATCCTCCCCTGCCATAACCCTAAGGAACTAAGCATCCACTCACTGTCTCTATAGATTTACCTATCCTGAATTTCATATACAGAAAATTATACAAAAGCCCCAACAATGACAAGAAAATAAAAACACATAAAAACCTCAATCCCATTGAAAGCAGAAGATACTAGAAACTAGAACAAATAAAAAATGGGTCAAAAGGGAAAATAAATGATAATATGTTAAATTTTCAGCTAACTATATATCTGCAGTGGAGCCCTGGTGGCATAGTGGGTAATGTGTTGGGCTGCTAACCACAAGGTCAGCAGTTCAAAACCGCCAGCTGCTTCTTGGGGGAAAGATAAGGTTGTCTACTCTCTTAAAGATTGACATTCTCAGAAACAGAGGCAGTTCTATTCTAAGCTATAGGGTCTTAACGAGTCAGAATTCTATGGCAGGGAGTCTTTGTTTGTTGGGGGGGTGGTATTTTGTTTGTGATTTTAGTTTATATATACAGTAATCCACTGTCCACCACATTCTGTCTGAGGGCAAGACTGTTCACATCCCTGGTCAATGGCCTGAGAGTCCACTGAAGGTTTCATCCTCGGCCCATATTCCATCAGGGTGTCATCCTACAGTAGTCTGATCAGAGAACTAGAGTGGCATTACTCCAGAGAATGGGCACCTGCTTCTCTGATTGACAACAGGTCAGACTTGCAGAAAGGGATTGCTGATAGGATGTGGTCACTTCCACTCCGGTCTGGGAGCCCAGGTGGGAAGCGCTGTTCCAGGGGCTGACGGCTCTGAAGCATGAGGTCCATCTACATCGGCCTGAGTCTCTGAAGCAAGCTACACAACCTTCCTTATCTGTGCAATGGGGATGGTTTACAGTAAGGCGAGGCTTCCAGAGAAATCACACAGACTGCGCTTGGCACCTGGTAGGTCGTCAGCCCTGGGCAATGGAGCATCTTATCTGGCTTCTTATGTGTTCTGTGACCTAGGCAGTCCTTAACCTGCCTGCATACACTTCCTCCTCCCCGACACAGAGACAGTAATGCACCCTTCATCAGATTAGAATAAAGCGTAAGATGGCCTGTGTGGAGTTTGTTAGTGCCCAGACTGAGAAAGTGATAGCTATCGTTAGTGATAGTGGTTGTGGTGGTGGTGGCTGCCTCCCACATGCCATTTACTCAGTGTGTGGCTAAGCAACGTCCTGGGGCACCTTGGTAGCTGCACAACCCACCCCCCACCCCCAACCACCCACACACACACCCCTCCCCGCATCTCTGCTGGAGTGGTGAGTGGTGCCACCCCCCAACCCTTTCCCCAACCGCTAGCTGCATGTCATATTTTTCATTGGTGTTAAACTCTCCGCTCCTGTAGCGCACTGCTCTCCTGGTGGGCCACACTGTGGCCGGCATTACTCTCCCCTCATTCTCACCCAGTGCTTGGAGGCCCTTACACCGGAGGGTCACAAGGTCCGGAGCACCCTGTGGATGATGGATGGGCACTGCTTGAGAGCATCCTCTGACTTACAAACCTCAGCACCCACCCTGGTCTGCAAACAGAAAACTGGGTCCCAAGAAGCAGCTTCAGGAAGCTTCCATTCCTAATGCCCAGAGGTACAAAAGACCTTGCATGAGTTCCGATTTACACAACCGGTCCCCTGGCTGGGGCAGAGCAACTGTGGCCAGACAACAAGCTTGTCTCCAGGTGGCATATCTCTGAAGTCACAAGTTGTCCAGGCAATGAGATCTCCCCGAAACGATGACTCCATGGTGCTCCAGAGGAGGGGAGACACACCCAGCACAACTGCGCAAGGGACCTCGCTGGCTAAGCTGGAGCCTGCAGCTGAGAAATTGGATACAGTCCCTGCCAGGCAGAGTGAGGCTCTACTGCCTTGAGTGCCAACATCACCGCCACTGGTGGGGACAGCCCACTGCCTTCCCACTAGACCACTGCTGGCAAGGAGAGAATACCACCACCCCCAGTTAGCCTCTCCCCACTCACCCCAAGTCAAATCAGCATCCCTCCTGGAGCCAGAGGCTCATCGGAGAGAACAAAGGGCCATCTGTGTAGTGCGCTGGGAGGTGGGTGCTTCTGGAAGCTGTGTGTGCTGGACAACAGCACTGGAACATACAAAATCCCATATCTCACCACCTCCCCAGGGAAAAGAGCAAGAATGGATACAGCTGACCACATCCCAGTGTGACACAAGACCAGGGAATCATCCTCAATTCCCAATTTCTCTCAAGAAACGATGAGAGTGGTTAAGTAAAAATAAAGAGCGGAGAGAGGGAGGAGGAGGAGGAGAGGAGGGGGGAGGAAGAAGAGGAGATGGAGGTGAAAGAGGAAGGAGGTGGTGAATGCTAGAAGAAGGAGAGAAAGAGAGGGAGAGAGAAATAGATACATAAACTCTCCCCCTGGGTTCTACACACCATCCTTAGGGAAAGCAAGCAGCCCTGAAAACGAGAGTCCCCATGTCTTCCCTGCAAGGACTATTATGTATTCCAGAGCATCTCTTGGAAATGTTTAGAGGAAATTTGGAGGGAAACCTGAAAACAATATAAATGTCACCTAACACCGGACCCTTTTTTCCTCTGACAATTCGCAGCAGGGATGGAAGCAGGCCGTGTGGAGCCCAACCCTTCTGCCTCCTCACTGGTCCAACATTTTTGACCGCCAAAGGTTTAGCCTACTGTGTGCACGGCGCAGAACGCTATCATGTCAGTCACATCGCAGTGCAAAGGGGAACTGTCCCCCTGGGATCACGCGGCCACCCACCGCTGGTTGCAAAGCACATTTCAAAGGTAGGAAGCAGGGAGCAGAGGGAAGAGTTGGCTGCTTTCGCAGATGCACGGAGAAGGAACTTCTCCTGAGCCCACCCCGCCCCCTTGCCGTGAATGTCACCAGTGTTCCTAGGCGGCATGGGGGGGGGTGGCCTTGCCCGCGTCTGGAGCCGCGCAGGGCCCTTCCTGGTCGCGTGAACAAGCCCTGGGGTGAGTAATACTCCAGTAAAGGAAGCCAGCCACAAAGCTCCGTCTGTCCACAGGGCTACTCCTGCGGCTGCCGGAGCAGAAGGCGTTTTGAGCAGACACAGCCTTCTGACCTGCCGCCCACTAGCCCGTTTACAGGACAGGGTCCCACAGGGGCCGCGAACGCTTAGAAATGGCTCCTTCGGGGGTTTCCCAACAAAACCAAAACCGGATAGATGCAGAAAGTTCACGCAACGTTCATCTTGAGAATGGTCTTTAGCAGCAGGGTGGCAGAGCAGGGACCCGAGCAGGTGCAGGGCGCCGGGGGTGGGGGGCGGGGCAGATCCTAGCAAGGAGGGGATCCCTGAAGCTGGAGCCAAAGAGGCTGCTGAGCAGTGGGGTCCCCGGGCGCCCCGGGTTGGGTCACCGGGGTGGGGGGTGGGGGAGTGCGGTGCAGAGCACCGGCCCCGCCTTTCCCGGTGGTTATGCCCAGGACTGCTGCTGCCGCCCCGGAGCTGAATGCCCCCAGGGGTTCCCAGCCAGCCCCAAGCCCAGTCGGGGCAGCAACAGTTCTCCAACCCGATAAGTGCCGCAGCCACTTCCCGGGGAAACGCTACCACCACCCGGAGACGGAGGCCAGGGCTCTGGAGAGGGGCCGAGCCCCGCACAGCGCGGGGACGGCGGGGAGACGGCGCCACCAGCGAGCACTGCAGCCCCGGGGTCCCAGCCATCAACCCGGGGGGGAAACTTCCCAGAGGGCGCGGGGCCAGGGCGCGCATCCGAGTCCCTCGGGCAGGGGCCACAGAGCCCAGTGGCCGCTGGCCCGCTCCCGGCGCGGGGCTGAGCGGTGTGGGAGCCGGTCCCCGCCGCCCGCTCCTCCGCGCCCAGGGTCCCCGATAGGGGAGAGGACAGTCCCTCTCGGCCCCCAAAGACGCACCCGGAGCCCGGCGGGGAGGAGGGTCTCGAACCGGGACCCCGCGAGACCCCGCGTCGGCGGCACCAACAAAGTTGGGGCGCCCAGACGCTCAGTAGTCGCGGGTCCCCGCGCCGTGGCCCTTGCCCGCGTGCGCCGCTACTTACACGAAGACCCCGAAGAGCAGGGCTCGGACCCC
>NW_022103968.1:9599155-9652546 GCF_000313985.2 Echinops telfairi
GCCGCGCCCTGCCGCTGGCTGGCCGGGCTCGGGCTGCCGGCATACGCACGCACGTGGGCAGAGTACTGGAGCGCGGTGGGGATTCTCCCCGCCCAGGAGCGCTCCCTCCTGCCCAGCCTCTGCCCTCAGGACACCTTTCCAATTGCAAGGCTTGCCTTATTCTAGGAAGTTACCCTGCGATCCCTCTCCTGCCCCCTTTGCCCCCAGGAGGTACCAACCGGGCTCCAGAGGCCTGGCACAGACTGCGGGCAAAGGAGAGGGGGTTGGCTTCTCTCCCAGATGGCATCCCCAGGTGGCCCCTGGGGACCAGGAATCCCAGCAGAAGTGAGTCCCTGCAGAACAGCTGGGGCCGCTGAGCTGGAGGAAAGCGCCTGGGGCAGGCCCCACTCCAGGGTTCCTCTTGCTGCAGGTGCTCCGAGTCACTGCCTAGAACCAGGTAGGACCAGCAGGAGCCTCCTTCTCAGGGTTCAGAGTCAAAGGTCTCAACCCCCACCCAGGCAGGGTCTGAGGGACTAGACCTTAGACTGGACACCCCTGACCCTTCCATCCCCCTAGTGGAGCTGGCCTTTCTGGGCATCTCTCAGGATGGGGGGATAGAAGAGCTCCCATAATCACCTAGGTGACTTCTCATGACCTAGTTTTGAAACTGTCAGGTGGCCATAGCCGGTAGGGAATACTAACATTGGTCTCTGCTACAGAAACATCCCTGGCTTCTAGGTAGCAACGGAGAGCAGCCTGGTGTTAAGCTGTGAGCTGGCCGCCAGGATTCTTCCTCTATCTCTGCCCTGGAGAAGCTAGGGAGCCCACGAATCACCATGACCCATGATGGAACTAGGCAAAGCAGTAGATAATCCCCGGGGAAGTGGTTCAGCAAATTGGGTCACTCCAGGGGATTGGAGTTACTGCTCTGGGATGGTGTCCGGGCCTACAGGTGACCCTTAAGCAGACGGTCAGGAAGGGAAGAGATGCTTGGTGCAAGTGAGTGCCTATAGGACAGGAGATGGGGAGGGTTTGGAGGTCATAGAGGGTGGAGCTTGCTGGCAGAACTGAGGGTCAAACCAAGCTTAGGTGGGGACTAAGTTGTGGTTGCCATGAGCTCCATGGTCTGTTATCTGCAACACAAAATTAGCATCTTCATGCAACCTCTTTAACATGTCTTGTTTCATGGAGTGACCCAGAAAGGGAATTTAGAAGGGCATGTGACCTCACCAAGTAATCGTTGTTAGGTGTGGTCTAGTCCATTCCAACTCACAGTGAGCCTGTGCACAACAGAATGAAACACTACCCGGTCCTGCACCATCCTCAGAGGTGTTAGGCCATCTCATTGAGGGGCCTCCTCTTTTTCACAGACCTCCATTAGCAAGGGTTCTCCTTCCAAGACAGATTTGTTTGTTCTTCTAGCAGCCCACATTACTTTCATTGTTCTTCAGCAACATCGTAATTCCAATGTTTCAATTCTTCTTCTGACTCACTGTCATTCATCCTTAAGAAAACCAAAAGAGGCAAACCAATTGCCATTGAGTTGACTCTTATTGGTGGTGGTCCCATGTGTATCACAGTAGAACCATGAGCAATGCCATCAGACCTTGGCCCTTTCCAATTCTTCCCTCCTCCACTGCGCTGATCTCAGTCTCCGGTCGGTTCCAGGTAGTTGCAAGATGGTAGCAAGAATTCCAGTTTTCCATCCTCTGGGGTCAAATCTAGCAGGAGAGAATCCTGCTTTGGTCCTACACCACTATCAGCCAAAGTCTAATGAAATGCCACTGACCCTGTCCAGTCTGAAGTAACCACTGTTGCCAAGGAAGCATGATGGTTTGATGGTCTCAGGCTTGGGTCACAACCTTCATCCCACATTGGGAGGACAGCCTTCACCCAAAGCCCGTGGCCTGAGGGTGGAGCAAAGGTGAAGCCGCAAACAAGGGGCTGGTGTTTTGAAGGAAGGGAGAGGGTCAATGTAGAATCACACAACCATGGGTTGGGGCAGCCATTCTATGACACAACCATGCCAAATGAAGACAACTAGTATGCTTCTCTGAGTTCAAGTCCAGCCTCGGGCTCTTCAACTGTAAAAGAGAGTGTGTTTCTGCGAGTTCCCTGGTAAGGCTGCCCACTTGGTCAATACAGACGAGCAAAACTGCCTCTAAACAAATCAACAATGCCGTCTCTGATCCTTGTTTTCAACAGTCTGGTCTTGTCCCTCTTTGCTCCCTTCTGCCATCCTGCCACATATCTGCTTCAGTGGTTTCTTTTACTGATCAAAACCTGATTTCAAGAGAAGGTCAAGGTCTCATTTATTGCGTAAGCCTGGATCAGGAGTTCTGGTGGGGTCTCTCTCATAGAATTTCTCCTTTAAGGTAGGTTCCTAAAAGGGCACACAGGCTCTATTCTTCATGAATGGGACTTCTCATAGCATCCTGGGGGCCACAAGTCCTGTGTTTGGAGGTGGCTGGCTCCAGGAGCAGTGCCCCAACAGCTGCCCAGCTATGAGAGTGTTCCAGGTGAGGGGAACCCTCCAGAAGTGCCATGCTGCTGTGCCAGCTATTGGGGTATCCATAAGGAAGCGAAGAAGTAAAGTCAGGTAGTAGCAAGGTAGCCCCTTGATCAGTCGGTCTTTATAAGACTCCAGTGGAATACCCCCCTCCAAAAAAATGGAATTTTTTTTCTCAAAGCTATGTATTTAATTTTTTTTTAACAAAACAACCTTATCACCTTAAAAGTACTCTGCATTACACGTAACACACTTGTCAAATCTGTGATTCCATTCTTGGAAACATTTTTCAAACTCATATGTTTAGATGGCTGACAGCACCTCCCTTGTTGTTGTTTTTTTTTTGTTTTTCTTCACCTGTTCAATGTCATCAAATCACTTTCCTTTCATGCCCCTCTGCATTTCTCAGAAACAAAAGGATATCACACTGAGTGAGGTCAGGTGAGTAAGATGCATGGGGCAAGAGAGGCATGCTGTTTTTTGCCAAAAACTGGTGCATTGAGATGGCTGTGTGCAGGTGCATTGTCCTGGTGGCAAAACCAGTCCCTGCCTGCCACAAATCAGCCCTTTTTTTTCCCCTTTTAATTAAAAGATCATTTTATTGGGGACTCTTATAGCTCTTACAACAATCTATACATCAATTGTATCAAGCATATTTGTACATGTTGCCATCATTGTTTTTTAAACATTTACTCTCTATTTGAGCCCATGCTAATTTGCGCCCTCTTTTTTCCCTCCCTCCTCCGCTCCCGTACTTGTGACCCCTTAATAACTTATAAATTATTATTATTATTTTCATATCTTACAGTGACCACTGTTCTCCCTCCCCCCCACAGTTTTTGTTGTCTATCCCCCTCACGGGAGGGGGAGGGTTGTTATGTGTCGACCATTGCAATCAGTTCCTACTTCCTCCCTCCTCTGCCCACTTTCCCCCTACCCACCTGGTATCACTACCCCTATTCCTGTTCCTGGATTTTTTGTGTCATGAGCTCTCATCTCTTACCTACATCTGTGTACATGCTCCAGTCTAGTCCGCAGCAAAAGGCAAAACTGGGGTCATGATAATTGGGGTAGGGTGGGGTGAGGAAGCCTCAAGGAACCAGAGGAATAGTGTGTGTTTCATCGCTGCTATACTGCACCCTGGTTGACTCATCCCTTCCTTGTGACCCTTCTCTTAGGGGATTTCTTATTGTCTACAGATGGGTTTTGAGTTTCTGCTCCAACACCCCTCGTTATCAACAGTATGTGTTTGTTTGTTTGTTTGTTTGTTTGTTTGTGGTCTTCTGATGCCTGTTCCCTCACGATCACACAAGCAGGTGTGCTTCTTCCATGTGGGCTTGTTGCTTCTCTGCTAGATGGCCACTTGTTTAACTTCAAGCCTCTGACCTCAGATGCTATATCTTTTGATATAGAAAGTGGGTACCATCTGCTTTCTTCACCACATTTGCTTGTCTTCATTTTGTCTTCAGCAATCGTGTGGGGAGGATGAGCATCACAGAATGCCAGGTTGTAAGAACAAAGTGTTCTTCCATTGAGATAGGGCGTGAGCAGAGGCCCAACGTCTGTCCACTCCCTCAGTGTATTGCCATATAAATATATGGAAATAGGCCAATGCCTCTATTTTGTTGGGGGTTTTTCCTAGTTATTATCTTCCTTTTTATTCAATCTTTTGTTTTCTTTTTGCTTTGCTCTGTTATTGTTGGTTTTGCCTACCCGTATAAGATAGGCATGGGAAATCAGGCTATTTTTGTTGCACACTATTATGCAATCTTTTCAGAACCTCTAAATAGAAAGCTTGATTAACAGTGTGACGTGGTGGAACAAACTCCAAGTACACAACAAGCTGACATTTTCATCCGTTTGGGCGGTTGATGGGTGTCCAGATTGAAGTGTGTCATCAGTCGACATTTCACCTTCCCACAGCACTGTTCTTGTAATCTGTTAAACATCACAACAGTTTCCGCAGCATTTTTTCCCTAGCAGGAAACAACATTTCACAGCCACACATTATTGTCTTAAATCGGCCATCACAAAAATGAGGTTCAAGCGAAATTGCTTGTATGAAAAAATTCACTGTGACCAGAGAGAAACTTCCAAGGTGACCCCACTGGGTGCATTGACTCAGAGCATGTTCCCTCTTTCTACTCCACCTTCCCTCCACCCTCCCAGTATCAACACTCGCACCACTGGTCCTGACGGGTTATCTGTCCTGGATTCCCTGTGTTTCCAGTTCCTATTTGTACCAGTGTACATTCTCTGGTCTAGCCTGATTTGTAAGGTAGAATTGGGATTATGATAGTGGAGGGAAGAAAGCATTAAAGAGCTAGAAGAAAGCTATATGTTTCATTGTTGCTACCCTGCTCCCTGACTGGCTTGTCTCCTCCCCATGACCCTTCTGTGATAGGATGTCCAGTTGCCTGCAGATGGGCTTTGGGTCCACACTCCCTCTCATTCACAATGATACGATGTTTTGTTCTTTGATTCCTGATTTCTGATCCTATTGATACCTCGTGATCACACAGGCTGGTGTACTTCTTCCATGTGGGTTTTGTTGCTTCTCAGCTAGATGACCGCTTGTTTATCTTCAAACCTTTAAGACCCCAGATACTATGTCTTTTGGTAGCTGGGCACTATCAGCTTTCTTCACCACATTTGTTTATGTACTCACTTTGTCTTTAGCAATCGTGTCAGGAAGGTGAGCTTCATGGAATGCCAGTTTAATACAACAAAGCGTTCTTGCATTGAGGAAGTACTTGAGTGGAGGCCCAATGTCCATCTGCTACCTTAATACTAAACCTATAAATATATGCAAATAGATCTATTTCCCCATCATCATATATAAATATGTTTACATATGTACGTGCCTGTATTTATACATCTATAAATGCCCTTTGCCTCCTAGTTCTTTCCTCTATTTCCTTTTACTTTCCTTTTGTCCCACTATCATATTCAGCCTTCATTTGGGTTTCAGTAATTCCTCTCAGTTACATTGCCCTTGATCAAGCCCTACCAGGCCTCCAAACCCTCCTTGCCACCGATTTTGGATCACTTGTTGTTCCCTTGTCCCTGGGTTTAACACCACTTACTTTCCCCCACCTTCCCCTCTCCCATGTGTGCCCCCCCCAACCATCAGTCCCATTGTTTTCTCCTCCAGATTGTTTATCCAGCCTATCTTAACTAGATAGACCTGCAGAGATAATAATATGCACAAACACAAGACAGAGCAAAACAAAGGGACAAAAGAAAACAAAACAACGACAACACCAAAATAAACAATGACAAAAAAAGAAAAGCCTGTATATAGTTCAAGGTCTGTTGGCCTTTAGGAGTGTTTTCCAGTCGAATCTGATGGGGGGGCCACACCCTGACCCCAAGGTCTATTTTTGGTATTCCCTGAGGACCTCGTTGTTCTGTTCCCCTGGCTGTTCTGTTGCCCGCCCTTAGTGTTTAGCCTCGGTGGGTGTGGTGAGGTCCGAGCAGGTGCAGTTCCCTCACGGTGTCTCCAGTGTGGGAACCCTCTCAGAGAGCAGTCTCTGCAGGGAAGAGAATGTGCATCCGTTCTGAAAGCAGCCTCGGAAATGTTGTATCATGTCGAATGACGTCAATATGAAAACGCCTTCTTGATCAAGTGTGCGACTGGTCTTGGAAAAATTCTTTCAGAATTTCAGCCCTCAAGCTAGCATGGCCTCCCCCGGTGTCTTCGTGGCTGCCCACGGTTCAAAGTGTTGCTTTGGGGATAGCTCATACCAAGCCGCAGGCATACCAGGCACTTCAGCTTTGTCCTTCAGAGGTCATGCCTGTGCTGTTGAATTTTTTTTTTAATTCCAAACATTCTGTTTATGTTGGTGAAAAGTTTGGCAATGGATATTGATGAAGTTTGCATAATATGATTGATGTAATTAGTGCCACTTGTACATGTGAAAAAGATTGAATTGATACATAATTATGTTGTATCAAATGTTTTACAAGAAACATTTTTTTAAATTATTGCCCCCCTGTGGTGGTCCCATGGTGACCAGACCTTTGCTTGTGTCCAAAAACCAAAGCCACTTTCAAAGGACAACATTTTGTGGCATTTTTTTATCACTTCATTTCCAGCTGTTACACTTTGTACATCAAACACGGTGAAGTGGAGCGTCAACAGAAAGAAGAAGACCTTCAACAAGATGGATGTACACAGTGGCTGCAACACTGGGCTCAAACCAAGGACCGGGCAGTGTTTGGTCTGCTGAACAGAGGGTCCCTATGAGCGGGAACCAACTCAATGACACCTGGCAGGACCTTGGACCTCAGTGACACCTCCTTGCTGCTCTAAGAGTATGTTCTAGAAAGAGGCAGGAAACATCCTACCTGTAGAGAAGACATGTCCAAGCCCTCCGACAGCGGTGGTTACCTGGAGTGTAAAGGCTTGCTGCAGTTTGTAAAGGCTCCGAGAGGACTTTCATAATAGGTCATCAAGTGCAACCTACCACCTGAACCCTGAGTATCTTTCACAACAGTCTCAGTAGATAGCTGTCTGCTTGAAGACCCCCAGGGATGAGGGCTCTCCCATTGCTCACTACATTTCCAGAGAGTCCTATTTGTGGTTCTTATTTGAGTAGAAGCCGACTTACATCTAGGGGTCCAGAGAACCAACTTAACACCCGCTTTTCAACATTATAATTGTTTAATCATGAGAGAGGGAAAGAGATGAATTGGTCCTCTCCATGGTTTTCTGTTTTCCAAACCAAACAGCCTCCGATCGTTCACCCGCTTTCAAGCAATTGTGCTCATGAGACCTCTGGGGATAGAGCCCAAGACCCAATACGGCACTAAAAAAAAATTTTCATAGTAAACAATCATCTCTCCTGATTCCAGGAAGGAGGTCAAGCAGAGTGGAATGAATGACCCCTTTCATATCCAAAGGCATTATCCAGGCCGCAGAGAAATGATGGGCTAAGGGAATCTCCAGGGAAGGATGGGAATCCATTTCTCAGAAAGGTGAAAGTTTGGAACTTTCTTCCCCAGCAGGACTTTCCTATTCTTTTCAAATTTATCATATAGAAAGTCAGAGTATCACTTCCCTCACCTGGCCTGAGAGAGAAATCTTTTCATGGGAGCCACCAATCAGCTTGTGACAGCCATAGACAGACTCAGTGTCACAAATTAGAATCCTGGGACATTAGCGATGAAACAAGACCTTCATATTGTGCATACATCTTGTCCCTTTGTTCTTTCCCCGATGAGATGGATTGACCCGATAGCCCGAAAGATGGGTTGAAACACAGTCATGAAGTTGGCCGAGAATGGGACAACGTTTCATTCTGATGTTGATGAAGTTGCTAACAGCTAGACTTGACCAGAAAGCACATATCTACAACAATACCAAAAAAACCCTGCTCCTTCAATTTTCTAAAGGTCAGAGCCTTCCCAAGACCCCACAGGGATTCGGGGCCAGAGCCCAGCTCTCCTCAATCACAGACAACGCGTCACTCACCAGGTCCCTTGGTTTCCACGAGCACAGAGCAGGACCACGAGCATGGGGCAGAAATTTTAAAAGAACATCATGGGTGCACACAAATGCACAATTCATTTTACATAAAGGTGACAAGGCACTTTAGGGTGATGGTTGTCTTTTCAATAAGAAAAACTGGGGATCATGATTTTTTTAAATGCAAAACTCTTGTCTCTGCCTTATGCCGCATCTAAAAATTTACTCGAGATATCACATAAGTAAAGATAAAGGCTAGTACCAAGAAGCTTCTAGAAGGTGTCGAGGGAAATCTCCACAGTCAGTGTAAGCAAAGACCTAAGATTCAAAAAAACAATTGCCATGATTGAGGAAATTTATCAATTGAACTTCATCAGAATCTTTAACAAGCTTGTGTTAGTCTGGATTGACCAGAGAAATTCTTAGACACTCATATATATATATATATATATGAGAACTTTATATCAAAGAGTAATTGTATATTAAGAAAAAGGAACTGACACCTACTCTTTCTGCTTCGTCTTCCTGCTGACAAGATACATGGAGCTAAGCTGATGGAACCAGAGCCCTGGAGCTGGAGGAACCATGTGGTGACCCCTGCCAGCACTGAGATGTTTCCACTGCCACTGGATCCACAGGACTTCCCACCGCTGGCCTGTGAGCTTCCTGCATTCGTCGCCATTGCATGTGTTGTATGAGTCTAAAGAGGAATTTATAGACTGGTATCAGAAATATGGGCTAATATCAGACTTATGGATTTGATCTAGACTGGGCTAGGATTTTCTTTTTATATACAATTACTCTTCGATATAAAGTTCTCTCAGATACTTATGAGTGTCGATCAGTTTGTTTCTCTGGTCAACCTACACAAAGTCTCTGGTCAGACTAACACAAAGCTCCTCTTGGTAAACTCAAAGTCACTGCCATCGAGTCAATACCTATGCATAGCGACCCTAAAGGATGGGATAGAACTGCCCCTGTGAGTTTCTGGCACCAGGACTCTTTACGGGAATAGAAAGCCCTGTCTTTCTCCCGCAGAACAGCTGGTGGCTTCGAACTGCAGACGTGGCGGTGAGCAGTCCAGTGTGTGATCACTAGGCCACCAGGGTTCTTTTCCTCTTGGGGAGGCACGGTGAACAGTCAAGTCACACATGAGGAGACAATCCTGTAACACTGAGAGCTATCAAAGGACTAATGTGCAGAAAATATGTTTTGAACACCTGCAAATCATTAATCAGAAGCAACCACTCACTTTGATAAATAGACAAAGGATATGATAGATAGTTCACAAAAATGCAAATGAATGGCAAAAAAATAAAAAGCAACCGAGACCAGAAAAGATGATCAGCATGAAAATCCTCACAATTGGACCAATAAGCAACAGCCTAGTCAGGAAAAAAGACTGAAATTGTCAATGGCTTTATTTTACTTGGATCCACAATCAATGCCCTGGAAGCAGCATTCAAAAAATCAAACATTATATTACACTCTAAAGTATTAAATAAGCAGAGATGTTACTCTGGGGGCTAAGGTGCACCTGATCCAAATCATGGTATTTTCAATCGACTCATGTATATGGGAAAGCCGGACAATGAGTTCAGAAGACTGGAAAAAAATTAATACCTTTGAATTATGGTTTCAGCAGAGAATAATGACTGTACCATGGTGTGCCAGAAGAACAAACAAATCTGTGTTGGATGAAATATGACCAGAATGTTCTTTAGAAGTGAGGATAGTAAGACTTCATCTCATGCACTTGAAATATGTTTGTCAGAAGAACCAATCCACGGAGAAAGACCTTATGCTTGGTAAAGGAGAGGGCCAGCCAACGTGATGGAAGAGGCTCAACAAGATGGATTCGCGCAGTGGCTGCAACAACAACAGACTTCAACATTGCAACAATTGTGACCTTGGTGCAGGACCAAGCAATGTTTCAGTCTAAGAGTCTCTATGAATTTGAACTTACTTGATGGTATCTAACAACATCACTAGTCGTTATGAAATCACAGTGAAATCTCATCACACCCAGCAGATTGGCTAAAATCTAAAAAGACTGATAACACCAAGTGTTGGCAAGGATATGGAACAGCTGAAACTCTTATGCGCTCTAAGACAAATGAAAACAGAAACCCGGGACCTTCAAAAAGTTCATGGAAAATGGAATGAAAAATAATGGATTTTTTTTAATCCATCTCATTCATAAAAAGATTGTACAAATCTGGCTAGACCAGAGGATGTACACTGGTACATATAGGAACTGGAAACGAAGGGAATCCAGGACAGATAAATCCCTCAGGAGCACTGGTGAGAGTGGTGATACCAGGAGGGTGGAGGGAAGGTGGGGTAGAAAGGGGGAACTGATCACAAGGGTCTACATATAACCCCCTCCCTGGGGGACAGACAACAGAAAAGTAGGTGAAGGGTGACGTCGGACAGTGTAAGACATGACAAAATAATAATTTATAAATTATCAAGGGTTCGTGAGGGGAGGGGTGGGGAGGGAGGGAAACAATGAGGAGTTGATACCAAAGGCTCAAGTAGAAAGCAAATGTTTTGAGAATGATGAGGGTAACAAATGTTCAAATGTGCTTGACACAATGGATGGATGGATGGATGGATTGTGACAAGAGTTGTACGAGCCCCCAGTAAAATGATTTAAAGAAAAAAGATTGTACAAAGTTCTAAGAGCTTTATTTATCATAACCAAAATCCTGGGAAAAATTCAGATGCCCATTAACAAAAGAATTGACAAACAGGGGCACAGAGATACAGTCATAGAATGTAATAATACTCAAAAATTAAAAGGATGAATATATATGTGTGAATCTATGCATGTGAGTCATATATACATATGATTCATATATGTGTGTGTATACATACATATATTCCATTTCCAATTGCTTCTACACAAATGCTGGGATTTGCTTTGTTTGAGCCTGCCTAGGCTACAAGTTCATTGTGACTGTGGGTCTTAGGTAATTATGCTGATTGAGTATGGGGTAATTACACCAACTGGGTTAACTTAACCAGAGGTCCTCAAACTACGACCCATGGGCCACATGTGGTTTTTTTACTTCAAAATAAGATATGTGCAGTGTGCACAGGAATTTGTTCATAGTTTTTTTTAACTATAATCTGACCCTCCAACGGGTCTGAGGGACAGTGACCTGGCCCCCTGTTCAAAAAGTTTGAGGACCCCTGACTGAACCTCATAGATACATTCCTCAAAGCAAGGAAACAGAGAGTGAGAAAGTGGTAGATCTTTAACCCGTCCTTAAAATAGCCAGGCGCTATATTCACAAGAAGGATGAACTGAGGACACATTTCAAAGGCCCTCCACGTGGACAGAGCTCACTAGAAGATACTAGAGCAGGGGCTTCATCTTCTAGGGTCACTGCTATGGTCCCTCAAAAAGACCAAGAGTACTCTTTGCTGCATGGACCGCTACTAAATGCAGTACTAGACCATTGTGCTTTCTCCTCCCTGGCTTGGTCCAAACAAGGTTGTCAACGACAAGATGGCACCATGCTCTGCCCAGCAGCACACCTGCTCTGGGTAAATACCCGTTCTAGGGCCCATTCGCCACTGGAGCTTAAAACAGACTGCAGTGTTATTCAACATCGCAGTGCAGATGGCCCTGATACATTTTATAAGTTAATATGTATTAAGACTACATCTTGGAGCCCGCCTTCTAAAAATATCTTCTCCACATTGCTGGAGGCCGTGTGCTTAGAGCAGAGCTGGGTGCTATACATACGCTGGACATACTTTGACCCCAGACCAATAGCACAGGCCTCCTGGATTTCCAAACACATTGCCCTGAAGAGGCACAGACTTCTCTGATATGGAACATAAAATTGCCTCCCTTCTGGAATGAGAGATGGGTTGATCTGACTTACCAAGGATCAACTTCTCCAACGATGATTCTCAAAGTTCTAGAGCACTGGTTCTCAACCTCCCGAACGCCACAACCCTTTCATACAGTTCCTCATGTTGTGGGGACCCCCCAACCATAAAATTATTTTCATTGCTACTTCATCACTATAATTTTGCTACTGTTACGAATCGGGCGACCCCTGTGAAAGGGTCATTCAACCCCCAAAGGGATCATGACCCACAGGTTGAGAACCGCTGCTCTAGCGTTCACTGTTTATGAACAACTGGGATTTGATGTGGTGCATGACCCTGAACACTGGCATTTTAAAATGTAATTTTAAAATAAGGAGCCCTGGTGACTAGCGGTTACACATTAGGCTGCTAACTTCAAGGTCAGAGAGGAAAAGTAATGCAGAAGGAAGGAAATGGCCCACCTCCCTCAGACAGACATCCATGGGGCTTTGCACGCTAAGGTTCATCTTTTCCTGCCCCATCTTTCTTTTGAGTTTGAAGATGTTTATACAAAATCCCCAAGACTCAGTCAGCATAAAGATGTCCAGCCCCATAAAAAAAACAACAAAGTATTGGCATTTGATGGCCAACTGCCCAATGGCTACTTTCTTGAGGCCCCTTGGCCCACAGGTAGTGAACATCTGCTGGTCTTTCTGCCCAGCACCCATTGTCCCTTATCTTGCTGAAAAGTCCTTTCTGTTTTCCTGGGGACCATCTTTTCCTTGCCATCAGCGCTTGTTTCCAGTGCAGCTGACCAGACTTCTGGGCCCACATTTAACTCTGGCCTAATCAATTGGGGTACACACTCTCCTGACCACCAAAATTAGACATTTGGTCCAGTTCAAATCAACTAAGAAGGAATGCCACTTCTTCCCAGGCTGTGGGAAAGACCTCCTTCCTTCTACTGCAGACGTAGACTCTGGAAGAGCTAGGCCTGCCTTCACGTCTATCCTGAGCATGAAGTTCTGCAGGAGAGTGGATGTCAGCTTTATGAAACCCCAGGGTCCGATAGACATGGAAGATACTTAAAGCTCTTTGGGTTGATCAGTTACATGGGCCACTATATCCCTGTTTGTATTTCAAACTTGGATTTGCTTCTGTCCTGATTGAATCCTCAAAAACTATCATATTCACGACCTTGTTTGCTGACTATCTCACTTTGAGTCAAGATGGATGGATGGATGGATGGATGGACGGACGGAAAGTTAGACAGATAAAGATACATATTTGGGTATCAGCACCACCAAGGGAAATGTGAGGGATACAGAGGGATAAAGGATTCAAGGGTTTACAGGAGAACAGAAAGCAAGAGGTTCCTGACTAAACACCACATCAATGACTCAGACGACAGCAAGGGCAATCCAAGAGTGGTTATTGTGTCCAACCATCGCTGGGCAATAGAAGTCCACTCTGGAGTCACCAGTCCCCTCTTCTCCTGCCGCTAATCCACTTGGTGACCAGGGCCTGTCAGGGGAGCGCTGTAGGAGAAAATGATGTCACCAGACCAACAGAAAAGCGAGCCCCTTCCCTCTTTACCTGAAGCTCATCTCCTTATTCAATTCACAGGTCCGTTCTATAACTTTCTAGGACGCAAGTTGTTCTGACACTTAAGTAATAAGTGATATTCACAAGATGTTTTCCCGAGCTCCATGCAAATGGTGCTAATGAGAATGGGTGCCGTGCCTTCCTGCTCCCCGGTCTTTGTCAAAGTAGTCAGGTAACAGCCTCTCCAACTGCCCCCCAACCCCGATCAAGCTCCATGATGATTAGGTCTCAGCACCAACAATGTTCTCGATGCAGGGAAAAGGGAAATGGAGCTGAAATAACAGCAGTCCAGGCAAACAACACAGATGATTCTCTTTGGAGGTAAGGCAGGTGAGTTGACGTAGAGGTTAATACATAACCCAAGGTCTCAGCTGACCTGCCAGGGAGGGAAGCTACCTTCCCTTAATGACAATGACCTCAAAATCAGGAGCCCTTAGGGAAAGCAGGTGACTGGACCTGTGCCTAGTCACTAACGGATCACAGGCATGAGGATGGGCAGAGACTAGCAACTGTGTGAATTCAAGTCACCAAGGTCTGGGGTTTTGCCCGACATTTTATTGTGAAATATTTTAAACTGCAGGTGAACCTCCCTGCACCTTGACATGGTCAAGGATTTCATTGTGCTTGGATCCACAATCAAAGCTCATGGAAGCAAGAGTCAGGAAATCAAGTGACATCCTGCACTAAGCAAAGCCTCTGTACAAGACCTCCCAACGATGTTGAAAAGCAAGGATGTCACTAAGGTGCACCAGTCCCAAACCATGGCACAGCCAAAGGCCTCCTATGCATGTGAAAGCTGGGTGATGTTAATAAGGAAGGCCACAGAAGAATCAGTGGTGCATTTGAATTGGTGAAGACTGCTTAAAGTAGCCTGGACTGCCAGAAGGACAACCACGTCTGTCTTGGAAGAAGTACAGCCAGAAGGTTCCTTAGAAGTGAGGATGACGAGATTTGGTATCCCATATTTTGGATCCACTATCAGGAGAGAGCAATCCCTGGAAAAGGGCATCATGCTTGGCAGAAGTCATCAAAAAGGAGGAAGACCTCAGCAAGATGGATTAGCGCCATGGCTGCCACCATGGGCTCAGACACAATGGTGAGGAGGGCGCAGGGCTAGACAGTATTTTAATTCTGTTCTATATTGGATTTCTGTGAGTTAGAACTGACTCGATGGCACCTAACCACATTAACACCACCACCTAGATTCAACAGTTATGACATTTTGCCACAGTTGCTTGGTGTTTCATCGTGTGTGTGTGTGTGTGTGTGTGTGTGTGTGTGTGTGTGTGTGTGTGTGTATTATGCATGTAGACGATTATTGTTGCTAGGTGTCATCAAGTTGGTTCCAAATCATAATGGCTCTATGGACAAGAGAATAAAATACTTCCACATCCTGAATCATCTTCACAACCATTTCTATGTTTGAGCTCATTGTTGCAGCCATTGGATCAACCTGTCTTATTGAGAGCCTTCCACCTTTTTACTGACTCTACAAAGAGGTCTTCCAAAACACCTGTCATCACAATGGTCAATGCATAACTCCCTGCCCCCCACCCAGGGGGACAAACAACAGAAACATGGGTGAAGGGAGACAGCAGTCGGTATAAGATATGAAAATAATAATAATTTCTAATTTATCAAGGGGTCAAGAGGGTGGGAGGGGAAAAAATCTGATATCAAGGGTTCAAATAGAAAGTAAATGTTTAGAAAATAATGATGTCAACATATGTACAAATATGCTTGATACAATTGATGTATAGGTTGTTATCAAAGCTGTAAGAGCCCCCAATAAAATAATCTTTAAAAGCAGTCCCTCAACACAAGAACACTTTGTTCTAATAAGCTGGCATTCTGTGATGCTCACCTTCCTGACATGATTGCTGAAGACAAAATGGGTGCCTAAGCAAATGTGGTGAAGAAAGCGGATGGTGCATGGCTATCAAAATATATAACCTATGGGGTCTTAAGGGCTTGAAGATAAACAAGCAGCCATCTAGCTGAGAAGCAACAAAGTCCACAGGGAAGAAGCACACCAGCCTGTGTGATCACGAGGTGTCAATAAGGTCAGGTATCAGGCATCTAAGACCCAGAACAAAATCATACCAATGTGAATGAGAGGGGGGAGGGCGTAGAGTGGAGACCCAAAGTCCATCTATTGACAATTGGCCATCCCCTCACAGAAGGGTCACAAGGAAGAGACGAGCCAGTCAGGGCACAGTATAGCACAGATGAAACATACAACTTTCATCTTGTTCTTTAATGCTTCCTCCCTACCACTATCATGACCTCAATTCTACCTTACAAATCTAACTAGACCAGAACATATACACTGCTACAGATAAGAGCCCGCAACCCAGGGAATCCAGGACAGACAAACCCCTTGGGGCCAATAATGAGCGTAGAGATACCAGGAAGGTAAGGGGAAGGAAGGGGGAGAAAAGGAGAATTGATCATAACGACCTATATATAACCCCCTCCCAGGGGAATGAACAGCAGAAAACTGGATGAAGGGAGACAGGGATGATGTAAGATATGAAAATAATAATGTATAATTTATCAAGGGTTCATGAGGGAGGGAGGGTGGAAGAGGGAGGGGAAAATGATGAGCTGATATCAAGGGCTCAAGTAGAAAGAAAATGCTTTGAAAATGATGATGGCAACACATGTACAAATGTGCTTGAGACAATGGATGACTGTATGGATTGTGTTAAGAGTTGTAAGAGCCCCCAATAAAAGTGTTTAATAAAAAAAGAATAATAAAATAATAATTGTAAAAAACCTTGTCATTAGATCTCCCTATGACTCATTTTGAATTTTTTCTGTATTTTTAGAAAACACATTGTGCACTTTATGATTGAGGTCACACTCTTATTTGGTCAGTGTTGCTGGGTCCTTTTTGGTTGTTTTAGTCTTTGTATGGTATGTTTCTCTGTGGAGGGAAGTCAGGATGGGTGGGTCTATGAAGACAGCCACTGGGTCAATCATTGCCTGGGGGCACAGAAAGGGAGGTTGGGTGGTGAAATGGGTGGGGGTGGGCGGTTAACAGCAATGAGAACAAGAAGGAAGAACGTGTTCCAAAACTCATTGTGGTGATGATTGCGCAACCCTGCTTAATATGATTGAACGCTTGAATTGGATGCTATGTTAACAATATCTCAATAAAACTATTTTTTCCAAAAGTTCATAAAATTTTAAATTAAAAGATGGTGAAATTTTTCCATGAACATTTGAGGGCCTCCCATGTCCCAAGTGTGGGAGATGAAGTCTCACCATCCTCACTTCTAAGGAGCATCCTGGCTGTCCTTCTCCCAACACAGGTTTGTTCATGCTTTGGCAGTGTGGGCATATTTAATATTCTTCATCAACACCGTAATTCAAAGGCAGCAGTTGTCCTTATTTATTTATTGTCCAATTTTCAATGTAAATGATACAATTGGAAAATACCAAGTGCACCCTAGTCCTAAAGGTGGTACCTTTACTTTTTAACCCTGTACAGGGTTCTTGTTCAGTAGCTCTGCCCAAGGCAGTATTTCATGATTCCCTGACTGCTGCTTCCATGATAAGCATGTGCCCTGGCCCTTATATCCATTTCCTTCTCAAGTCATTGGTCAGCACATGAGCATGGCTCTCCTAAACTATTTTTCCTAAAGAACCACAACTTGTGTTGTGTATTATGCATACCGTATCATGGCCTCCAAAACCACATTTCCTGTGAAAGCCCAGTGCCATTTCTCCTAAGAAAAATTAATAGTGCTCAACGTTATCTAACATTTAGTCTATATTCAAATGTTCCCAGATACCTGCCAAATATACTTTATCATTTATAAAAAGCTCTGATTAAATACAGTACAATCTGTGAGCACTGGGCCAGTGGAAGGTGGAAACCTGCCTAAGAAGGAAAACTCAAGGGGCCCTGGTGGCGTAGTGGGCTACACACTGAGCTACGTACTACGAGGTGAGTGGGTTGAACCCACCAGCCACTTCTAGGGAGAAGGATGACGCTGTCTGTCCCAGTAACAATGGACGAGTCTTGGAAGCCCACAAGGGCAATTCTACCCTACCCTACAGAGTCGCTATGAGTCGGAATCCACTCAATGGCAGTGAGTTTGGTTGTGGGGATTTTCCACTCAGAGAGAGCAGTGAAGGGAGATAACTTGCACCTGGTCAAAGGTGGGAAGTCTGTGAGTCCCGACGCAAAGCTGCCGCATCGAGTTCCAGCCGCGGCAGGTTCCACTGCATCCTGCATTTAGATACCAGGACGTTTCAGCCCCTTCCAGTCACCCCTTCCTTCGTTCGGTGACATTGACAATATTGAAAGTCGGTGGCGTTTGTGTTATGGGCTGTCAAGAGTATCAAGTCAACGTTCTTGGTTTCTGTTTCCTCTTGGTGCCATTGAAACTTGTCCCTCTAATGCCCCCCACCAAAAAAAGCCCCCAGCCCCTCTGATGTCCAGTCGGTTCTGACTCATTGAGACCCTACAGGGCAGGGTAGGACTCACCATTGGGTTTTTGAGACTGTAAGCTTTATGGAAGCAGACTGCCTCCTCGTTCTCCCACATAGTGACTGGTGGGTTCAAACCACTCACCTTCCGGTCAGCAGCCCAACACTTAACCCACTGCACCACCAGGGCTCCTTCCCTGACATCCCAAAACTACAAACTCACCACCATCTAGTTGACGCCGACTTATCACGAGGCTGTACATCAGAGTAGAACTCCCCCGGAGGGGCGGGTTCTGAGACTGGAACTCTTTAAGGAGTAGAAAGCCTGGTCGTTCTCCCTCTGACCCGCTGGTGGTTCTGAAAGGCTGACTTTTGGGGAAGCAGCTCAGCAAGTCACCACTGTCACCCCCTGGCAGTTCCTGTGAAGGGAGTTACTTTTTAGAGACGTGACTTGATTCTTACACAACTGAATTAAGTTCCGTTCTTGCAGAATGACACTCAACTTTTCCCCTGTCTGCCCAGGGACTCTGTCTGCCTACTCTCATTCAATCTGATAACTCGGGCCTCTCACGGGCCCTGACGCTGAGCCCCTTCATTGCTGACAGCTGTTTCTCTTAGTGGTCAAGCCAGGGGGTGAAAGAAATGCTCTCTAAGGAAAGCGACCTTCACTGGTGAATTTTTGTGTAAAGTGGGCCTGAGAATATTTTACTTCAGAGTCTTGAAGTGCTCTGGACAACTCAAGAGTCTTGTTTTAGCAGGCAGTTCGCTGGTACTGGCACCAGAATAACCACACAAACAAACAAACACCAAGACTCCCTGTCATTCCAGTCAATGCCAACGCATGGCCACTACAGGACAGGGTAGAACTGCCTCAGCAGGTTTCCAAGGAGCGGCTGGTGGTTTTGAACTGTTGGTCTTGTGGTTTGTAGCCCAACAAGTACCCACTATGCCATCAAGGCTTCTGATACCAGAATGGTTCTCATAAATTCCTAAAACATCTGGCTAGAGCCATTTCACATCAACCACTGGTATTGTATGACCCTCGTGAAGGATATGGGCCTATGCCTGAGAACCTCTGCAAGTTGTCCTTGGCAACCATCAGTGTCTGTCTCAGGATCCAATCATCCAATAGAAGCCCTACACCTGCCTCCTAGGACTAACCAATCAAAACTCAAAAACCAAACCTGCTGCCATCGAGTGAATGCTGACTCATAACGCCCCCACCCCCACCCCTCCGTGGGTTTCTGAGATTGTAACAATTTATAGGAGTAGAAATCCTAGCCTTCCTCCCAAGGAGCTGCTGCTGGTTTCAAACTGCTGACCATACAGATGAAAGTCCAATGTGTGATCACTTCACCACCAGAATTCCTTAACCAATCAGAGTCGCGTTATCGTTTCCTTATTCCTTTGACACTTTCTGTTCTGGTTGGAAGCATCCTTGCTGGAGACACCAGTTCTCACCCACACAGATTGGCAGGTGCCTGTGCAGATTCAGATGTCCCTTTCTCATTTTCCTGAATGAATCTCTTTCACCTCATCTTAAGGACCAGTTGGGTTTGGACATGGAGTTGCTTTGACCACCAACCCCAGCATCTTGGTCTTGTCCGGTTGCAGGCATTGAAGTCATCAGCCTGCAGATGCAGCCTTGTCCACAGCTAACGTTGATCCAGGTGGTGGCTATGGGTGCACAACATACTAGCATCGGCATGAGGAAGGGAAATCGGGGTGGAATTAGCCTTTCAGCCCCAAGACTGAAAGCTAGTGTGAGTCTCCAAGACCCCAATTTAGAGCCTTCAGCTCAGGCCACTGTTTAACCCTGGGACCACACACAGCTTGCCTCTGTGACAGGAACCCTGCCCTTGACACTGGGAAACTACCCTGTCCTATAAGGTCGCTATGACTAGGCATTGACTCAATGACAGTGAGTTTGGGTTTCAGTTGGGAATCTGAGGGGATGCTAAAACCAGTAGGCAAGCCACCTCCCATTGAGTCAAGGACCTCTCGTGGCAGCCCTGAGCCCCACAGGGTTTCCAAGGCTGTGGTCGTTCAGAAGCAGGTGCCAGGTCTTTCTTCCAAAGCACATCCGGGCAGGTTCAAGTCATGAACCTTTCACCTGGTAGCTGAGGGCCTGGCCAGGGCATTGCACAGCAGGCTTTAGGGACAGGGGCTGTACTTACCATGCACAATTCTTGGCCAAATTTCACCATCCCATTAGTATTGCATAGACACAGACAGACAGACAGACGCGCGCGCGCGCACACACACACACACCCCGTTGCTAGTGGAAACAACCCCATTTCTAGACTTTCACCACAGCTGCCGTTGGAAGCAGCTCATGGCTTACAAAGAGGAAGAGGTGTGGTCAGAAGGGGTGTGGTCAGAAGGCAGCCTTTTCTTTAAAGCCTGTGATACATCATTCTCACTCTTTTTAACCACTTTTGTTGTTGTTGTTTTAAAGTAAAACATATTCCATGTAGTTCCACAGAAAATCATATCAGATCATATCAGTAATAGTATCCCGTTAGCCACAAAATAAATGTGGGTTTTCCCCCTTCCCATCCTCCGTCTCTCCATCATGTCTTGTCCCTTCCTCTTCCTGCCTCCATCTTCAACCTCCTGGTCTTCAAAGTCTTATCCTTTGCTGTGAAAACTATTTCCTTTTCTTTGTTTTTCCTTTTAACAATGATGTCATTAAATATTTATCTTTCTAAGGTTGATTAAGTTTGCTGAGCATAATGTTCCCTAGTTGGGGGGGTGGGGGGTGTTCCCATGTCCTACGGTATTTAACAGAGTTGTCATCAGTTTTTATTGATGCATAATATTCCATATGTGCATGTACAGAGTCTGTTTATCCGTCCCTCTATCATCGGAGTTGTGGTGTTATAAACACTGTTTTTGGTATTATAGAAATTGCTGCAATAAACATATGTCTGTTCATGTCGTGTTCTTTATTTCTTTCGGGCATGTCCTCAGCAGAGAGACGGCAGGATCATCAGGTAATTGTGTTTGCATGTGTTAAGTAAGGCCATACGGATTTCCATCGTGTTTGTCCAGATTTACAGTCCCCTCGGCCATGTGTGTGTGTGTGTTCCAAACTCTCTAGCACTTTTTAAAATTTTGTTTTTGTTGTTGTTATTCATTTGTTTGTTTTAAACTTTCTGATAGTGTTGGTGTGTTGTGATATCTCGTTGGTGGTGTAGCCTTTGCTTTTGAACCTCAGCTCTGCCCCCTCTTCCCTGTTTGACCTTGGGCATGCGTCCTAACCTCTCTGTGCTTCTGTTGCTATGTGGAGTGCTTAGGGACACCTGGTGACATGAAGCAGACATGTACGTAGAATAGCGGGTGGCCTGTGGCATTCTGTTGGGCAGTGGTCTTGCAGCAATGGGTCCATTCCACCAAGCCACCTCGGTGACAAGCAGCCAGGCCCCCTTGTAGTCCGGCTTTGTCTCTGTGTCCTCCCAAATGGGCAGAGTCAAAAAAGAAGAGCTCACAGCATTTCTGCGGTGTTGTGCATTGGGCTGCTAACTGCAAGGTCAGCGGTTCGAAACCACCAGCTACTGCGGGGGGGAGGGGGGATGACATGGCAGCCTGCTTCCGTCATGAGTACAGTCTGGGAACCCCCGGGGCAGCCCTGCTTTGTCCTATTGGGTCGCTAGGCACCCAGTCAACTTGTTGGCAGTGAGTCTGTTTGATTCAGAGACTGCAGGGACTGCAAATTGGCTCCTGCTTCGGGGCCTGTAATCAAATGAGTGTTGTTTTCAAGTTCATTTTAGCCACGTGCTAAACCCACAGCAAGCCACCTCCATCTGCCGCCCCTGCGCCTCGCTCTCGACACCTGCGAGACCGGAGCATGGCTGGGGCAGCCACTCAGCTTGTCTTTGTGGGGACGCTACAGAAAAACAAACAAAACCCACTTGCTTCTCTGCGTGGATCTGACCTTGTGTCCAGGTGGCAGCGAGTCAGGGCATCGCTCTGCCCTCTGCCGCGCTCCTGGCATCCAACGCATGCTGGAGGACCCCACGGAGCTGGGAGTGCCTGCCTCATGTCCACCCTTGTCACATTGGACCAGTGCTGGGAGCAGGGGAGGGGACAGTCATTCACGGCATGCAAACGATGCAACCTCCCCCCACATTGGGACAACAATGCCAGGGTCCTCCCCAGGATCTGCCGCTGTCTGCGTGGCTGGGCTTCGTGGAGCAGAGATGGATGGTGATTAGATGCTGTCGATGATTGCATTCTGAATGCAGCCATGGATCTCTGCTCCTGGCGACCCCACGTGCGCCGGAGTAGAACTGCTTGCCTCGGTGTGTTCAGTGGCTGAGACGTTGAGAAGTAGGTCACCAGGTCTCTCTTCTGATGGGCCTTTGGGTGGACTCAAACCTCCAGCCTTCTGATTTTCATCACCTTCAGGGATCTTCAAGGACTGTTTATCAAAGACTATCTCCTGAGATTGCAAGGCAGAATCTTAAAAACAAACGCATTATTTGTTGTGTATAATTCCTTATCTCTGTGACTGGAACCTCGGTGACATTGTGGGCTTGGCATTGGGCTAGTGGCAACAAGGTTAGAGATTCAAACCTACCAGCTGCACCTGGGAAGAGAAAGGAGGCTGTCTGCTCCTGTGTGGTTTAGAGCAGTGGTTCCCAACCTACCTCATGCCGCCACCCTTTAAGACAATTCCTCATGTTGGGGTAACCCCCAACCATAAAATTATTTTCATTGCTACTTCATAACTGTAATTTTGCTCCTGTTATGAATCGGGAAACCCTGTAAAGGGTCGTTTGACCCAAAGGGGTCGCGACCCACAGGTTGAGAACCACTGGTCTAGCATATAGATTCTCAATTGTATTTGTTCCATTGCCCCCTTTTCAGGAATATTACTCAGCATCTCCTTGGCAATGAAAATCTCTTGTACTATGACCCACAACCCAGGACTAAGTGTTTGGTGGTGGTGGTAGATGTCGCCAAGTGGGTTCCGACCCATAGCGACCCCATGCACAGCAGAACCAAACTGCCTGCTCCTGCGCCATCCTCACAATTGTTCCCGTGCCTGAGCCCAGTGTTGCAGCCACTGCGTCCATCATCCTGAGCGCCTTCCTCTTTTTTGCTGCCCCTCGCTTTACCCTTGAATAAGGATGACTGAAAGAGAATCGCTGCCTTGGGCTCGAGGGGCTAGAAAAGACTATTGAAAGCCACGTGGACAAACCAACCCGTCTTGGAAGAAGGACGGCCAGGGTGCTCCTGAGAGGAAGGATGGTGAGACTGTTCAGGAGAGACCAGTCTCTGGAGAAGAGCATCATCTTCTGGTGGAGGATAAAGTGTAGGTACCTGCTTTTGCAGCCCCCTTGAGTGGACCCAACACCCCTCAAGGGGCAGTTTCACTCACTTTGGGGACCACTGGCTGACAGTGTTGGAATCCCTATGCGCAATGCGATCCTGTCTTACAGACTCGCTCTGAGTCGATGGTTTGAGCCCATAATCCGCCCAAGGAAGGGAAGACCTGCCATCCTGAAGGTGAGAGCCTAGCAGTCACGGTAGGACGTCTCAGGCACAGGGTGTCGCTACGAGTTAGAACAGCTGACGATGATGGCAAGTTTGGTTTGGGTTGTATCTGGGTGGAGATGGGTGTCTCCTGCATCAATCACACCGTCCCAGCAATGGAAGCGGGGCACTGAGAGGAGAGTAAGGCAGTGATGCTGGGGTTTGGGTCTGCTTGAGTCTGACCTTGAGGGGGTGGCCTGAGTGATTGTGGTTTGTTTGAGAAGTGACCCAGGAAGCCCAACAGGAAAGCCAAGACAAGATGCATTGTCAAGGAGGTGACCACAGTGGGACAGCCAGGAATCCCTCCCAAGTGCCCAAGTGCCCACTGAAGACGATGTGAACACATCTCAACAGAGCCTCGTTAGCCTTCACCCTGCCCCACCCCCTCCCCAGAGCAGGGACTCCAGCCCTAACTCATATGGGACAGTGGTGGAGAACCACACCTAGGGGCCCCAAGGATTATTCCTGGGCACCTCTGGCCTCCTGGCATGTTGGCCAAGCAGGTGAGAGTGGGCAGAGACATCATGTTGCAATTCCATGGAGCTGGAAGCTGACAGCCCAACAGACAGAAATGGTGAAGACCCCAGGGCATGGGTGGGGGGGGAGGTCCTCATGCGCAGAGCCTTCACAGTGTCTGCCCTCCTCCATGCCCTCCACCAACATTAATGACAGCCAAGGTCAACGTGATTCCTGGGACCCTCACACCACCCATCTGAGAGAGGGACTGTGGCTATCCCCATTTTACAGATGAACAAACTGAGGCACACACTGTCAATTCTGTGCTCACATCACCCTACCCCACCCCCTGCAGTGATCTGATTATCCCCACGAGTCCAGTCTCACTCAGTATTATGTAAGACGTCAGCACGTCGATGATTCAGTTCTCTATCCCACGGCCGGTGAGTGGGAGATAGTGCCAGCCAGAAGGGTGGAGCGCCACACAGCCAAGTCAAGGGTACCCCTGCCAAGGTGTCGGGGAAGGCTGCATTCCATTCAGCACCTCTCCTGAAAGGCACAGGTGGCATCAACGTGGCTCCAGAAAGCCTTCCAACAAGACGCTCTGAGGTCTGCTCAGACCAGTGATCTGATTGGGGTGGCCCTGGCAGGGCTGGGGAGAGGAGGCATCAAAGGCAGCTAGTCTGGGTGCAGATCCAAAGAAGAGAAATAGGTGGGGGGGGGGGGGCAGGGGGCAGGGCGGTTGCTGGGGACCATTTTGCAAGAAGTGGAGATGGTCTGTGGGTGGGTTAGCAGAGCCACAGTCCTGGAAGAGGGGGTCCCTGGCTCAGGAGCCAGGGGGAGGGCCACCTTGGCTGGAGAGACTTCAAGTGCAGATTAAATTGGGGGGAGGAGGCGGACCTGCAGCACCAAGGCAGGTGCTGCCTTTCATCTCCAAAGCCCTTTTTCAAAACAGGATTGGAAAGCAGGTCAGGCTCCTGGGAGGCCTGCAGAAGGTGGGAGGGCTTCTGTGAGCCCGTTTTAAGTGAGGAGTAAGGGGGAGACCCCCCACCACCCCAGGGGCCGCACCTGAAGGCAAAGGCCTCTCTGCCAGCAGGTGCTCCGGCCTGAGCAGCCCCCTCTGCAGAGCGCCAAGTGTCTTTGAAGCACAACCTTCCCAGCAAACCCAGAGTCCAGAGTTCTCTTTAGATGCAGCCTTGTTCATACAAGGTAGACGACGTGAAGATTCTCCCCTCGGAGCCTGTCCCTAGAGATGTTAGCGGCATTGGGGGGCACGCGGGAATTGTGGGTCCTACAAGTTGCTCACATCTAGCCTGTGGGCCGGTGGTGCGGGTCATGCTCCTTATCAGCTCCCCCATCCCCACAGCAGGAATCAAGTGTTTCTGGTTGTGCATCAGAGTTCACCAGGCGGCCTGGTCCACGGTGGTGTGGCGGGTCGGCGACAATACACTGCAGAAGGTCACGAACCGAATGCCAGCACTCCAGAGGCCGTCAGGTCACCACCACCCTCCTCTCCTCCCCGGCAGCGTCATCCCTGTCCTCTGAGGTTCGCATCATCTTGATGCCCTATGTGAGTCACACTCCAGTTTATAAAACAGCCAAAACAAACACCTCACTGAAGGGGCCCGCTCTGTCCACGCACAAGGAGGAGACACTGCGGACTTCTGCCAAGCGCGGATGTTCCACCGCGCAATGTGGAGCCCGCAGCGCGGTCCAGCTCACCACGAGTGATGCTCAAGAAACAGGACAAAGCCCGCCCCTTCCCCGTGACCGCTCTTGAGGATGAGACCAGACATTATGGAGGGGACAACGGGAAGGTGGCATCGCTTTTTATTTATGGACTCCGCAGCTGGGAGAGCTGCCCATCCCGCTGTCTTTCCAACAACCCAAGAACCAAGGGCAGCGACGGCTCACCCCACCCCCAACCGTCACCCCTCGATGTCCCTCATTTGCGTTTGTCGACGTCACCTCATCTTTCATTCCTTGGCAACCACTTCTTCTTCCCAATGGTTGTCACTCAGGGGAGATCCGCCACCGTAGGCAAGAAATTGGGTGGGTCGGGACGGCTGGAGGGAATCTAAAACAAATACTGGGTTAGACTATGGAAGCAACTTCCACACCAGAAGTTCAAACTCATGGCCATCTAGTCGATGCTGACCCCTGGGGGCCTGATAGGGCAGGCAGAACTGCCCCTGTGAGTTTCCCAGACTAAGTCTTAGGCTTCCTATTTGCAAAAGTTGACAAGGAGGGTCCCATAGGGTTGAAATCTTTAATATAAACAAGTTAAAGTTCTGGGTTAGGAGGCTTTGTTTTTTAGCTAAAGATTTGGGGCACAGTGAACTTTCTGCTAATAATCTAACAGCAGTTTGTAATTTAAAATAATAATAATAATAATAGGCAAAAAATGCACAAACAGGGAGAGTGTCTTCATGTGTTTGAAACTCTCAAGCCATTTTTAAAAGGAGCCTTAGCTGGCTCTGTGGGGTCAGTATTGTGCTGCTCACCACAGGGCCATCGGTTCAAATCCACCAGCCTCGGAAGTGAAGCGATCTTCTCCATAAAGAGTCATCCTCTTGGAAGCATGTATATAGGGTCACGATGAGTTGGAATTGACTTATGGCAACGGAGTTGGGGGATACTTGATAAAAGAGCCCTGGTGTTGCACTTGGCTGTGAATGGGAGAGAGGTGGCCCCTGGCTTCTGTAAAGATGCACTGACTTCCTAGGACACAGAGCTAGGACAGACGAATGAGAGGAGGAGACAGGAAGCATGGGACGGGGTGGCAGAGCGGGGAAGTGATGCTACACTCAGGGAGTGCCTGCGAACGAGACGGAAACAAACCCTGCGGATGATACTGATGGTCGGGTCTGTGAACCTTCACCTGGTTCACAATAAAAAGTTGGGGGGGGTGACTATTTACAGGCTTGGAAACCGCAGGGTGGGGGCAGTTAGTTCTACTCTATCTTGCGAGGTCCTTGGGAGTGGGAATGAACCCAGTCTTCATGAGGCGGAATAAACTCGGTCTCCATTTCCATGTCATCATTCGTAATCTTGGTGGCAGCGTGTTTCAATCTCTACCTTCCAAAGGTAACGTTCGTGCCAGCAAAGACTTACAAAGATGATTCAAAGGATTCAAAGCCACCGCCACGGAGACAAGGGAGCAGGATGGGTCAAAAGATGGTCCGCATACTTTCTGGCTTGTGTTGATTTTGTTAAAACACAGGTTTTCTATAGACTCTGGATCTCGGGGTTTGCTTTTGAAATAAGGTCCCATGGAGAGTACTGCTGCTTTCCCTTTATCAGGATGTTCTCTGTGGGTTCAAGTGCAAGGATCTGGGTTCTCGGTACACCGAGTTGCCCTTCACAGGGAAGGCAACAGTCCTTGATCTTCATCAGCACGTGCTTCAAGTCTGCTTCAGCAGCACGTGCATCAGCAACCTTCAGCAAGCAAGGTCGTGCCGTCTGCACCTTGGAAGGCAGCTCCGGTGACCTGCTGCTGGGAGGTCACAGCCTTGGAAACCCTATGGAGCAGTTCCGCTTTGCGTGCATGCCCTCACCCAGGGTCAGAATCGATGGACTCAACTGGAATTGTAGCAAGAGTAACTTTCTTGTTTGTGGGTCAATGTCATTTCACACTACAACAGTAAACCCTTTAAGGTGCCTCTAGGGCACAACTTGTTAGTCAATTATTGCTTGGAACTTAGTGTGCACACCCACAAGAGGTTAGAAAACTGTTGAGGTAATTTATGTATTTTGATCTATTGATTCCCTATTGCAACTTTCTGAGCTCTATATGGTCACATGCCGTTTTTTCACACAAAGAACTTGAGACGTAAAGTAATTGAGAACTCAGTGATACAGATGCAAATAGTAGATTGTGGAGTGAAATCCAGGGACTTTGACTTGAAAAGTTGCTCTCCCAAGCCGCCTATGTCCAGGAGCAGGAGTCAGCAGTCGGCCTGAGGGTGGCCAAGGAGAACCAGGAGAGGGGTCTTGGCTGGGACGTTCGTGAAATGCTGGTGAAATGTTGGAGCTGCCCCCAAAGGCTCATCGCAGATGCACAAAAGGTAAGTTCAATCTCAGACCGGAGGGAAAAGAACTGAGAGGTCAAGAAGATGAGCTTCATCTGGGATCCTGGCTACAAAGAGCAGAAGCCAGTCTAGTTCATGTTTGTCATCCTTAGGTCGAACTTCACAGACTGACCCAGGAAAAGACCTATCGCCAGGCTCAGGAGACCAAAAAAACAGGCAACAACAAGTGAGGCCCAAGAAGCAGAAAATGCACCATGGTCGCACCAGAAGAATCCGATTGAACACTGCTACTGGACACTCAACTGCATGTGTCTCTGGACTCGGCCACCATGGCTCTGAGGACCCCTCAGTGTCCCTGGGTCTCAGGGTTCTTTCTGCAGGTGAGAAGATCAGACTGGCTGCCTCTGGGCCAGAAGTAAAGGTCCATTGGCTTCTAGGACCTCTGTCAGAATCCTTTCTGCCCCTGTGCCAGGTGGACAAAGATCCCAAAGACCGGCTAGCCTGGACACTGCAGGGCAAACGGTTCACAGAGAATCAAGGACAGGGAGACTCTTCCCATTCAATAGGCATTTCCATCTGTCCCCAAAGATGTCTCTTCTTATCTCGTGAGTCAGTGTCACCAGCCTTGTGCAAAGACCTCCTCGTTCTGTAGGGCTCTGTAAGGATCAGATCCTTGAGGTCCCGGTAGCATCCAGTTGACATGATCCTTCTTATAAGTAGGTGGATGGTCATGGCCAATGATGACGGCAAACACGCCCCGGAGTCAGTGGGCTGAAAACCCTCTGTGCCTGGTGGCCACTTTGAGCACTGCCCTCGGTTTGACTTCCTCTGAGCGTGAGGAGGCCAAGCCCCCTGCTGACCTCACCGGAGCCTGAGAAGTCCCCACTATCCTTCCATCTTCTAAGCCAGTGGTTCTCAACTTTCCTAATGCCGCGACTCTTTAATACAGTTCTTCATGTTGTAGGGACCCCTCAGCCATAAAATTATTTTCTTTGCTACTTCATCACTATCATTTTGCTATTGTTATGAATCAGGTGACCCCTGTGAAAGGGTCATTCGACCCCCACAGGGGTCACGACCCACAGGTTGAGAACCGCTGTGAGGCAGCGCCACACCCAAAGCCCCTCACCTTTGATTGCACTGGCTGGAAGATCTCTCTGTGACCCCTTCTGCCCAGTGACAGGCTTTGCCAAACCCCCTAAGCTTCTCCATCACTGTGGGCTCAGCTTTTTGCTTAGTTCCAGATTGGCCCAGAGGGTCAGGCGCTGGCACTCCAAGAAGCCCGCTTCACCCATATTGGGTGCATTTGGGAGGCCAAACCAAGGCAGGAGCATGCCCATTTCAGAGGGTCCATAATTAGCACTGCGCACACGAACCTCTGCAGATTGAGGGTGGCAGCAAAGGAAGACTCTGCCCAGGGAAATGCAACTTCAAAGAAAAAACCTACAGAAAAGAAGAAACTCCACCACGAGACCAAATCACCTGCCTATGAACAGCTCCGCACACGCCACGCATCGACACATTTATAACACGAAGATGCTGAAATTAATGTGTACTAACTACAGAAGTGCTTCTCAGGTCGGGCCATCGTGCATCATTAAAGAGCCATGTCGAACAGGACTAGGGTTCCGCCCCATTCTGCGAAACCGAATCAGGAGCAAACATGGAAGATTTATTGGTGGCCAAGCCTGTGAGCCGTGAGCCCTCTAGTGTCCACAAGGCGCGGTGCAGTCGAGGCCGACCTCCAGCCCTCAGCCCTGGAGGAGTTGAGAGTTGGGAAGTCCCGAGTCAGAGGTCAAGGTATGACCCCTTTCCCAGCACAAACACCCTCCTCTCCTTCTGACAACATCAGTAATACCAGGTGTGATCGTTAGGTTTCGTGTCAATTTGGGTGGGCCAGGATTCTCCCACGATACAACCTTGATCTGATCACTGTCTTGATACAATGGAGGCGGGTTTCATTTGGGACTGACAACATGCTGAAGCTAGCTCACTTCGATGGCTGGACCTGGATCCTGCCTCTGCTGTTATATTATCTGCCGATCCCAGGAGCCATCCACAGACTCATTTGACTGACCTCGGATCCATTCAGCCCTGTATCCACCAGCCTATGGTCTTCCTGCTTCATCTCCCTGCTTCCTGTTCCTCAGCCCCTGCAGCTCCATGAGTCAGGAGACACCTCCAGCTTTCATCAGACCCACAGACTGGACTGGACTGGATGTTCCCCCTTCCACCACAGTGTGAACCATTGCTTGGTATCTCTCTCTCTCTCTGTAGATGATAGATAGATAGATAGATAGGTAGGTAGGTAGGTAGGTAGATAGATAGATAGATAGATAGATAGATAGATAGATAGATAGATAGATAGATAGGTAGGTAGGTGGTAGGTAGGTAGGTGGTAGGTAGGTAGGTAGGTAGAGAGATAGAGAGATAGATAGAGCTAGATAGAGATAGAGATATATAGATATATACACACACACACACACACATATATATATATATATACATACAAATACAAGAGTCACGGAATTTTTCTCCTCATCAGAACCCTGTCTCACAGCCCAGGACAGAGCCATCCCTCCCCACGCCTCCAGAGAAACCTTGTCTGATAGCAATGCTCATGTGTATACAGCTTAGCTTTGCCTTCATGAATCCCTGGGTGGTGCCGACAGGTCAGTGCTGGGTGACCAGCCGAAACACTGATGGTTTGAACCCACAAGAGGCACCTTAGAAGAGAGACCTGGCGATCATCTAAAAATTCAGTCTTTTTTAAAAATCATTTTATTGGGGCTCTTACAACTCTTATCACAATCCATACATAGATCCATTGTGTCAAGCACATTTGTACATATGTTGCCATCATCATTTTCAAAACATTTTCTTTCTACTTAAGCCCTTGGTATGAGCTCATTTTTCCCTCCCTCTTGACTGCCCCCTCACGCACCTCGGTCCTCTCCACACACCAACCCTTTGTCTCCATTTCGCCAAATCTGAAATGATCCTGTTTGTGCCCTGGCCACCTGTTCCTGACATCTCTCCCAAGCGAGTCTAGGATGCAGAAGATGCTTATCTTGATGATTCAGGGCCCCTGGAGCACAAATACCACACACGAGTGCCTCTAAAGAGTGGGGATTTCTGGTCTGGCCCCTTTGAGGGCTCGCAGACCAAGGTAGGCCACCAGCTGTCTACATGAATCCCTCCTGTGAGAAGTTCTGAGCATTTATTGACATTCCCTGGCTGGTAGAGGGTTCCTCATAGGGTCTCGCGTGCGGGCACGTGTGTGTGTGTGTGTGTGTGTGTGTGTGTGTGTGTGTCCACATTTGTTGTCCCTTCTTATGAAACCCCATTGGGAAAGGATTAGGTGTAGACTCACCTACCCTGAGTATGAAATACAAGTATTTCTCATATTTAAAAATATTTGTGACATCACAAATATTTTTTAATGTATGAAATAAAGAGCTGAAATAAGAAATAGAGGTTTCTAGGAGTCCCGGTGGCCTTGTAGGTTAAGCATTGAGCTTGCAAACCACAGGGTGGAAGGTTCAAATCCACCAGCTGCTCCTCCAGAGAAAGGTAAGGCTGTCTGCTCGCCTAAAGAAATAATGATTTTTCCAGCCACCCTCCACTAGTTGTCCATCCTCCAGAAATCAGAGGTGGGGCACGAATAGCCATATCGAGCCTCGTGTTCATCAGCGCATTGTTCACAACAGCAAAAGAGGGAAAGAGGCTAAGCGCCATCGGTGGACGAAGGGAGGCACAAGCCCTGGTGCACACACACCATGGGGCGCTGCACAGTGTTGATGGATGACTATGACTCTGTGACCCTCTCACCACATGAACGGACCTAGAGGACATTCCCCAAAACAAACCCACGGCCATCAAGTCAATGCTGACTCATGGCAGCTCTGCAGGACAGGGTAGAACTGTCCCTGTCGGTTTCTGAGGCTGTACCTCTCTACGGGAGTAGAAAGCCCCATCTTTTCCCTAGGGGCAGCTGGTGGTTTCAAACTGCCAACTTGCGCGGTTCTCAGCCCAACCCATAACTCCTATACCCCCAAGGATCCTGGAGGACATTAGGGTGAGTGAAAGAAGTCAATCACCAGGGGGCACACATGTATGAGACCATTATTATAATAAGCCAAGAAAAGACTTACACCCAGGAAAAACAACAACAACACTCATTATTTGATCATTACTGGGGGACAGTGGCTGGGGGGGGGGGGCTGGAATCTCCAACTAGAGCTATGCATTCCATTGGACAAGGGACAAGCACTGCATAAGAGGGCAGTCAGCACGGTGTGACCAAGGCAACGCAAGGCCTGTGGGAGTGAAAGTCCGCAATAAGAAACACTGCGCCCCACACAATCCTGCAGTCATAACAGCCATAGCTACAGATGAACGCGTAGCCCTATATGAAAGCTGAGTGGGTATGGGGTGTTATATGAGACCATGTCTGTGAGCATTTACAAGCTTGGCAGAAGATATTTCTACAGACATATTTGTATGTATGTTTGTGACACTTGTCTGCCATACCACGGTGGCTGGTGTGTTGCTGGAAGCTATGTCACTGGTATTTCAAATGCCAGCAGGGCCACCCAAAGTGACCCGATTTCAGCAGAGTTTTTAGACAAAGAACGGAGTATGAAGGCATCGGCTGTCCACTTCTGAGGAATTAGCCACTAAAAACCTATCGATAGCAGTGGAGCTTTGTTAGAGACAGTGCGAGGGGATGAACCTCTCGGGCTGGGAGGCGCTCAAGATAGGCCTGAGAAAGAGCTGAATCATGGGAAACATTGGATAGGCTGGAGAAGAATGGAATTGCAGAACGCCTCGCTGTGTTCATGCAGAACACGGACGTGGGTCAAGAGGCAGTCATTGGAACCAAACGAGGGAATCCTACACGGTTCAGAACCAAGAAAGGCGTGTGTCAGGATCACGTTCTCTCACCAGACATGTCCAGTCTCTAGGTTGAGCAAAGGTGACACCACCTTGCTGGCTGAAAGGGCTTGAAGGACTTGCTGAGGAAGGTCAAGGATGGCCGCCTTCAGTGTGGAGTACAGCCTACTGTAAAGAAAACCCAAATCCTCACAACAGGATCAGTAGGTAACACCATGATAGATGGGGGAAAGATCAGAGTTGTCAAGGATTTCATCTTGCTTGGATCCACAATCAACATTCATGGAAGCAGCTGTCAAGAGATCAAATGATGCATCAGGTATTGAAAAGCACAGATATCGCTGTGAGGACTAAGGTGGTATTTTCAATGGCTTCCTAGGCAATGTGAAAGTTGGACCTTAAATAAGGAAGACCTAAAAGAGAATGGATGCACTTGAAGGATGGTGCTGGTGAAGAACACGGAAAGGACCATGTAGTGTCAAAAGGACAAACAGAGCTGTCCTGAATGAAGTACAGCCGGAATGCTCCTTAGAGCGAAGGGTGGCGAAACACCATCTCATGTGTGTAGGACGTGTTATCAGGAGAGACCAGTCCCTAGAGAAGGACATCATCTTGGGAAAGCAGAGGAGCAGCAAAAAGGAGGAAGAGCATGCACAAGATGGATTGGCGTACAATGGTGGGTGGGCTTGAACCTAACAACAATTGTGACGGTGACACAGAACCAGGCAGTGCTGTATTCTGTTGAGTAGACGGTGGCTGTAAGTCAGAACCAAGTGCATGGCAGCAAACCCATCCAGGGTTGCTGAGACTGTCGGTCTTTGCTGGCACAAACAACCTCATCTCCCCCCACCCCCAAACCCCCACCCCAGGAGTGGCTATATGGCTCTGTTCATAATCTTCCTAGGCTCTGCATGCTCCCGTGGGTCTACACCAGCAGTTCTCAACCTGTGGGTCACGACCTCTTGGGGGTTGAACAACCCTTTCACAGGGATTGCCTAAGACCATCGGAAAACACACAACTATTTCACAATATATCATTACATATTGTTTTGTGATTAATCGCTGTCTTTCATTATGGTCAATTTGTAACAATAAAAACACATCCTGCATATCAGATATTTACATGATGATTTTCATGATTATTCATAACAGTAGCAAAATTACAGTGATGAAGTAGCAATGAAAATAATTTTATGGTTGGGGGGGGGGTCACCACAACATGAGGAACTGTTAAGAAGGTTGACAACCACTGGTCTAAACAAAGGTTTCAAAGAGAGAGAATGCATCCATCCTCACATGGGCATCTTGCCCCACCTGTGACGTCTGTAATGGTACAGGTAAAGCGTTGTGTGAGGGTAAAAAAGGTCTTGCAGGTGTGAGCCGTGTCCTGCTGCGGCCCCGCGTGTGCACCGAGGTGCAGGCTCCAGGTGTGAGGTCTCTGGGTTGGACTCCAGTCTTCGGCTCCTGGACAGCCAGCCACGCCCCCCTCCCCTCCCCTGCCTCCTTGGCTGCAGCGATGTGGAGCCGTGAGGTGAATGGTCAAGGCAGCTGCTCATCCGTCCACGCTGTCTGTTTACATTCATTGTCATGGCAACTTTATCCTTCACATTCGGAAATTCTCAGGAATGAAATGACTGTGCTGTTAAAGATTTCATGAGAAATCATGAAATTCATGAGCCCCAGCCCCCTGCCCCGCCCACCTCCCTGCCTGACTGTGTGTGATTTTTTGAAGGGGTTCTATGAACGCGGCCCCAGAAGAAAGGCTCTGCGTGTTGGTGCCAAGAACAGGAAGGAAAACAGAGAGAAAACCGCCTTCAATTTTCACCCCCCTGGAGGAGTCAAGGTTAGGCGCTAACCGCAATATTAGCAGTTCAAAACCACCAGCCACTTGGAAGCCCACAGGGGCAATTCTGGCCTGTCCTGTAGGGTCACTATGAGCCAGGACCTTTCCACGCCATCTAATGACAACTCAGAACATGTGAAAATGCAAACCGTTGTGTTTTCTTAACCCTTGTCCAGGAAGGTAGTTGGTGCCTAAGCCATCTTTTAATTGGCAAGTGGGAAATGCATGTCCCTATAGAAATCTACACATCAATAGGAGACCTGAAGGCTCAGTGGTTAGTGCTCCAGCTGTCTAACAAAAAGTAGGCTGGCAGCACCTGTGAACCGCTCCCCAGGTGATGGGCCTGTGGTTTGTTGCCATAAGCCTACAGGCCAGGAAGCCCTAGGGGCCGCTCTGCTCTGTCCCCTGGGTCATGATGAGATGAAACCGATTTCATGCTCCTAACAACAATATCAGGAGGGACCAGTCCCTGGGGAAGGACATCCTGCTTGGTCAAGTAGAGGGGGTCTGAAAGAGGAGGGCCCTGGGTGAGATGGGCGGACACGGTGCCTGCAACAAGGAGCCCACACGCAGCCACCACGGTGAGGATGCTGCGGGAGCGGCTGTCCGTGATTCGGAGCCAACTCTTCTCTGGCACCAAGAGTATCAGCAACAACATCAACAGCAGCTCAGGCTCCTCGCCAGCCCCATAGTTCTAGTACATCGATTCCTCTTCCGTCTTCCGTACGCTTTGTCCAGCTGCCCGTGCACACGAAGTGATGGAAACCACCCAGCTTGGGCCCGGAGCACTTTAGTCCCCCAAGTGGTAGTGTTGCTTTTTGTCACTTGAAAAGAGTCTTTCTTGTGCAGCAGATTCGCCCCCATGCAATGCGTCGTGTGATTTCTCCACTGCTGGCTCCATGAGCTTATTGATCCAGCTGTGAGGATGTGGATGTAGAGACATTTAATTCCGCCCCCCGCCCCCCAAAAAAAACTGCCTGGAAAACAGAAGTGACTGCAGGCTGGTTCTCTTCTGGGCCTTTGTAATTTAGAATTACACCCACTTGTGATTAGAGTTGGTGATTTTTCCTAGTAGTGACTTTTCTAACTTGTTCAACAGACTCATGCACACCGGGTGGCTGTGATAATAATACAGAATGCTCTCATTTATATATTAAAACAAAGATACCAATGCTGCGTGCACATATCCACTAACAACAACAAAAAAACACCTTTACTGCCATCAAGCCAATTCTGACTCTTTGAAACCCGAACTTGGGTTTCTGAGGTGGTCAGTCTTTATGGGAGAGGACAGCCTCGTCATTGTGCCCGGGAGCAATGGGTGGATTTGAACCATTCACCTTGCAGGTGGCAGCCCAACATTTACTCATAAACATCGATTGGTGAGTGATTGCCTTGTCATAAATAAATAATTTGGGACATGTACTGGGCCCCACCCACTCCTTGGATTCTTTTGACGATGCACTGCCGGTCCTTGTAGAAGGAGCCAGGCCTCCAGTATCTAGCTGACAGTTTCACAGAATCAACCCCGTTTCACGTCTGCAAACTGGGAGACTTTTCTCCAGAGAAGAAGAGCAAGCCCTACCCACCCAGCGGTGCGTTTGTCAGCCTATGGCATCTTGCCTGTGGCCAGGATGCTGGCAATTGTGCCGCCAGCATTTCCAATACCAGCAGGGTCCCCGGTAGTGGACAGAGCTTCCAGACTGAGACAGACTAGGAAGAAATCTACGGATTTCTATTTCTGGAAATTGGCTAATGAAAACCTTGGGAAGCAAAGCAGTATCTTTGTCCACTGGGCTTTCTACTCCGTGAACAGTTCCAGTCTCGGAAACCCACAGGGACAGTTCTCCTCTGTCCTACAGGGTGGCTGTGATTCGGCACCAGCCCGACGGCAGTGACTGGTTGTGCAGAGTGCTGGTGGATGAGCACCTGGGAATGTGCAGTGGCTGTAACAAGGGATTCCAATAACCAAGCACTTGACACAACGGATGGATGGATTGTGATAAGAGTTGTACGAGCCCCCAATAAAATGATTTTTAAAAAAAAGACAACCAAGCATTGTGAAGATGGGCTCAGGTGGGCATCTCTTTTCCATTGGGCATGAGGTTCCCATGAATCAGAGCCAACTCTTGGAAACTGACAACCACTCACTCCTTCCTCTTGGCTCGAGCCCCATTCCCAGAGCCCGAGTTTGCCTCTCAGTCCAGCAAGCCAACATTTTCACTTCTCTACCAAAAGGAATATACAATATCCCCTAGATTCACAGCACTGCCGTCTCACAGCCCTTGACTCGGGTGACTTTCCTGAGAAACTCGGAAACAAGCATTTTAAAGATATTTGGCATCCGTTCCCACACGAGGATGCATAAAGTGAATTAATTATTTAGTTATTTTCTGTAGAGCAGCCCAGAAATACCTTGGAGGCATTTGTGTTTAATTCTGCTAAAGGATTAGCATTCAGCCTAATTTCTCTCTTTCATATTTTACTAACTTTCCCCCTCCTCTGCTTACTTCATTAAAGTCTATGATCACATACAAGATGAAAGGGTGCCTTCAATTGTTTGAAAACGCTCGTTCGCCCTGTGCGTGGTAAGTAGTTCAAGGTGATTTCTCCTGTAACGAGAGAGTGACTCGGTAGGTCTCTAATTCTCAATGTAAACTGTTCACTGTTCAGTTCACAGCACAGCTAATGCAGCTGTTAATTTGATCAAGAATAGTTTACCCTGCAAGCCTGCAGACCTCACAGGCTGGGCTGTCGGCAAAGCAAGAAACCATCTTGAAAACCAAAAAAGGACGAAAGAAAGAAACCACCTTGACACAGAGAAATCAAGGCAGCAAGCAGAAATCAAAAGGTGGTGGAAACCATGATTTGGTAGCAATGCCAAGTGCACCAAAGCCATTAGCAAGGACAGGTCACAATGTAGAAAGGAATTCGTGGCTTGGAGGAAAGTAGGCAGTAACCATGGATGACAAGAACACTGAACACCAAAAGGGTCCGAGAATGGCCTCCCCACCAATAGGGGACGACCTGAAGGAGTAAAAGATCTCAATGTCTTTGCAGGCCTCCTATGATCCTGGCTAGACCAGTCATCTCTGTCTTCCTATAGGGATACACTATGGAGGTTGATTGGCGGGTGTGTGTTTCTTATTGAGAGTATCAGTCTATAGCATTCAATGCTTAGGCCATGCTTAGAAGTACTATATGTACATATACATAGTACTTATAAATACATATATGTATATGTATAGAGTGAGATAATTTGCTGTTGTTGTGAAGCTCAAATGTAGCTGTGCATCCAACTAGAAAATGGGCAAAGGACTTGAATAGATGTTTCACCAAAGAAGGACTCATGAGAGGCCAAGAAACATATAAAAAGATGCTGGGTACCATTAGTCATTAGGGAAATGCAAATCAGACCCACATGACGTACTACTTCACACCCACTGCAATGGCGATTATTACAACAAGAGAGAGAGAAATGAGGGTGACGAGACTGTGGAGAAATAGGAACCTTAGACCATGCTGCTAGGGAAGCTAAATGGGGTGGCCACTGCAGGAGGTGGGGAAAGCTGCGATTCCTCCATTAGGCAAACATAGAATGGCCAAAGATCCAGTAAATCCACTCCTGTGTTAACCCAACCAGAGCAGTGCTCTCCCAAGGAAGGTGGGTGCTCAGGGGTACACACAGCCTCCTCTTCAGGTCCTTGAGTCACGTGTGGACATCTGCCGGGCCACATCCCACCCAGGAGAGTTGAGTTCCAGATGGAATGAAGGCCAAAATGTCTAGTGATCTTTGTGTTTTCAGCCATCTACCCACCTACCTAGCTCTCCATCCATCTATCCCACCCGTCCATGCATCCCTCTACCATTCACCATCGCCATCACGTTGTCTCCAATCTAGCAATCCAATAGGGTCCCCTAGTCTTTCTAAGACTATAACCCTTCTGGAAGCAGCCTTCCCTATCACTCTCCCAACGAGTGACTGGTGGGTTTGAACTTCCAACCTTTCGGTTCGCTGCCAAGCATGTAACCATGGTACCACCGAGGCTCTTTCCCAACTTTCTAAAAAACAAAATAAACAAGCTCATCTCCATCAAGTTGGTTCTGACTCACAGCAGCCCTGTAGGGCAGAGTAGACCAGTCCCGTTGGGTTTCCCAGATGGTCAATCTTTACAGGAGCAGAAAGCTCGTCACTCTCCCCCAGAGCAGCTGATGGTTTCCACCTGCTGACCTTGGTTAGCCGCCCGACTTGTAACGCGCTATACCATCAGAGCACCTTGTCCCATTCATCTACCCACTTGCAGATCCATCTACTGATTGATCTAGGCATCCAACTCTCCATCTTTCCACCTGTCCACCTGTTCATCCATCCACCCACCTGCTCCTCCATCCACCTACCTGCTCCTCCATCTACCCACCTGCTACTGACCCACCCACCTGATTGTCCATCCACCCACCTGATTGTCCACCCACCCACCTGATTGTCCATCTACCCACCTGCTACCGACCCACCCAGCCATACACCCCCATGAAGCACCCAATAAGCCCAAGACACGGCGCTGAATGGTTCCTGTAGACAGGATTCCATTTTCTCCATTTCCCCTTATTAGGATGGATTTTATGCGTGAAAATCCCTTGTCTCATTTATAATTTCATCTTCACAGCCACACTTCAAGCAACCTCCCTCCCTGTGGAGACTCCCTCTTCTCTATGCTGTTGGCACTGCTTGTGCATCAGCAATTAGCTCCTCGAATCATAATCAGCCTCTTCCCCATGCTGTCAGTGCAGGGCAGGAGGCACCCCAAGCATGGCAGGCTCGTTTCCTCCAGTGTAATAAGGACACAACAGCTCAGGCTTGATCGCTTTACCAAGAGCAGCAGTGTTTGCCCCGAGAGAGTTGGAAAAACGGACTGCTTCCAGTAGAAAACAGGGAAAGCCAGATGCAGCGTACAGGGAAGACCGGAGGGAGGGAGTCTGAGCTGTGCTGCCTGCTGACAGGGCCTTTTGAGGACAGATAACAATAGGGCAACTGACGTTCAAGACACTCCTGCTACAAGCTCGATTCTTTGCATGTTATCTTGTTGAATTATCACACCATTAAATGGCAAGTGCTTGATATAATTGATGCATGGATTGTTATAAGAGCCGTAAGCAATCCCAATAAAATGATTTTTTTTAAAAAGGTAAGTGTAGCTATTGTCTAACTTTGTGGCTAAGAGAGTAGAGGCAGGGAGAAGCCAACTGATTCATCCAAGGTCCCAGCCAATGATGGTGGTGAAGCTGGACTCTGGCCAGCTGGCAGCCTGACTCCCACACCTGAGCTCTAACCCTAACTCTCTTACCCCGTGCACTGGGGCAAAGACTGAAGAGGGAGGCTCAGCAGCAGGGCGGTAGGCATTGGAAGGAGCCAGGCCAAGCGCCCCAGGTGCTATCTCAGTCCCACAGCCTCCCTCTGTGGCCCAGGATAAGCCCCCACCCTCTGGGCTCCAGCATCCTACACAAAATGTGAAGGCTAGCCTAAAGAGTGCCTGATGGCTGGTGCCCCTGCCAAGCCGAGAGTGTCTACATGATTGCACGGATGCCTCCACCACCCGCCTGCCGTGCTGCCATCCTGCAGTGCCTGGCGTGCTGCTGGTTGCTAGAAGGCTTGCCACTGGTGTGTCAGTTCCCAGCAGCATCGCTGGGTCTGCCTCAGTCACCGTGCACTCTCCCTTGGGCCAGAGAGTACCTGTCACTCACTCCAAATGTTTGCTGAATGGATAGGGGTCCGCTTGGCAAAGGTCACGAAGGTGCAGGTGGACACATCCTGAAGGCAAAGCAGACTTCCCTGGGTGTGCCACTAGAGAAGGAGGAGATCCAGGCAGAGCCAGGTCAGGAAGCCCAGCGAATGACCTCAGAAATGCCCAGTGGGAGTGAGGGACATGTCCCCCCGGAGGCCTGTGAACCTAAACCTGGCAAGTGTCTGCCCTCCTGCCATTCTCTGTGCAAAGATTGAGTCAGAGAGTGAATCAAGATGCTCAGTCTAAAATAAAACCAGGTTAATACAAATAAGGACAACAATGCAAATTACAGCTCATCAGATGGAGGCGGGAGGGAGGGGGATAAAACCTCACAGTTGGCTAGACTGCACATGAAAATGAATCATGATTTGCCCGCAGATTGTCCTACTAAACAGCACACCTGTGTTTGTCTTGCTAGCGTTCCTGAAAGGACTGGCAGACAGTCAGCATCACATTTGTCTCACATGGCTAAAAGGACCACAGCGTCTTCTCATCCCTGATAAGATCGACTCCAGAGAGCGAGGCTCTGAGAGGTGCCCCCATCCGCCATCACTCAGCCCAGGCGGCTGGTGCCTTCTGTCCTGCTCTTCCTGATGTCCCTCATCCCTCATCAGCCTGGGGAGGAGGCTATTTTCACACAGGACGTCCTGTGAGGCACAGCACAGCACAGTAACTGGGGTGTGTGGCATCTGACAGCTTCCATCTGAACAGATGTCCAGTCTGCCCCTCCGTGTGAAGCATTTGCACAGCAAGTGGACCCGGGGATTTGGTCTGCAGAGAAGAAATGAGCCAGTGCTATGTGGCAAGGATGGCACGTGCCGTGCAGACTCATTCCAAACATGCCCATCGTCACCCTGCTGGTGCCACCATGCCTGCGCCAAAGGAATAAGAGATGGTGAGACACCCTCCATGCTGAGTGGTGTCAGGGAGGTGGTGGTTCCTGGAGTCCCGTCTCCTCCAACAACCAAAGGTACACGTCTTCCTCTTAGAAGGAGCCCGCCAGGGAGGCACTGGCTGAGCCGTGTGGGCTGTTTCTCAGGAAGCATCTCACGGAGTCAAGCTGGAGACTCCAGGGGCATCTGGTTAGAAGAAAGAACTTTGTCTTCAGCGATCGCGTCGGGAAGGTGAGCATCATGGAATGCCAGTTTAGTAGAACAAAGTGTGCTTGCATTGAGGGAGTACTTGAGTAGAGACCCAATGTCATCCTGCTACCGTAATACGACACCTGTAAATATATGCACATAGTGGTGGTGGTAGGGGGGAGAGGAGCTGATACCAAGGGCTCAATAGAAAGTAAAAGTCTAGAAAAGAATAATGGCAACAGATGTGCAAATATGCCTGATGCAATCGATGTATGGATTGTAATAAGAATTGTAAGAGCCCTCAATAAAGTGGTCTTTTAATAATAATAATAACAATAATTAAAAAAATAAATAACTTTATGACAGGATCACTCGATGAAGCCCCATGGACTCGCCATTGTTACTGAAGAGGCAAGAGTGTGCTTTGAAACGCACTTGACCATGAGCAAGGAAGAGGTCGTGCATAAGCAATGTGTTCTTGCCTTTTCCCGGCTCACCTATGAAATTTATTTAAAATTTTATCTTCTCCTTCCATGCCGCGTCACTTCATGTTTCAGATTTCCATTGCTCGATGAGGTCCCGCCTCACACCGACACCCTTAGCAAAATTCACAATTACAAAAAGTAGCACACACTGGTGAGGCCGTGGGGAGACCGGGACACTCATACACTGCTGGTGGGGTTGCAGAATTGTAAAGCCACTAAGGAAAACAGTATGGCGATTCCAGAGAAAAATGTGAATCCAAATACCTCAGGACCCTGCCGCCTCGCTGCCCTGAATAGAGCCAAGTGAAATAAAGACCAAACACGGACAGATAAATGCATGGCCATGCTTGTCACGGCAACTTCTAGAATAGCCCAAAGGTGGAGACCATCAAAACCCCTCCGTGGAGGAAAGGATGGACACACTCTAGTTCATGGAATGGAATGAAGGGAATGTGATGCATCCTTCTTCAATCACAAGGACCGGTCTGTCAAATACCTGATGACAAGGATAAAACTGGAGGACATGATGCTCGGCAAGGTTAGCCAGTCTCAGAAAGATCACTATTTCATGACACCTGTGATAGGTCTATTGCGCCAACCTAGCCAATAGGAACATGTGGGACTAATCAGATTGCAGTTTGATTGGAGGGCAAAGAGATAAATGTCTCTGCAAGGCCCGCCTCCATCTCTCTTGCTCTCTGTTGATCAGAGCATGCTGCGTGCTGCTGCTTTAGCTAGTTCTCTGCCTCAACCTGTGAGCTTCACTATCTGTGGGACAAGCCAACCTATGGAGTGTGTTGCTAGAGCTTGAAGCTCCTTCCAGACCTGCTTCACCACGCTGCTGGTGCGTACATCGCTTGAGCTTGAGGCTGGTGAATCCTGTCACTTGTGTTAGATTTCCCATCAGAACTTGCTTCACCAAGCTCCTGAGCTACTGACTGTTGATGACTCACCCTGCTGCTTGCTGCCTGCAGGCAGACTCTGCTTGCCTTGCCCCAGGGAGGACTCTGCTGTCTGCTTCCTTGACCTTGGACCCAGCAGCCCCCCCACCTTCCCATGAGTTGAAGGACTTCCAATATATCAAGTGTTCTACGGAAGTGGGTTGAACTGAACCTTCTGTTCTGCTGGGTGGACTAATTATCTGTTATATCCCTTCTTTATATATATATATATATATATATATATATATATATATATATATAAATAAGTGCCCATAGATATAATCATAGGTGTCCTGGTTTTGTTTCTCTAGAGAACCCTGCCTAACACAACACCATTATCATAAAGGAAAGAATATTCCAATGGCTTTCACACCAACGGAAAAGGCTTTGAAGACTATGACAAGGCCAGGGACATGGAGGACAGGGGTACAGGGAGGGAAGGAGGGATGGTGGGTGGGAAAAGAAAGATGATGATGAGGAGGAAAACAGAAGAAGAAGAAACAGCAGCCGCCACCGCCGCTGCAGCACATGAAACAAGCGATGGGGATGGGGGCTTTCCTCGGGCACTGCCACGGTTTTGATGTAACGGTCTCTGCGACTATGCAGAGTAGGTTTTCTCTTTGGGTGTGATAGTCCACAAATAAAAGAGGGAACCACCATAAATGAATTTTAATTTTTAATGTTTTAAAAACGGTCACCACTTAAAACCTCGTCCCTACCCTTCAGATCTAAACACTGGCCTGAGCGGTTATGCAATGAGGAAAGTACATCTGAAATGGACTGGAATCCTTCTGTGACACACGAGCCAAATAAATGACGGAAGCTGTTCCCGAGGGACAGGGCACTTTGGGAGCAGGGGCAGACTTGGTGGTCACCTGGCAGTTCAAGGACATCCTTTCCTTGGCGTTGGAAGCCCTGTCTGCCTCCTTTCTTGTGAGGCCACTGAACAAGCTCTTGGGGACAGTGTCACTACGGTCCCTTCACACATGTGACAATGACGCTCCTCCGTGGATTTCCAGGAAAGTGTGCTGTTTCACTTCGTTTTGTTTCCTGTTGGGTTTAGATAGGTTCTTTTAGCAAACAACTTCCTGGACCAAGTAGCTCAGTTCTCAGACATGTCTTGTCTTCTACAGGAAGACAGGAGAGGACAGGAAGCCCAGCTCTTGGTTACATTTGTCAGGGGCCACACAGAAGCGTCCCTGTTCTCACCATGATGTTGAAGCAGACACCTGCCCTGTGTAATGAAAGGCCAAGAAAGACCTTGGGGGCTGGACCGGCTCCTCCTGGAAGCTTCACTTTGAGAACGCTACTTAGGCACAAACACTCAAATACTTGCCAAGGAGCTCTGGTAGTACAACGGTTAAGAGCTCCCCTGATAAGGGAAAGGTTAGCAGTTCAAGGCCACCTGGCAGATCTGCAGGAGAAAGACGTGGCCATCTGCTCCTGTGAAGATTGCCACCATTGAACTTGACCTTGACCCACCCTGGAGGACAGAGTGGAAGGGTTTCCACGGCTGTCATCCAGATGACCTCATCTGCTACTTGAAGCAGCTGTGGGTTTAAAACCACCAACAACCATTTGGTTTGTAGTTGAACGCTTCACTATTGAGCCACCACGGCTCCTTCTGCAAGATTACAGCCTGGAAATACTATGTGGTCACAGTGAGCCACTGTGAGTCCAACATGGACTGAACAACACCTAACAACAACAACTAGTGTTGTTGTATGTCCAGTGGGTTCCAGTTCACAGTGACTGTGGACAACAGACAACAGAGCCCAGACCCGCGCCATCCTCAATGTTTGGGCCCATTGTTGAGGGTCTTTCTCTTTTTCTCTGACCCTCTACTTTGTCAAGACTGGTCTCTCCTGACAACATGTCCAAAGCATATCTGATGATGAACAAGGTACCTCTGATGAAGCACAATGTATACCAGATGATTGTGCAAGGACATCACGGGTCCTTTCTCTTCCATTCGCTCAGGCAAAGCACCTCAGTAAATGGACAGTGGCCTTTTCTTTCCACTACTGAAATGGCTGCAGACAACAAGGGGGAATTATACCACAAGTTGGCCTACAGAAGTGAAACAGACGGGTCCCCCATAAACTGGAGGCCAGGCCAGTACGCTTTTGCTGGTACCGAGCTGGGACCACCACAGCACTCTGCCTGTGCCCTGTCAGGCAGTGGAGTGGCTTCCACTAGGAAGGTCAGAGGTGTCCCTGCTGGGGCTTTGCAAGGCTTGTTTCCTTCCACCCTGGGGTCTTGACCTGCAAGTGAAGAGACGGTGGATGCAAGCGACTGTCCACCAGATGCCTGCCCACCTCCACTTGGGCCTTCCACATTGCTTGATTATTAATATTAATATGTTCATTATTTAAAAAGGTGATGTGCTTCCTGACACGATTGCTGAAGACAAAGCGGGTGCGTAAGCAAATGGGCTGAAGAAAGCTGATGGTGCCCGGCTATCAAAAGATATAGCATCTGGGGTCTGAAAGGCTTAAAGATAAGCAAGTGGCCATCTTGCTAAGAAGCAACAAAGCCCACATGGAAGAAACACACCAGCTTGTGTAATCATGAAGTGTCAATAGGATCAGGTATCAGGCATCAAAGAATAAAAAAATCATATCATTGTGAATGAGGGGGAGTGCAGATTGGGGACCCAAAGCCCATCTGTAGGCAACTGGACATCCCAATACAGAAGGACCATGGGAAGGAGATGAGCCAGTCAGGGTGCAGTGTAGCAACAATGAAACATACAACTTTCCTCTAGTTCTTAAAGCCTCCCCTACCCCCACTATCGTGATCCCAATTCTACCTTACAAATCTGGCTAGACCAGAGGATGTACACTGGTACAGATAGGAACTGGAAACACAAGGAATCCAGGACAGATGAGCCCCTCAGGACCAGTGCTGAGAGTGGCGATACCAGGAGGGTAGAGGGAAGGTGGGGTAGAAAGGGGGAACCAATTACAAGGATCTACATGTAACTTCCTCCCTGGGGGGGATGGACAACAGAAAAGTAGGTGAAGGGAGGCTTTGGAAAGTGTAAGATATGACAAGATAATAATAATTTATAAATTATCAAGGGTTCATGAGGGAGGGGGGAGCCGGGAGGGAGGGGGAAAATGAAAAGCTGATACCAAAGGCTCAAGTAGAAAGCAAATGTTTTGAGAATGATGAAGGCCACAAATCTACAAATGTGCTTGACACAATGGATGGATGGATAAATGGATTGTGATAAGAGTTGTCTGAGGCCCCAATAAAATGATTTTAAAAATAAAAGAAAAAGATGATGTGTGTGCATGGGGTGGGGAGGACCTCAGTCAACACAGAGGAAGGCTTACAATTTAAAAAATAAATTTTAAAATAAAAGAAGAAAAGCAGAAACACAGCCCCTCTCTTCCAACTGTTGCCGAGAGAACCTCCATCGGCATGCCTTTTGCAGCCTTGCAGTCAAATACCGATGCGCGGGGCTGCATGCATCTGCATATGCTGTGGAGGAACTCCATTGGGACTGTGTGATACACACTGTTCTTGGTGTTTTCCCTTTATGTGTGTGGCGGATCATTTCATGTCACATAACTCTCGATTTGTTTTCCAAGTGAAACATCCTATTGAAGCAGCACATACTCGAGACACTTCGCCAACATCCTTAGAGAAAGATTTATTCTTCAGAATAAATACACTGGTGTCATCATCACCTCTATCAAGGGGCAAGCCATCACTCGGCATCTCAGAAGGCTTCCTCGGACCCTGCCCCAATCATTGCTCTCCTAGGAGTTATTGTCAGCGATTATCCAGTCAGCCCCCCAATTCACAGGGAGGGACCCTACACACAAGGAGACAAAATGCCACCTGGTTCTGTCCCATTCCCATGGCCACACCCCAAAGCAAATCCTAGAACAGAACTATCCAATGTCCAAGCAGGACAGAGTTTGGATGGGGGAAAGGCTTCAGCACAAATATCCAATAGGATTGTGGGGGGTCATAAGTCAGGGAGAGAATTCTACCTCAGAGCTGAAGCGGCCAAGGAGGGTGGGCTTCATGGTCTGACTCGCATAAGTACATCACCAGGCCTTTCTCTCTCAGCTTAGCATGGAAGCTCTGCTGAAGCTCTTTCAGCATCCATCGTAGCCACGCCCGCCCCTGCAGGGGGCAGGGTGGCGGCTATGCATGAGGTGTGCTGGCTGGGTCTGCTGCTGCAGGCAAGAACTCCACTCCCGTGAGAACCACTCCTTTCCCCATCCATTCCTTGTTGTGGCTGTTAGGTGCCAACAAGGTCCTGCTCCATCCGTACCATCGTTCCTATGCTTACACCTATTGTTGCAGCCCCTGTGTCAATCCATCTCCTTCAGGGTCTTCCTCTTTTTGACCCCCACCCCCACAAATAACCGCTACACAAACGCTGGTCGCCATCATGTAATTTGGCCTGCTTCGGCACTGCAGACATCTGGGATGACCTAGTGTGTGCCGTGACTCAACCTCGGTCTCTGAGACTTCTCTGTGCTGAGCGGCTGTGGCTTTCCATTGCGCTGTACTGTCCCAACAGTGTGACTCTTTCATAAAGTATTGAGCCAATCTACTATGGCCAGGTAGTTCTATTGCTTCCAGTTTGGGTTCCCATGACTAGAGCTGCAAGGAACATTCTAGTATGTCTTTGGGTGCTTGTGTGTGTATGTGTCCATGGAGCATACACCCGATGGACCTGCTGGATGATGTGGAAGGTACGTGGCTAGTTTCATCATGGTTGTTGTGAGTTGCTGCTGAACCAGCCCAGTTCAAGGCAGCCTAAGGCATAACAGAACGAGAACGAGACCTTGTCCGGCCCTGCCCCATCTTCATGGGCACTGGTGTGTTTGAGTCCCGTGTTGCAGCAAGTGTCTCAGTTGTGTCCTGGAGGGCCCCTCATGAGTGCTGTCCCTCTCCTCTACCAGCCACCATGGCCTCTTCTCACAAATAGTCTTTCCTGGTGACTTGTCCCAAGGCAGTTAGCCAAAGTCTCACCACCCTCACTTCTAGGGACCACTCTGATTGCATTTCATCCAAGACTGATTTGTTCATTATTTCGGCAGCTGGAGCGGGGTTTCAAACAGGTCAAAAGATCATAGGAGAAAGGGATTTACGACATAGTGCAATTTGCTCATGAGCTTTTGAAATCCCTTTGCCTATGAAGTATTCCTCACCCGCACTACAGTCTGAAGACCTCAACCCTTCCTCTCTCTTCTTTCCCCTCTCCAGCTTGTACGGGCAGATGAGGGGAGTGAAAAGACCCCAGGTCTTCTAGAAAAGGCCAACTAACTGTTCCCAAAGTGAATGAGCCCACTGACCCTCTCACCAGCAGTGTGGTGACCCCCAGAACAAATGCCCCACTCCATTGTGGTCATGTTGTTATTATTGTTAAGTGTTGCCAGGTCGGTTCCAACTCAGAACGAAACACTGCCCAGTCCTGCGCCACCCTCATGACCAGGGTCCTGTCTGAGCCCGTTGTTGCAGCCACTGGGTCACCCACTTCCCTACAGGTCTTCCTTGCTTTCCCTGACCTTCCACTTCACCCAGTATGAAGTCCTTCTCCAGGGACCGGGGGTGCATGTAATGAAATTATCCGGTCTCCAACCCAAAAACATTTAGGGTGTTTCCAGCTTTGATTCCCTCCCCCGCTATTACCCACATGGAGCCCTGGTGATTGCTTTCGCCGACAGCTATAGTCGGGGCTGCTTATCCATTCGGCTGCCTATCTCAAGGTCAGCAGTTCGACTCTCCCAGTTACCCCTTAGAAGAATGATGAGACTTTCTGCTCCTGGAAAGATCTCCAGGAAACACAAAGGGGCAGTTCAGTTCTGTCATATAAGGTTGCTCTGATTCGCGGTTGACACCAGAGCAGGTAGTCGCTATCAATAGAGTAGAAATGAGCTCTTCTCGACAAGCATAACCACAAGGCCAGCTTCCAAAAGAACAGTTCCTGGGTCGACATGCATGCGGATTAAACCTGTGGACAGAAATTGCCAAACTGTCCTCCAAAGGGGCAACTCTTTCCCCTCCTACCAACAACTGCCTGAGAGTGACTGCCACACTCCTCCTTCCACTCCCCCCCACCCCCCAGCAGCTCTTAACTGCATTATCCAGTAGTTTCCAGGCTTGTGACGAACCCGTCCCTGCTGTCAGTGGCAAGAGGCGGTGGCAGCTTAGATCCACAGGCAGGAGGGGACCCCACCAGCAGCTGCCCCCTAGAGGCCAGTGGCAATCCCAACCCACATGAAGCTTTCCGAGGGAAAACCTTCAAGCTTTGAAGGTCTTGGCAGCATCTGGAGTGTGCCATAGCTCAGGCAGCTTCCATCACAGGAGCATAAGTCAGAAGGCGTTGCTACCAGGGTCCCCCAAACCAAACCAAACTCACTGCCATCGGGTCGATGCAGGCTCATAGCGACCCTGTAAGAGAGCATAGAACTGCCCCTGTGCGTTCCCAAGATTGCCGCTCTTTATGAGAGCAGAGAGCCTCAAACCCAAAGACCCACGCTCACTGCCATGGAGCCAATTCCAACTCAGGGTGACCCCACAGCACAGGGTAGAATTGTCCCTGTGGGGTTCCAAGACTGTCATTCCTTTTTTTTTTCATTTTATAATCATTATTTTTGACAGTTTTATTGGCATTTGATCTACATATCACACAATTCAATAGTTCAATCATATCAAGAAGAGTTGTACAATCATTTTCACAATCAATTTTAGGACACTTTCTCTCCCTCCCACCCCCACGCCCACCTCATGGTTAAATCACTTGTAAAATGAGTCCTGTAATCACCATCGGTTCTCGTGCTCCCTCCACCCTTCACCTTCACACATACATTGTTTGTTTGCCTCGCCCCCTCACCCTCCCTATCGCACGCCCCCCACGCCCCCCTCCCCTATAAACCCTTGCAGAAGTTCTTATCTCTATGCTTCTACTCCTGTGCTTCACAAACCGGAAAACCCAACAGAAGCAATAAAAAACAGAAACAAAATTAAGTGGTAAGAACAAACTAATAATAATACAAAGATAAAAATACAAATAGTGCATTCGTATTTCATACAAAAAGAAAGAAAAGGCCACCGTGAATATTTCAAAGACCAGGGAAGAAATTTTTGTCATGAAACTAGCAAGAAATACTTGCACCTAGAAGAATTTCAGGTTGGGTCAAGAGGGAGGTCAACTGACCAAGTATCAACTCTGATGCAGAATAATCACAATTACAGTTATCGCTATCTGCTAGTAAAGCTGTTCAAAACCCTTGCCTATAGCTAGTGTGGATCTCCCAGCCACGTGATCTGACTGGATGCTCTGCAGACGGGTTTGGGGCCTCAGGGGCCTCCACAGCCTTCTACAAGTTGGGTGTTCACAATTTCGGCTCTAATACTTTTTCCCTTTGTCAAATTTGAATTTTGTTATTATCGTCTTTGGATCACACAAGCTGGTGTGCCTCTTCCATGTGGACTCAACTGACTCCTCATTTAGATGGCTGCTTGCTTGAATACAAGCCTTTAAGACCCCAGACACTATTCCGATTGATAGCCGGGCACCATCTGCTTTCTTCACCACACTTTGCTGTACCACCCTTATCTTCAGTGATCATTACATGAGGGTGAGTATCGAGCAGGGCCATGTAATCAGAACTAACCGTGCTTGGCTTGTGCCTAGAGTTCAGTGGAGGCCCAGAATCCATCTGCTTGCCCCAGGGATATGCATGACTCAGGTTGACTTTGGTGGTCATATGATGACAAATTCAAAATGCCATAAACCAACTAGCCCAACAGCAGCACCAACCCACTAGCAGAACACAAGACAAAACAAGCACTGTCAATATGTGGAGTCTCTGCCGGAGCAGTTCCACCATGAGCCTCCACCCATGAGTTATCCCTTCTCCAGACAGTTCAATCTCCTGTTCGATTGGGCTCTGTGTACCTTAAACATGGGGTTGGTGCCAAGGGGATCTTCCTGGATCAGTTCTTCTAAATTCAAATCCCTACCAGACAGATCAAAATGTGTCATGTTGCTGCAAGGGGAACATCAAGGTACCAAATATATGGCAATTCTGGGTCCCTTTCTGTTGGACACCCACCAAACCAGGGGTTCCCCCCAAAGTCCAATGACTGCCACCTTTACAGTCCTGGGGTAGCCACTCTCTGCTTCCTCTCCCATCTGAGTACCCCAGTCCTCTGTCTAAGGATGCAGGCACCTTTGAGGCAGGACTCCGTTCATCCTGCCGGCTGTAATTCTTTATGGGAGTGGAAAGCCTCATCATTCTCCCTCAGAGCAGCTGGTGGTTTCAAACTGCCAACATTGTGGCTAGCAGCCTAACGCATCACCGGTAGGCCACCAGGGTTTTGGTTCACATGTACACAGGTTTATTCCAAACCAAACATGTTTACACATGTCTCTGCAATCAGTGGCTGGCTGCAGGGACGTTCTCTCAGTAATAAATACACTCATTTTGTCTCTTTGGGGAGCCCTAGTGCTCTCGAGTTGGGCTGCAATTTGCATGGTCGTCAGTTCGAAACCACCAGCTGCTCCTCCTCAGGATGAAGAAGGGACTTTCTACGCCTGTAAACAGTTAGTCTGGGAAACCCACAAGGGGGCCACCGAGTCAGCATCGGCTCAATGGCAGGGAGTTCGGTTTTGGTTTGGTGGGATAGTGGATTATGCGTTAGGCTGCTAACCACAAGTGCAGCAGTTCAAAACCATTAGCTGTGTCATAGGCTTTCTCTGCCCATACAGAGTTTCAGTCTTGGAAACTCACAGGGGTTTGTCTTGCCCTATCGGGTTGCTGTGAGTCGGAACTGACTCAATGACCATGAGTTTTGTTTTTGCTTTTAGTGTTTTCAGGGTGCCCTCCAAAAATAGGTCCAATCAAACTAGTGTCTTTCAAGGGGGGACTGCTGGGCCAGTGGTATTCAAGGCAGAGAGGCCAGCGGAGAAGCTTCTGGCAACTAGTTTCAGCAAGTCCAAAGGGATCATCCTGATGCACTTTCCTCAGAAGAGACAGAATGACCAGCAGGGGCTTTGTAAGGGACTGGGACTGCGTAGGTGGGAAAAGTCAGGGAAAGGAAAGCATTTTCCATCTGGATGGTGCTCCTGCTCATCCTTCCAGGAGCAGGACTGTTCTGCCAAAACATCATTGGGAAACTGGAGCCCACGCAGCCTCATAGCAACTGGAGGGACCCTGTGCATCCTTCAGGCCCGATCTTGCTGCTGGCTTCTTGTTATTCCCCAAACTCAATGAAAGTTGCAAAGGAACAAACATAGTTTGAATGCCCAGGAGATGCCCAAACCGCCCTTTCTACAAGGTGTCAGTCAAAGGATGCAGGACTTTCTGAAAAGGATAAGAGAGATGGAGACACTGCCTGCAGATGTCTCTAGACCTGGATAGAGGATGTATTGAGAAAACAGAGCCTCATTGTTTGACATCCTTGTTTAATAATGGTTTCTGGGATTTATGGCAACGCTTTTTGACTTAGCCTCGTGTCCTCTGGGAATTGGGTTTTCTGTGAAGTGGCTGTCTCATGCCTGGCGCTCCCTGATCCCCAGTCCTCTCCTGAGAGATGATTCATGAGTCTGTGGAGGGAGGTGGTGGGTTTGCACCGCCCCTGCCCACAGAAACTTGGCTGTGAAGTCAGCTCAGGCTGAGGATCAAGTCTGGACTCTTGAGCATGGTGTTCAAGGCCCTCCAAGTTCTAGTGGCCCTGGGCAGCCTGCCCTTCTCCAAGGACCTCCTGAACTGTGACTTTTTCTCTTCTCATTCTCTTCCCACCCTTCTCTTTCTGCTTCAGCATCACTCCCCTTCTGCAGTGCTTTTCCTCCGCCCCTCCCCCTCCCGAACAGGTCAGGCCCCCTGCTCTCTGCCTGGCCTCCTTATCGCATATTGTCATTTCCACCTTCAAGTTTCACTGCACAGCAACTGGATGGCTGCTCTTCACGGCGCTCCTTCCTCTCCTGGAGGAGTGACATGAATGCAGTGGGTAATGGAGTTAGCCTGCTGGCCATCAGTGCTGGGCAGGTGGCATAATTAAGATCTGGTCTGTTTAAGACTTGGCTTGCCAAAAAATCATATTGATGTGAATGAGGGGGAGGGCGGAGTAGAGACCCAAAACCCAGTTGGACCTCCTCTTACAGAAGGGTCACAAGGAAGAAATGAGCCAGCCAGGGTGCAGGATAGCACCGATGAAACACACAACTTTCCTCTAGTTCTTCAGTGCTTCCTCCCCCCCACTATCATGACCCAATTCTACCTTACAAATCCAGCTAGACCAGAGCATGTACACTGGTACAGATAACAACACACGGAATCCAGGACAGATAAACCCCTCAGGACCAATAATGAGAGTAGTGATAGCAGGAGGGGAAGGGGGAGAAAAGGGGGGCCAGATCACAATGATCTACATATAGCCCTCTCCCTGGGGGACAGACAACAGAAAAGTGGGTGAAGGGAGACAGCAGTTGGTGTAAGACATGAAAAAAAATTATAAATTATCAAGTG
>NW_022103968.1:9652679-9690979 GCF_000313985.2 Echinops telfairi
CCTCTGTACAAATGTGTTTGATACAATGGATGGATGGATTGTGATAAGAGCTGTAAGAACCTTCAATAAAATGATTTTTTTTTTAAAAGGGGGGTGGTAAGGGTTAGGGTTAATGTTAGGGTTAGGGTTCAGTATTAGTGATTTTTTAAAAAAGACCTGTTTTGCAGGAAAACCCATAAAGTAAGCCCCCACTGACTTTTCAGTAAAAATCCCTTTTGAATTGAAGAACATTCTAACTCAGTAAGCTTGGACAAACACACCCATCTGGACAAGCATTTAGCTAAGTGATGCAGTCTGAGACCTTGAGGAGTGGCAGCCCGCCTGCCTCCCGTTTCCGTGAGCCACACCTGCTTGGTCCCATTTTCAGGGAAGCCCTCTCTTGTTGCAGCAAGCCTGGTGAACGTTCCCTCCACTGTCACACAGGTGAGGGCCGAGGACTCGGCTGCCTGTCACTGTCTCTCAGAAGCAGTTTGGGGAGATTTCAAGCCCACTGTTAACTAGTGCCAAAGTGCTTGCAGAAAGAAACTTAGAATTCCTCAAATCAACCTGGTCTCTGTCTTTGGCTAAACGGCAACAGGTATCCCGGACCTTATCAATTGGCATCAACATGACAGGTGCCCAGCACAGCATAGGTCACCTGACTATGCACACTGGATTGGAATCTGACATCATGCCCCAAGGAGCAGGGGGAGTCCACTACCTAATGGTCACCTGATGTGACAGGAACGATCTCGGGAGAACCTTCCCAGCAGCACCAACAGTGAGGCATGTACCTGCCCCGGTGGGCACTGCTGGACTCAGTGAGCAGTCGGTGCAGCAGGCTCCGGGTCCTGCTTTGGAGCTTGGGAGGATGGGCGCCAAGAAGCGGGCTTTCCCTTTCAGACCCCCTGGGGTCTTTTTGAAGAAGACAAGCCAACAGGTTTGGCTGCTTTTCAGGGCACCTGGCTGAGGATTGAGGAATGATGTCAACGAAGAGAATGGAGCCCTTCTGTCAACTAGAACCCAACTCAAGGGGCCGGTGTGGCAGCTATTGTGCAGGGGAAGCCACCATTTATGGGGCTCTGTCTATACCCCAGGTATGGTGCAAAACGCTTCCTTTACGTCTCCCAACCATCTTCAAACATGGCTACCATCATGGCCTCCTTTTAATGGACTCGGGAAAGAGTTGACGTTGAAGGACTGGGCCAAAGCCCTCATTGACTGAACCACGGAGCCAAGAGCTTCCATCCTGGGTCTGTAAGACCCCTATGTGGGCAGTAATTGAGGATTATAAATCACTCCCCCACTCTCCTCACCTTTCCCACTGTCTGGCCCAGGCAGCTTCTTCCTGCAGGTAACAGACGAAATCAGCCCATATCTGAATGCAAAGGATCCACTAGAAATGTGGATAGTCCTCAAAACGGTACTGTGGGGTCTAGCATGAGTAACCAATTTCACAGATGAGGAAACTGAGGCCAGAAGGGATGAACAACAGGCCTACTGTCACCCAGGACATGCCCCTCGTGGTATTTGACCCTCTCTGAGTAACTTCTCCCCAGGGACCCTCTCACCCCTAACAGAGAGTAACTAGCATTGGAAAACTCAGACCCAGATCCATTTGGGCCTGGCTGTCTATTTATTTTCCTCCAAATCGCCTTTGGTTCCTTGGCATTCAAGGCAGGTGCTGATTGCAACCATTACTCGGGTCCATCTCCAGAGCTGCTGACAACATTGCAACATTATGTCAGAAATAAATGGGTCTGGGTGAAATGGATGCTCTATATATCAGCTATCCATTTGGGAGGGCCCAGAGACCCTAGCAGAGTCTCCCTCCAAAGCCACTGTCTCCAGGGCCTCTTTGTCCCCCAACCCGACCTGGGAAAGCCAGCTGGGCTTGATCTGTTCTGAGAGGATGAAAGGCATGCTCCGGATGGCTTACAATGATGCCAGGTTCCCCAGTAGGCTGACCATAGACGTTTCAGAGCTGAGGGAAACCTCAGAACAGGGGTTATATTACATCTACCGACAGGAAAGCAGCCAAAATGCAAGTGAGAAATTCACCCGTGTTTCTTTGACGGGAGCTCCCTCCCATTAGGACTTCGCTTATTCCTTCCATAGTTCTGATTAAAATGCAACCGTGTCCATGCTGGTTCCCAGGAGACAGGACTCTGGGAAGGAAAGCACTTCTTTGTACAAAGAAAGAAACCCAGAAGACGGAGCTGGGATTTGGTGTGCGGATAGCCTTGCGGAGCATTACCGCCGAGGCCTGTGGGCTGCTGAGTGAGTGAAGATGGCAGGAGCCCTGGTGGCACAGCGGTTAAGCACTCTGGAGGCCCAGCCATGGGACCCCCTACCCCTAGTGGCTCCACGGGAGAAAGGCCTGGCCAAGACACTGTCTGGGCCGTTTAGTCTGTCATGAGGTCCATGCAAGCCCAAGGGGACTCAAGGGTACCCGGCAACAATACTGCCACACCCCGTGGGGTGGCAGTTCCCTGGGCACCATACCCCATAACATGCCCAGAGGGTCGAGGAGGAGGGCGCAATGGCAGCTCTTTGTATTAGAGCAGAAATGTCGGCCCGGAATAAAGCCTCGGAACACAAACTCACCGCCATGGAGTCGATGCCAACTCATGGCATCCCCATGGGGGGCGGGGGGGGTTAAGAATTGCGCCCCAAGCATATGTCTCTGTACAGGAATGGAAAGCTTCATTTTTCAACTAAAGGTTGTTTCAAACTGCTGACCTTGCAGATCACAGCCCAACACGTAACCACTGTGCCACCATGGCTCTAGAACAAAGCCTACAACTTAATAAATATGTACTGCCTAATGAAATGACAAAAACGTGGAAACAATCCAAGTATCAATCAATGGGGACCGGTTAAATTAATGACTGCATAGCAAGATGGTGGGGAAAAGGTGCCCTGGTCTGGAGGGACTGACACGGCAGGCTGCTAACCACCAGGTCAGGGGTTCAAACCCACTAGCCGCTCCTCAGGAGAAAGATGAACCTTTCTGCTCACCTACAGGGTTACAGCCTTGGAAACCTCCAGGGGCAGCTCTACTACAGCTTGGTTTGGGTAAGACGAGGGAGTGATTAGAAGCAGAGCATGGAGTCTACAGCCAAAGGCCCCTGAACATGCCCGATGTCATCTGATCCTGGGACCGAACCTGGTTAGTACTTGGATGGATGAAGCCGAACTTGGAGGGCATCCATGGTACACCGCTAAGGGCATGGCAATGCCTTGCCGCCTCCCCCTCTTCCCTGAAATAAAAGTCCTGGAGAGAGAGGGAGTGAGCGAGAGAGAGTCTGTATGTGCGCGTGCACACGCCTACATGGACGCTTCGTCATGAGTAAGCATCTGGGAGAATACACAGTGTAAAGTGGAGGGGGTTGGACCAAGAGAGGAGCTTTGGGGGATGAAAGACATCAACATTTCACTTCTCGGAGGGGTGTGGATTTTTTTAACCATCGATGTGGATTAATTTTGTAATAAAAGAGAAAGGTAAAGCAAGAACACAGATAACAGAAATACTGTAATACCAAATCGGTTGCCTTATAAATTGACATGTGGTTCCCCAATAACAATGAGTACGAGACTGAAGAAAATGCTCTAAAATTGATTGTGGCAATGATTGTACAACTCTCCTGCAGGTCATTGAACTACTGAATAGTATGATATGTGAATTAAATGCCAATAAAACTGTTGGGGGGAAATTTTAAGTAAAAAAAATTAAAAACTAGTCGATAAAAATAAATAACATTAAATAGTAAAATAAATAACTAAGTGAGTGATTTGGACACTGGGATTCCCAGTTCTCTGAAGCAGCAGCAGTCATTGATCTCTGGGTCTCCTGTGGTTCTGGGTTTGAATCCAGTTGAGCTCAGCTGCTTTCCACAGGACAGTGACTGGGGCCAGGGATGGTGATGGAGGTTTACAAAACCCAGAGCTGAACATGACGAATCAGAAATCTCATCTCCACCTGAAATTCCTGGGAAAGGCACCTAGGTCACCTGTCGTGGGAGCTTTAAGGTAAGCTACACCCTCAACAGTTGCACCGTACGGACAGTACTGAGTTACAAACGAGACCAGTTCCTCCGTGGGTCAGCCAGAGCAGGCCTACCCAGTTCCTATCTAGCCCCGTGTGAGCCCCAGGAGAGCATTCCTGCTGGTGTCGTGAATTACACGTTGGGTTGCTAACCACAAAGTCAGCAGTTTGACCCCATCAGCAACTCTGAAGGGGAAAACTGAGGCTTTCTGATCTCGTTTAGATTTCAAGCCTCGGACACCCACGGGGACAGTTCTACCCTGTCCATCGGGGTGCTGTGAATCAGAAGTGACTTGATAGCAGTGCGTTTGTTTTTGCTTTGGTACAAGAAAAGACTCAAACATTCTTAAATAGTTAAAAGCTGCAGTGAAATGGACTGTGATGAAGCATTTGCTGAACTGACTGTTCAAATCATCTCAAACAAAAACAAAAACTGCTCACTGCCGGCTCCTAGTGACCCACTGTGGGCTTCCCAGATTGTGACGATGGACAGGAGACGACAGCCCAGTCTTTCTCCCAAGGAGCTACTGGAGGTTTCAAACTGCCAACCATGGGGCTCGCAGCCCCACATGTCACCGCGGCACCATCAGGCCTCCTCCATCCATTCAGCCCTCACAAGGCGAGGGCAAATTAATACAGCATTAAAGCGGGGTTTCAAAGATGGCAGTAGACCCACTCAAAGATGGTCACAGGCCACTCACAGAGGGCGGCTAATCACACCGGTTGCTATGTGTGTGGCACTCCACCCTCCAATCGTATGCAGTATCCAGAAAGGGTTCGCAAGAGCTCTATGAGTCTCCATTCCACTTCAACCCAGTCCAGTTAATGAACTGACAGTCCAGTTAATCTTCCCATCCTGGTTACTATGCGAAACCGGCCAAGTTGCCAACCTTTCAGTCTGTTCCTGCTGTGCCTGCTTGTCCGTGACAGAACCAGTGGGAAGTGCTGCGTTGAAGGGCCAGGGAGCTGTCTGGAAGCCAGAGGTTGATACCTGAGGGAGGGCCATACCACCAGGGGCCGCTGGCGGGTGCCATGGGTGGACTCTGATTCATAGGCAGCCAGTGTCCAACAGAACGACACACTGTGCCATCCTCACAATTGTGTTCTTCCGGTTGAGCCACCCAGGGGGCCGCTGTGTCAATCCATCTTACGGACAGTCTTTCTCTTTGTCACTGCCTCGCTGCTTTACAAAGCATGATGTCCTTCTCCAGGGACTGGTCTCTCCTGACTACATGTCCAAAGTAGATGAAACTAAGTCACGTCATCCTTGCCTCTAAGGAGCATTCCGGCTGCACTTCCTCCAAGACAGGTTTATGTCTTCTTTGGCGGTGCAAGGTACTGTCCGTAGTCTTTCAGTGGGAGCAGGAGCAGCTTACAAAAGGCCTCATTCCTAAAGACTCCTAGGGTCAAGGGGATTGATACACTGGGAAACTCCAGGTCATGTGTCCCTGTGCATTTTTTCAATGTCCATATCAAATTTGATTAGTGAAATTGTTGAAAGATTTCCTAGACTCACCCAAATAGAAAGCCGACAGTCCAGTTAATCACATCCAGTCACAATGGGAACAGGAAATAACTGGGAGCCACAAGGAAAAAAGTAATTGTACATTTCTATGCCTAAAATTAAGTTAAAATGTTTTAAAAACGAGTCCAGAAAATACTCTAATTAAATATTCATTGTGGAGTCCATTACTGTATATTGGAGCTATAGATCATTGACTTCTCCTTAAAATGCATAACTCAGTCTTTAATATTTGGAAATTGAAGAGAGAAGGATACAATAAGATGCTTCTATTCTGCCATTACATGGAATTAAAACATGAAAGACATTAACCCATAGGCAAGATGCAGCCAAATGGAAAATGCTATTGATGGTGGATAGAAAAAAAAAAACAGTCCCCTCAAAGCCAACTCCAACTCCTGGTGCCCTTTGTGTATAGGGTAGAAGTATGCCCCAGGGGGCTTTCAGGGGCTGGCATCTCAGAGATAACCAGACCTTTCTTCTGAGGTGTCCTTTGCTTAGTGGTTGAGGGTATTAATCATTTACACACCCCAGATAGAAAAAAAAACAAAAACCCTGATCCTTAGGCTTTCTGAGGTTATCTTTAGAGAAGCAGGCTGCCTCATCTGTCTCCCACAGAGTAGCCAATGGGTTCAGACCAACAACCTTGCTAGTAGCCAGCCAGTGCTTAACCCACTGTGCCACTAGGGCTCCTACCTAAAGAAGACCGAACCAAGTCCACTGGCACTGAGTCAATTCCAACTCATAGGAACCCTACAGAACAAAACAGAATCACTCCTTCGGGTTTCTGAGAGTGTACATTGTGATAAGCCCACCCACCCTCATCTTTCTCCATGGATGCAACTTGTAGATTTGAACCACTAACCTTGAAGTGAGCAACTCTAGACAGAAGGGGGCCTAACATGACAGCAGCCTGGCGCCGTCTCTAGGCATCACACTTGGAGCAGCTGTCAGGGTCCTTTCTTGTCCACATTTCCCGTGAGCATCTGCTTCCCTCAAACACAGGTACGGAGTGCAGTTGGCCAGGAGAGGGAGCAGAGGGCTCAGCTCCCAAAACCATACTTGGGGAAAAGAATGCAAGATAAGATGTGATCAATTCAGAGGCCATGATCTATCTGCCCACCAGATCACTCTGTAGAGTAGATTTGGGGGACCAGGAGCACTTCGGACTTACATAGATCCCAACCCTGAGAGGAAACTGCAGGTTCCAGTTCCGATGCTCCCTCCCTGCCGAATTCCCATATGATACGTGGAGTTCCTTTAATTTGTAAGTGATAGAGCCACCCTCGCCTGAGGGAGGGGGTAAAGAGAGAGAGAAAGATGAGAGGAAATTCTTGGAAGGATAGGGGTGGGCCTCCTGGAGAAGAAAGAAACCTAGGCAGTTGGAGAGCTGAGATCTACTCTCTAAATTTCCACTATTAATAGCAGTTAGTCCCACGCCCCTTACCTGGTTCTGTCAATGTTGTTCCAAGAGAAGGAATCTGTGCTAGTTAGATTTAGTGTCAACTTGACTGGACCAGGATTCTCAGTGAGTTGGCGATAAAGACTTAGTAATCCTCCGTGACTTAATCCACCACAACGTAACCAACTCCATATTCCGGTCATAGCCCAGACGCAATTGCAAGACGTTCCCTCGGAGGCGTGGCTTGCTTCTTCTATAAGTGGATGTTACGGAAAAGCGTGTTAGAGTGCGGTTGGGTCTGGATCTTGCATGGGTTCTCTGATTCTTTGGGCTTGAGTCAACAGCCATCATAGGCCAGCCCTGGATTCATTTGCTTCTCCAGTCACAAGCCTGGCCGGACGACCTGAGAATCATCTGTCTCTGCAGCCACCGGTCTGTGATCTTCCTGCCAATCGTGGTTCATCAGTTTCCAAGGCTCCTCGAGTCAGGAGAAGCCTCCAGCTTACCAACCGATTAAAAGACTGAAACCTGCCTGGACTCAGACCAGCCCACTTCTGCAGCGGCGTAAGCCATTCCTTTGTATTACTTTCTCTCTGGTTATACATATACAAACGACACTGGTGTTGCTTCTCTAGAGAACCGAGCCTAAGACAGAATGTGATGGGTCCAGTTTGAGTCCAGGGTCTGTCCTGGTTTAATCAAACACAGGCCAAGCTGCCGAACTCAAGCTGCTGGAGAAAGATGTATGGGGCCTTTTCTAAGGAGGGGCAAACAGATGCCTTTTCACCAAAGGTGTTGAATTGGTTCGAACGTATGATGACCCCCAGGTACGGGAAAACTCAGAAAGCAGAGTCTGTGTAAGGTGGAAACGTGTCAGAGAAACGCAGATATTTTCTAATAAAATACGAAAGTAAAATGACAGCCCTGCACCCTGTTGAAGAGGGGGAAACTTGCAAGACCCAGGAAAACAAGACAGATCCTTGGTGCTCCAGTGCTCCCAAGTTTCTAAGCGCAACAGACCGCCAATCAGGTCCTGCCCATTCGCACAACCCGTAATGTGGCCCAGTCATCACTGGGCGCAGTCGTGTTTTGTGAACCTTCCAACCAGGAGCTCCACTGGGAAAGGGGATCATAAGGCCCTTCATCCCTGTCTGTCGTAATCTATAACAGCGGTTCTCAACCTGTGGGTCGCAACCCCTTTGGGGGTCGAACCACCCTTTCACAGGGGTCGCCTAAGACCATCGGAAAGCACCTATTTCTGATGGTCTTAGAAACAAAGACACCGCTCCTCTAACCGTCTCCAGGCGGGTCCGCCCACATGCAGACACACCCACCTACGAGTATCTGACGTGAAGACTGTGACCCATGCTACACCATGCTTCAAAACAAAATTTCATTTATTTGTCATTAGAAATAAATATTTCACAAAATATAATTACATATTGTTTTTGTGATGAATCACTATGCTTTAATTATGTTCAATTTGTAACAATTAAAATACATCCTGCGTTATCAGATATTTACATGAGGATTCAAAACAGTAGCAAAATGACAGTGATGAAGTAGCAGTGAAAATAATTTTATGGCTGGGGGGGTCACCACAACATGAGGAACTGTATGAAAGGGTCATGGCATTAGGAAGGTTGAGAACCACTGTTCTAGAAGCTCTGCTGAAACCTGTCCATCATGGATGACCCCACTGGTATTCCAAATACCAGCTGCATAGTAGCACGTAAGCACCGTTGTACAACAAGCGGACAGACCGGCGGTGACCCCATGTGGCTACTAGTTCCTAATCAGGAGCACCAAGTGAATAGGCCAGCATCTTCGAGTCAGAAGACCTGGGCTCTTGCCCCGTCCCACCGTTCGGTGATCTTGAACATGTTTCGTCCCGTGGAAGGTCCCCAGCTTGCTCATCTCAGGGACGAGGGTACCGGACTTCATGCAGGTCACAGACCTCACAAATCGTGTCCTCGACCAAATGAAAAAGGAGTAATTTATAGATCAAAGAAGAATCACCTGTCCATGCTGTACTGGCAGAGTTGAAATACGCATTACAAAATCTGTCAGCAGTGTGATTGAGAACCTGTGCGGTGGGTCTGTATCCGAGACAAGAGATTCCCTCCAAGTAATATGATTTTCTGCAAGTGATTGAAACCTTCTTCTATCTTGTTAGAGCACTAGGCAAAAAAAAATTTATTATTATTATTTTGGTAATTCACCTCAAAAAACTCCATTAGGCTCTCAATTCCATAAAACAATTTAGGAAAGTTTCGATAACTCAGAAGATGCTACATTTAAAAATAGCCAAAGATGAAAGGGGAAAGGGTTGAGCATCTTTGAAATATTGAAGGCAGGGTGGGGGTGGGGGCTAAAGTGTGTGACTTCATTAAACAACAAGAAAGGAGAGAAAGCTGAAACAATGAAATGGCATTGTTCTGCCCAGATACACAGAGGCAAGTTAATACGATACAAGACTGGATAAATCCCACCAAAAGGCTAATGGCACAAGACAGAGCATGCTGTTTGTTTCTGAGTCTCGTTACGCATTGATCTCGCAGTAGTAGCTGCTATGCATGGTCAGTTCATAAAGCAAGTTGATAGGAAGCACTGTGTTCCTTCTAGAGACAATTGAATAAAAACACTTGTGTGCCCAGAGTCCAATTACGTTATTAACACATTGTCCTTTTGCCAACTTGTCAAGTCCAACTGGAAAGACGAGGCTGATCCCCCTAAAGTGCCCCCCTGAGAGACACCTCAGCCTTCCCCAATGGTCACCTGCCCAGCCCCCATCTGATTTGCTAAAACCAACGGGCTTTGGGCAGCTTCTGTTTCAGCACCGTATTTACCCACAGAGGCAGTGGGGGGAAGTCTCTCCAGTGGTGTCACGTGGTACCCTCCCTCAGTCTGTGTACTTGTGCTTGTGTAAGGACATCTCTCAGGTGGAATGAGGACTCTGAGGACCTCATGTGAACTGAAAACATTAACAACCCTGTTTCCAAACACGATCACGTTCACAGGTGCCAGGGGTTAGCACTTCAACATATCCTTTCCGGAGGGACACAATTCAATCCATAAACTACTGTGACAAGTCAGCAGCGTGTCCACAATATGCTCACAGTAGTTCTTAGCCTCTCTCCTGTCCCGCCAGTGTCCAGAGTGCTGACAATGACGCTGGCCTCAAGAGAGTAATCCCTTGCCTGCCCTGCCAATATGGGTTTCTCTTCCTGCTTTGAAGCCACACGCATGGTGCCCCAAGTATAGGAGGGAGTATTCTCTCGTCGGCCCATGCTGCCATACTCCCACAAATGTCCCAAAGCCACATGGTCTCACTCTCTCTCCGTAGAGCTTGGGCACAATCCATCGAAGTAGGTCAGGACCACCCATGTCTGCTACTCACCCTGCCCACCTCAACCCAGTGTCCTCCATATAAAACCTCCTCCCTTAGCTAAATATACTCGGGCAAATGCCTCCTGAGTAGTTTGTTGGAAGGTGAATTATTGAGGGTTGACTCGGGCTTCGGAGTGGAGAAGGATATCGTGCTTGGTGAAATACAAGGGCAGCAAAGAAGAGGAACATCTTCAAGGATGGATTGACACTGGCTGCACCAGTGAGCTCAAACCTAACAATCCTGGTGAGGATGGGGTAGGACCAGACGGAGTTTCACTCTGTTGGGCATCTAACTCAACATGACCTAGCAACAACAGCGAGGCTCGATAGAAAGGATGAGAGACGCTCCACTAGCCTTTCCTTGGTCCAGGTCAGTTAAGCCTTGGGTCCTGAGCAATTCTCATTTAAGGTTGGGGCAGATGGTTGAGCATGGATAATACAACATTTCAGATGATGCTCAGGAGCACTGAAGCCAAGGACTTCAGGTCCGGATGCTCCTTTCTGCCAGGAAAACATCAGCATGCTGTATCAAGCCTTCTAGAAATGAGTTCAGACCCAGCCGAGTTGGGTCCCAGTAATGCTAACCTTGGGCTGTTTGTGAGCCAGGCCCAGTGAGTGAGCAACCTGCAACTATCCCAGGGTGCTGGACTGGGCTTCAACCCTGTTTTTAAAAAATAAAAATAAAACTTGTCATCGAGTTGACTGCATCTCTTGGTGACTGCATGGCTGTCAGGGTAGAGCTGTGGCCCGTGGTGTGGTTTGTGGTTGATATTTCAGAAGTAGATCCAACAAGCCTCTTTTCCAAGGCACCGCTGGGTAAACTGGAACCTCCAGCCTTTGAGGTAGCAGCCAAGCGTGTGAACCATTGAACCACTCAGGGACTCCTGCCAGCTTTACCCAAATTAAATTGATAAAGGGGATTTTGGAAAAGCAGGCTTGTCTCAAGAGCCCTCCGCTGTGGGGAACAAGGCTAACATGACCCACGTAAAGAAGATGAGACAACACTGAGAGCCAACAGACTGCTAGCGCTTTAGTACGCCCTTGGGGGACGTTGCTCTCAGCGGGCTCATGTTCCAGTGAGTGAGCGGCTGCTCCTACCTCACTCTGCACCGTCTTTCCCACACAGCCCTGGGATGCCCCGTTGACGATTTCCTAGTAGCCTCGTCCATCCATCTCCAAACAGACACAATGGATATTCTTTGACATGTTCTACCACGGACCCCAAAGAGGTATCATTAACATTTACATTTCGTAGATTCCTAGCTGTCTTCCAAATAGAAGAGAGGGAAAAACAGCCCTGTCCTCGGGCTGTTTGGAATGCTCACATACATTTTAAAATAATATTTTACAGGAACTGGTATTATAAAATAGCACCCAGAAATCAATGATGTTAAATTCTCATCATATATATAAATCTTATTATCTCATTCGTCAGATATTTAATAATATGCCAACAAAGCATTGTCTTGCTCTAAGTGGTTCAAGGAGCCATTAGAAGCAAACTTTGTTCTTCTTTAACTCTCCTGTAAGTGTGGCTCTATTACTGCTCCAGTCTCTATTAATATCACGAGGGCTCCATGCCACCAGCTAATGTGATGTATTATGAAGTATGAAGAACCGAGTCATTTCCAGATTAGAGGACTCAAATCTATTTTTAATAGGCACCTAAATTTGTATTTGTAGAATAGTGCCTCTCAATAAATCACAGAAATGACCCAGAAGTCTTCAACTACATATTTGAAAACCTCTCACAGCTCCAGAAACCCGAATAAATCCGATTCCACAGATTAATATGTAATGACTCATTTGGCTAAGAAAGGAAAAGAGTTCTCAGAAGCCTCTGAGCCAAAGGTGCCTCTCTGGATGTTACCTTTGAGTTCATCTGTCAAAAAGAGGGCAGGGCCGACCCAATGTGCAGTATTACTGAGAAGTCTACCAATTTAATTCCATTTCTCATAAATGAGATATCTTATGAAAAAAAAAAGCTAATACTTTGAGGAGAAAATCTAAGCTGCTGTCCAGAGAACTTAAACTAAATTAATCTCCATTGGACATATTTAGATTAGTAAATCCAGCCTCATGTGGGAGTGCCTGGGATTACTTATGCGGCCTAATTACATCAGTTGTTTTTCTAGTTTGTTCTGTTCTGCTTTTGTCATTGTCTGTTTCTCAGGAGCCCTGGTGGCAAAGTGGGTTACGAGTTGGACTGCCAAGTGCAAGGCCAGCGGTTTGAACCCATCAGCTGCTCCTTGGGAGCAAGATGAGGTTTGCTCCACCCAGAAAGATGGACAGCCTCGGAAAACCACAGGGGAAGTTCGACTGTCCTACAGGGTCACAAGGAGACAGGATCACTTGATGGAAGTGAGTTTGGTTTGTAGCTTTGTTGTTCTTGTTAGTTTTTCTTTTTTTTCTCCAGACTTCTCTCGGTGCTCTGTGGTCCTACAGTGAACCCCAGCTAGAAGATTTGGGAGGCTTCCTTGACTCTCTGTCCAAAATGGTCTAGACTGCTTTGCTTTTTCCCCATCGATCCTACTGGTTGCAGGAGGCAGACTTACCAGTGGCTTGAACTCCTCCCTATCCGTTTTTGGGCCTTGCTCTTCATCCTCAGCCAAGGACATGGCAGGGGAGCCCTGATGACCTCACCCTCATGCCAGGAGAGGAGCCTCAGCCTGGGTCTGGGCAGTACCTGAAGACTCCCCCCCATCAACTCTCCACCCTATGCCACATCCTCACAGGCTCCTCCCTGGGCAGCATCGACTGGATCTCCATTGGGTTTCTACCTGGAGAGGCTCCAGCAGGTCAGAGTGGGTGTTTACATCAGAAGGCCAGCACGTGCCCAAGCCGACAGTGACCAAGGCCTCTGTGTTTCTGCAGTGGGAGGAGGCAAAGATGACAAGCTCTCTTTCATCACTCTGTCAATCAGCCCGCCATTGTGGCATATATGTTCCCGTATTGACAACTGCGAATCTCTCAGGGTCTACATCTTCCCCCGTCTCTCCTTCATCCTCATTCTCTCATGCCTCCCTCCTTTTTACTTTCCTTGAACCCTGGGAGGGGGCAAGCTGGAGTCATAAAAGTCCCATAAAGGAGGGTCTGCTATGCTCAGGAGGAGCCTGGGTGGTGCCTGTGACCACTGAGAACAGTGTACATCACGGGTCACCACACCTATACCAATGGACGCCACCCTTCCCAACATGTTGGCCAAGCACTTCATTGCTTTGGGGGAGTAATATGCCAGGGAGAACATAACCAGCTGCAAGACTTCCTGGTTTTTGTTTTCCCAAATCTTGTGGTGGATGGAACTTGAGGAAGAAGCAGGGGTGGGCGGGGGATGGGGGGGGGCACAGAGAAGCCAGACAATGCCACGAAGTCCTTCCTGTCGGCAAAGAAATGCCCCACCTCCCTCAGAGAGACAGCCAAACCAAGAGAGGGCTTAGCAGGGTGGCCAGGGGCACCTGGGGTCCCGCCTCCCCACCATTCCAATGCCCCAAACATAGCACCAAACAGTCCTTTAAGCTGAGACAGCAGCCTCCTCATCAGAAAAGGGAGACACAGAAACTAAATCCCATTCCCACACCACCCCCTTTCTCGATCCCCTCATGTGGGAAATTGGAGGGAATCCAAATAAGACCGAGATGGGGTTCACTGGCAGCTTCACCTGTAGCCCAGGTGAAGCTCTTCACTACAGATTTGTAAGGAAGCCCTGCTGACCTTGTAAGCACAAACACGCTCCTGTTGACCTTACTTATTGTGTAATCTGACCCCGTTACATATACCGTATATACTTGAGTATAAGCTGACCCGAATATCAGCCAAGGCACCTAATTTTACTACAAAAACTGCATTAAATGTGCTGAAAAACTCAGCTTATACACGAGTATATAGGGCTTATGAGTTTAAAGGAGAGTGTTTTAGACAAGTGTGAAGATGACAGCGATGGAGATGGAGGCAGCTACAGGGCGCAGGGAACAGCCTGAGGCAGACGCAGACCAGCACCGTCTTCCATGGCTGCAGCGCACGGTGGCCGTCACTAGAGTATTGGGTGCAATGACAATGTTTCCAACTATTGGGTCTGGGCTGATTGTTCTGCTGTGTGCTGGGCTGAAACCTTTGTTTCCAGAGAAACAAGCCCAGCAGCACTCATAGATGTAGAAGAAAGAACTTTATACCAAGAAACAATTGTCTATTAAGAAAGCCCCCCAGACCAGTCCAACTCCAGCCTATGGTCAGATGCTAGCTGGAGGCCTCTTCCAGACTCAGCCACCAGCTAGGGGATGAAGCAGGCAGGTGAAGTGGGAAGCTGGGAGATCACAAGACTCGTCAGAGGCTGAGTCCTAAGGCTCCAAGACCCAGAACACGGCAGTGTGCCCCCCAAAGACAGCAGGCCACATTGGCCGACGCCAGAACCAGACCCAGGATCCAAACAAACAGCAAGGAGAAGAGATGCAAGAGAGCAGGATGTCCGCCTCGGCTCCTCTCAGAAAAAGGCCACACCCCCGGGCGTCCTTGGACTGTGACCTGATTGACTGGTTGGATTCCGCCTGACCTTCAACCAGGTACATCCAGCTGGCACAGAACCTAACCATCTCATGCTGTTTCTATGGGAAAGTGGGCCACCTAGCTGGAACCCCCCTCCTGCTGCTCCCTGCCACCCCTGGCCTGTCACCTGCTGCCCATTGAACAATGGCACTCAAAAGTCCTGAATGTTCCCATAAGCAAAGGTGTGGGAATTCACCCAAACATCCGCTTCTGGAGCCAGAGAAAGCACTGCTATAGTCAAGGCTCAGCATTGGTACTGGTTTGTCCCCAAGGGTGGGAACAGAAGGAGCTTGCAGTGCTTCTGGGGAGGAAGGAGGCTCACTCCTGTCACTGCAACTTAATGCATCTTATAAGCTACTAGGCCATCTTTTCTCAAATCCCATAATACTGCCGGAATTGTGTAGAGGCCCCTATGACTGTTATCCAGGTCATTCCTGACTCCCTCTCCTGATGACCAAATAGCATTCCATCCATCCTGGCCCGTGGTGCCCCCCCCCCCTGTTTCGGACTTCTCCACTAAGTCATGGTGAGATTTCCTTTCCCTGGTCCCAAGGAATACTCCTTCCATGGGGGACCTATGAGCCAAAGCAGGACTGGGCCATGAATTATTGATGACTGGCGTTAATCTAGACCGAAACGAGTAGATATTGGGCTTGACCCTCATTACTTCTGCACCATACTTCCACTTGATTTATGATTCTCCGTTACACAAACGCGTGTTCATAATCTGCATTACCGGCTCTCTAATGATGCCATGTCAGATCCAAATGTCACCTCATTATTTCTGACACTCACGGAACCCACAACAACGAAAGCCAATTACAGACTAGAGAAATCCCAGCAGACTCTGCCTGTGACAACAGCTAACAAGCTGCAGGATCATTATCCTCAGAGAGGCTGGTCCTGCTCAGCTGGCACTGGTGCATACCCGTCCTGGGCGGGGGTGAGGAGCTCAAGGGATAGGAGGCTGTTGGAAACTATTCTGAATGCCCGGCAAAAAGTCATGTGAGATTCACTAGTAGCTTGGTGACGCATGTGCTGTGATCACCTTATTCCCACGGGTACAACAGAGCAGTTTCCAAAAGAGGGTCCGTTGACTGGGTTCAGCTTGATCATATTTCCTAGAATGAATGCCTTCTTAGTGTGGGGCCAGCATTGCTTTGTTCAAAGGAAGAGTTTGTGTGCACACACAACCACACACACAACAGTGGACATCCAGTCAACTCCATGTGTGTCAGAGTAATAGCATTGTGCTTCACATGGTGTCCAATGGCTAGCTATTGCTTTTTGTGGTGCTTTTTTTATTAATAGATCATTTTATTGGGGGCTCTTAAACAGCTTTTATAATAATTCATAAGTCAATTGTATCAGTCATATTTCCATGGCTAGTTTCTTTGGAAGCATATCATCAGACCTTTCTCTGGAGATAACTCTGGGCAGACTTGAACCTCCAACCTTTTGGTTGCACCCCCTAGAACTCCAGCACTAGGAATATCACAAGGAAAAAGAGATCCTGTGGGAAACAGGAAGATTTCTCCCAAGTTGTCTCCCCCAAATATACGCCAAACGTAACTGCTTGCTACACGTGGTAAATGACTATATACTTGGAGGTCAACAGAAGTAGGTCAGGGGTTATTCTCCCTAAGGGTTATCAGCCATCTAGTGCAATCAGACAGTATAGTCTGTCCCACCCTAAGTAGGGCCCACTCTCTTCTGATAAGGATAGTAGTAAATTATTTCCTTGTAGGAGAGCCCAGGGAGGTCAAGCTCACTCAAGGGTGACCAAGTTTAGGCAACCATCATGAATCTAGGGTCTGCCCTTCTTGTCACATGTATATGCCTAGTCTCTCCCCTTCCTATCATGTGTACACCCTTAGCTCTCCCCCTTCTGTTTTAACAATGTAGACCTGGTCCTTGTGGGCTCAAATTAAGATGGTCTTAGAATCTTTGCAGGAGGAAGAGAATGAGGATTATCAGTCCAGTGAGAACTCTTATGTAAACTATGCAAATCTAGAAAAGCAAGCCAAAGTCTCTGTGAATGAGTATGAATTAGGTGATGAAACTTTAGAATAAACTGAAAATGCAGGGATTGATTTGTTATCTAAAGCCTCTGATTCTAAAAACCTCATGGCCAAAGCCACTATGCCTCAGGGGAATACAGCCTCCGAAGGTCTAAAGGTGATAAAGCACTAGCGGAAGTGGAGTTTCAATATAAACCAGTCGAGAAGATCAGCTCAGAAAGTAGAAGCAAAGAGGCAAAGTATTGGAAAGTGCCTTTACTTGCAAGGGTAGAAAGAAGGATTGCAGAAGGAGATTTAGAATGTCTTATCCTGCTGGGGTTATTAACAGACAACCTGAAGGGAAACACTCACAAGGAATTCACAGTACCTTCCCCTTTGAGTTGCTAAAAGACCTCAAGCAGGAGGTCAATGACTATGGCCCAGACTCTCAATTTGTAATTAGCATGATAAGATCTTTGGCAGAGACTGAGTGCTGGATCCCTGCTGACTGTTGAACTTTGACCAAAGTATGCCTTTCTCCTTCAGAATTTTTGAGATCTAGAATCTGGTGGACTGAAGGAAAATGCTTTAGTTGTGGAAAGATAGGTCATCTTGAAAGAGAGGGCAAACAACACAGGTCAATCAGCCCAGCTGCAAAGAGCGAGCTGCAGCCTGCACGGGAGCATGGGCCAGGACCTCCGAGTTTGGGTTTAAAAGAACCTGGGGTTTGCTCCCACTGCAGGAAAGGAACTCACTGGGAGAGTCAATGTCACTCAAGATTCAACAGGAAGAGATTTCCATTAGCAAGCGCTTCCCAGCAAGGAAACAGAGGAAGGAGCTTGATCCAAGCCCAGCCCAACTAAGCGGGGAAGGCAAAGCCTGCCTAGGGAAGAGAATCTTAGAGAGAAATTGCAGGTATCGCCCAGCCTCACAGCAGGAGACCACACCTGGCCAAACTTGCAAAAGCCCAGCCACTGCTCTTTCTGCAGTAAGTTTGACCAATCAAATAAAGGCTCAGAAGCCCTCACAACAGTTTGTTGATTCTAAAAGGCAGGAGCCGCTTATTGAAAGAGGTATACAGTTTTTCTGAGGAAGATTTAATCTCAGTACTCAAGGAATTCAAATTGCTACTGGAATTATTTAGAGGTGTGAAGAAAAGCCAGAAATTGTAATTAAATCAGAAATTATTAAGAGCGATAATTGGGGTCTGCTACCTAAAAGAACTATGGGAAGTTTATTAGGAAAGTCCTACCTAAATTCTCAGTGTTCAGATTGTTGCTGGAATTACTAATCACGATTATAAAGATGAAATTAAGGCAGTGATAAAATCTGATATGCCTTGGTTTATAAAGAAGGAAGATCGCTTAAGCCAATTTTTGCTTTCTTGCATTTCTAGAGCTAAAACTTATACATATCAGGAAAGAGTACTTAAGAAATCTGACCACCCTATTTTAAATCAGGGGGTCTTTTGGAATGCTTTTGTGAGGAAACAACAGCGCCCCCACATGGAATTAGAAATTGTAGGAAAAAGGTTTTTTAATTCTGGTCATGGGATAATTTCCTTAGGGCATTCAGGAAATCTGGCATGAAAGGAATGAGAGAAGTTAACCAGATCAGAATATTTCAAAATGGTAAAATCCTACAGTGTAAAAAGCCTGAAGGGCAGTTTGGCTTAATTGAACCTGTAACCTTATTGGTAGACTTAGAGAAAAAAAATGTCTGTTTGGTAAGTTAGTTCAAAAACAGCTGAACAAATTTATTAAGAATTTTGTCAGTCTTTGAAATCATTCTGAGTGTGGTAAGAAATTCTCACAATTAGTCAGCTCTCTCGATCATCTGAGAGTTGGGGGCCTACATTTACATAACAATGAAGTCTATCTAACTAGTTTTACTGGTTCAAAACCTAGCAAGTTAACTGAGATTGCCGGCAGTGCTTTAAAATCTCCACTGTTAAAACAGAAGGGGGAGAAGAGTAATCCTATGTGTGACAAACTTCATTTAGTCATTTTAACCAAAAAATTTTTCTCCTTGCTAAAAGCTTGTAACAAAATTAGGGCAGCTAAACACATTTTCAGTTCCACAGAGAAACCTGATCCTAAGGCATCCCAAGAAGATGGAAATTGCGTTTGGGATCCAGGTCCATTTGTTTATTTATGTTTTTGCAGAATAAAGCTGATGGACTTCCCTTAGAAGGATACAACCACATTTGGAGAAAGATGGACAAGGAAGAGATGAAGAAACCACCCAGTCTTAACCATGATTCTGTTTCCAGGTTGCTGACACCCCAAAGGGAGGGGCTGTTTGTTTATGCTTTCACCGGCAAAGGAGACAGGTAGATTTCTCTTCAGCCAACAAGGCCCAAAAGAAAGCTGATGTGTGACCTGACCCTGTCCTGCTACTGAAGTTACTCAAAACGTCAAGACCTCTCAGATTCCTGAGAATGGAGACCGCTGCCTGCTGAGATATTTCTTCCAAAGCTGATGCCATCTAAGGGACCCTCTGGGACTCTATCATAACTGAACATTTTGTACAATAGTGACTGGATTATGACAGCAGACTGTTCTTTAGTTAAAAGATCAAGATATTGGACTTATAAGTTAGTGCTAAAATGTGATTAGAATGTAATTTGAGTTTTGTATAAACCCTTACCCATATAATAAGACATTGCATAATGGGGATTGGATTAGGAAACATTTTCAAGGGTTTAAGAGGAACATTTCACTAGATGTTGCCCAGCTAAAAAAGGATATTTTCTATACATTCAAAGACAGACTCGCCACGTCTCTGGCACTCTCTCTGCCTCTCCTGCCTACCCATCTCCCATCTCTATGTGGACCACCAAGTGGGGCTGAGGTGAGCATGCTACCATGAAATGTGTCTGACTCCATTATTTCACTCTCTTCTATCTCTCCTTATTCTCTATGACTTTCCTATAATCTTTACTTATTATCGCTGTACAGTTGCGTCTACCAGACCCGTGATGATTTGTTAGGGGTGGGCTGCCCTGACAAGAGCCCATTTCCTGGCCTCTAGGAGTCCACACATCAAATAAGAGGCTAAATCAGACATTGACTGGGCGCTCACAGTACCCCCACCACAGGATCAAGGGGTTCCTCAAAATGGTTTTATCTGATCCTTCTAAGTGGAATGTTATAGCAGAGATGCTGTTATTAACCCCCAATGACAGACTAAGAAACCAGGCTTCATGAGGTTAGGAAACTTGGGTGCCGGCCCAGACTCCAGAATGCAAATTCCGGGTGTTTTCACCGGGTTTTCTCTGTGAGCAGGAAGACACAGCACGCAGCTGAAGGCACCAAAGTAACATGGGCCTGCCTCGGAGCAAGCAGATTTCCACTAACACCTCGGGGGAAAGTCCAATCCTTGAATAATGCTGTAGCAGCATCCGACAGAGACCTGGCCGCAGGTTTGAGCCAGTGAGGGGACCAGGCCCCTGCTGCCATTAGGGAGCACCAAGCCATATAGAATGTTTTCTTGGGGCTATATTTGTCAATGTATAGCTGGGTTCTATCACAAATCAAACTCAGCTGTATAATTTGATCTTTCCTCTGCTGGTAATTCCATAAGCAGCCATATAGACACAGCCAAGAGCCCTACCTGATGCTGCCGCGTGTTCAGCCTTGGGCGATTCACTGGCAGGTCTGTGATTGGGACCTACCAGCCGCGTGGGGAGAGGGACGTGGTGTCTGCTTCCAGACAGAGGTAGCCTGGGAACCCCTCGGAGCAGTTCTACTCTGGCAGATCACGATGAGTTAGAATCAACTCCAGGGCAACTTGAAGGCCTGGGTTTAGTCAATGCCCAGAACCCAATTGCATAAAGAATGCCCAAGAGTGGATGGCACTTTCCCCCGAGATCCGATGACACAGAATGTGGGCTTTGATCATCTGGAAAATAAACAAATGGAGCTACTTAGGTGCCCAGGCATATCTGCCGTAGTACCCTCTCAATTAAACACTTGTCACAGCGCCATCGGTGCCCAGGTAGGCAGGTCACCCTAATGAAATCCAAGGTTCCCCATCATTGATCTTGCCTTATCCCTCTTTCACAATTCAAATTACAGTCAAACCATCATCATTCCTATGGAGCCCAGAAAAAAAAAAATTGCATGCACCAATCCTTTGAATTTTATCACCTGGTGCTTGGGAAGTATTGAACTGAAAGAACTTCATGGTGATTTCATTACAACTGAAAAATGTCATTTATACCTTTCTCCTGGTCCTGCCACAAAACAGTCAGTAAACACCTATTACTCAAACCGACATGCTAATGAAAAGGGCACATTGGAGTTTGCCAATATTCTTCTGGGATTGATTTTACCTTCTGGTGTCAAAGAAAAGCATGCACACCAGAACTGAAGCTGAACACAGAAATCCGTTTCCCTCGCTGATGGCCTCGGAGGGAGCCAGGAGTCAAACCACGAGGTTTGGCCCTGGGGAAGGAGCCTTCCTAACTCCATCAAGAATGCTAGCTGCTGGGAAATTGATTCCAGTGTGAATCTGAAGCAGCAAGAAGGGAGAAGCAGATTGGGGAAGAAAAGTGCTCAAAGGCACAGAGCTGTGGGCTCAGGGCCACATCAGATTATTCCCATGTTCCCAACCCGGGGGATAGGGAGGTTATTTGCATCCAAGGTCAATGGTTCAAACCCACCAACCACTCTGTGGGACAATGAGGAGGCTGTCTGTTCTGGTAAAACTGTACAGTCTCAGAAATCCTCTACCGATAGGACTGTACTTATGAGTTGGAATCCACTCCATGGTAGCGATGTGGTGTCAATGGTTTGTGCTCACTGACTAACAGAAAGATTGGCAGTTCAAACTCATGCAAGAAAGGCCTGGTGACCTATTTCTGTAAAGCTTATGATAGCCAGGAAAACTAGACCCAGCACAAGTCTACTCTGTAACCCATGGGGCCCCCAGGAGTCCGAATCAACTCTACAGCAATGGAGTTGGTTATTTCCGTTTTACTCTCTGTCCTCCAAGCTTCTGACGCCCTCGAATCCCACACCTCATTAGTCCCCACTCACCTTCAAAGATCAGTCTGGGGCACATGATAAGGTCTTCTATGGCTGCGGGACAGAATTCATCTGAAAACCCTCCAAACATCCGTAGTTCCATGTTGTTTGTGAATTTTGATCTTTCCCTCTCCTTGAGAGCCACTTGGGGCCAGACATCAGCTCTAATGCCTTTGACCCCCATGCTCTACCCAGACCCCAGCCAAAGGATGGCCTCTCTCACTGCCAGTGAGTCCATGGGGACGCCTATAGACCCGGTAGGACAGAAGCTCTGGAGGACAGAGTATAACACTCCCTGTGGGGTTTGGAGACCGTATCTCTTTATGGGAGTTGCTGTTATTGTTGTTAGGGGCCCTTGAGTGAGTTCTGGTTCGGAGCGATCTTAGCACAACAGAACAAAACACCTGTCAGTCTGCACCCTCCCCACAACTCTTCTGAGGTTTGAGCCCATTGTGGGAGCTGCTGTGTCCACCCATTTTGTTGAGGGTCTTCCTCTCTTTCTCGATCCCTCTACTTTACCAGCACGCCCTTCGCCGGGGCCTGGCCTCTTCTGAAAACCTATCCCACGTACTTATCGTTCTCCCTCTGAACTGCTGGTGGTTTCAAACTGCTGATCCCCGCGTTAGCAGCCCAATGGGTAACCCGCTGTACTGGCAGAGCATGGACTAATATTCATTCTTGACAAAGAAGTGCAGTGAGGATCTGAATTCCATTCCCATCCTGGTCATGACTGGCTACAGAATAGAGAAATACTTCTTTAAGAGATAGAGAATAGGTTCTCGTCTGTAAAATACACACAGAGAGAAAAACACCACTGCATTACAGGAGTCTGAATGCCAAAAAGATCCAAAGATATAAAGAATAAGGAAGACGTTTGAAAGGTATAAACTAATTCACATATGTGGGGCAATGGGTGGTTGATTCAGAGCAAGTCTGACTTCAATATAAGGGGAAGAATGCATTGGGTTTTTCCATCTTGATTGTGAATTCTATTCAATGGATTCAAGTCTAGATAAAGACTCCATTTATATTTATCAATACATGGCTGCTCTGTGTGAATCTAAAATATTCACAGACTATCTAAAGGTCTTCACTGTCTTATCCTATGGGTTTTCCCCAGCAATCCTTCCCTACATATATAAATATTGAAACGATAATTTATTGGAAAGAATAAATGAATAAAGTAAGAAATTGTTTTCTTCCACATGAGATTTGTTTTTCAATTTTTCCATTACTGTTGTTTTGTTTCATTCGGGAGTTGCCTTGGGAAATTCTCCTGAATGTCTTGTCTTAGGCTGGACTCTCTAAAGGAGTAAAGCCAGTAATGAGAGAGAGAGAGAGAGATCAAGAAAATGGCTCACACACTTGTAGAAATAGGTGAGTCCAGTCTGTGTCCAGGCAGATTCCAAATCAGTGGATCAGATGTTAAGGTGGAGACTTCTCCCGACGTGCACAGCTTTGCAGGGTAGTGCGCTGAAGACCAGCAGGAACACCACCGTCTGGGGCTGCAGAAGTAGATAAACTCAAAGTCACCAGGTCAAATGGCAAGTCACATGGCCAGATGCCGTCGCCAGATTCAGAAACAAGCTTTTCCATGGTGTCCACTTAGATAAGAAGTAGGCCACACCCCTAAGGAAACGTCCCTTCAACTGCATCAGGCAGGGCTGTGACCTTAATAAGGTGTTGATCTTTTTCATAACTGGTTGCTCTCTGTAAATTCCATCATGAGTCAATTACATTGTGTTAGGTCGCATCTTAGGGAATTACTGGATCTTAACTGCCAAACCACTGAGAATCTTGGCCCTGTCAACTTGACACAAAACCTGTCTGGCATCCCTACAAACTTTTAACAAAACGATAATTGTTGTTGTTGGTTTCAAGTGCTGCCAAGTTGGCTTCAACTGACCACGACTTCATGGACATTAGAACCAGGCACTGCCTGGTCCTGCACCGTCCTCACAATCGTCTGCGTCTGAGACCTCTGTTGCAGGCACTAGGTCAGTCCATCTCCTGGAAGGTCTTCCTTTCTTGAGCTGATCCTCTGTATCAGCGAGTATGTCCTTCTCCAGGCACTGCGCCCTCCTCGTGAGCATGTCCAAAGAATACGAGACAAAGTCTTACCAGCCGCACTCCTCAGGAACATTCTGGCTCTACTTCTTTCAAGATATATTTGCTTATTCTTCTGGAAGTCCTTGGCTAATTTTCTAGGACATTTCCACCCCATTTTCCAGTTTTCTCCTCTACTACTTTCAATGGAAAAACAACACACCTGCATTGTATAGACTTAATTACCCCTGAAATTCAAATCAACCCAAGCAGTTGCCCAAAGCAAAGGCTAAAATTCCAAAAGCAACTATGAGTAAGCAGATGGCTTGCTTATGGGTAAATACAAATGAAAATTACACCGCCTGCTTTATACACCTTCTCTGGGCAAAATAACACCAGGTTCTTTACCACATTATTAAAGTTATAAATGCATCCAGCTTGAGGGCTTGGCAAAGAAATAGCAAGTACAAAGAAAAAAGGAGAGTGGGGGAGGGCTCTGATGCGAAGGAAGCATGGTGCTGCTAAGGAAGGCTGGTCTCGGGCATGTAGCAGTCTTCTCAGCTACGACCTCCTGCTGCTTCCAGTGGAAAGACCCTCCATTTCCTGTGTTCTAAATTCTTCCTTCTGGTGTCTACTATGAGCAGGGCCCATGGCAGCAGTCAGTGCAAGAACCCGGAACCAATGGGACTTTATACAGAACGAGAAGTCTTTGTGCAGGCGTCTGACGTCTACGTTGGACTTAGCCATTGCGCCATCTTGGACGTGACACTGCCTCCTTGTTGGTTAACAGTGATAATAAATACAGCTCCCCTTTATGAGAACTGTGGGTCCAATGGGAATAAGAACAAGGATCCCCGCTATGGTCCAGTGGTAGGATATTTGCCTTCTATGCAGGAGCTCCAGGCCCAGCCAATGGAGCTCATGGGCAGCCACCACTCCTCTGTCATCCGAGGCCAGCATATTTAACAGGCGAGATTCCAGATTGAGACAGATTTGGAAGAAAGGCCTGGCAATCTACTTCTAAAACTCAGCCAATGAAAACCCTATGATCACAATCGTCCAACCCCCAACTGCGGATGGGGATGGGGATGGGGATGGAATAAGCAGCATTGTATTCTGTTGGGGTCAACTCTGCGACTGCTAAAAACAACAATGGCGGCACATCAAAATGGGATGGGAGATGAAAGTCCAACGAAGGGAGCCAGGCTGTGTTGTTGTTGTTGTTGTTGTGTGCCCTTCAGTCCATTCCCAGACATAGTGCCCTAGGGCGGAGTAGAGCTTCCCCGTGCGTTTCTTAGTCTTTACTCTGTGAAAGCAGATGGCCAGGGCTTTTTCCCCACCGGGAAGCAGCTGATGGCTTTGAACCAATGACCTTTCAGTGAGCAGCCAACCACAGAACCATGGTGCCACCAGGGCTCCTGCAGCGATGCATGCCCCGTGCCTCTTCTTTGCAAAAGCCAGGTACTGAGAATTTGCACGGTCATTCTTGTTTCTTTTCCTTTGGTGAAATGAATGAACTGCTGGTTACCTCCCAAAGACAGTGCAGAATTTACTAATCTGCTAAATGTTCTGAAGAGTCAAAGGGCTTTCAGGTTTTAGATCTATCACTTGGCAAAGAAAAATGACCATTTCCCTAGTCAGTGTTTTACAGTTCTGTCAGTACTTAGGACATTTCAAGGCATACGAGGAGGAGAAAGAGTACATTCCATAAAGTTTATATCTTAGGTCTTAGAATTTATGCTCCAATTCCAAGCTTTATGGAAAATATCCATAAAAGTAGACAATTTACCAGGACCAGAAACAAAAGCTCAGACTTAGACCCAGAAAGAAGAATGTGGGAAGCCCAGATCCAGCTCCTGACCTGAGCAAGTGGCTTCTCTCTGACCTTCTGTGAGAAAGATCTGAAGATCAATGAGATCAAGAGTAGAAGTAAACCCCTCCAAACCAATCATGACTCAGCTGCTTCAGCAGTGAAAGGACTGTGAGGCTGCAGGCCAAGCCTTGTGGAGAAGAGCTGCAGTGAGCAGCTGCATTTACCATGCTATTACCTACTTGTCCAGTTGAGGATTTGGGTTAGACTCTCTCAAAGACAGTACCAAACATAAGAGAGATGGGGAGAGAAAAGGGGGTGAGCAGGGAGAGAGGGAGAGAGAGAGAGAGAGAGAAACTAGTCTCTAAAAGAAGAGACATGTCCAAAGAAACCAGCCTCCAACAACCGAAGGGCCAGAAGGCACAAATGTATGGCGATAATATAGAAAGATGATGGTAAAGTCATCGAGGATAAGAAAGATAGGAGAGTCAAATAAGGAGTCAGACACATTTTATGGCCGCATGCTCACCGCAGCTCCTCTTGATGGACCATGTGGAACTATGAGACATGAGAGTGCTATTTACTATCTTGGGACATCTATAGGTAGCCATAAGACATACAAATTCAGTAGTTACATGTGTCACAAGGTGGGTGGTATCTACATTAAGGTCCCTGAGCTCACAGGAGAGGAATCCTAACACCTGCATTGGGGGAAGGCACCAGGGGGGTTGGGTGTCACGGCAGGAAGAGAGAAAGGATAAAGCCTGCTTCTATAGGAGGATAGAATCAACCAGGTGCTCACTATAAGGCAGCATAGCTGTTAAAGGGAGACTCTGTGGGAATGATATTTAAAGCAGGATAATGTCTTTGGACTTGACCTCCAACTTACCAAAGTGGAGGCTTTTCTACCGTGGAATACCAGCTTTCCAGATTCCCTTCGAGATAAGTTAGGGAGTAGAGTCCTCGTCAGATGGAATTCCTTCAGTGTGAGTTTCCCACAGAGACACCCCATTTGGACCAACTTGTTAGTGTTGTTAGATGCCACTGAGTCTGTTCATATACGTTCAAGGGCATGAAATGCTGCCCGGTCCTGCACCACCCTCACAATTGTCCTATGTCTGTGCCCATAGAGGCAGAGACCACGGCCATCGATCTCACGCAGGCCATCCCTCCCTTTCACCACCCTTCTACTACGCATATCAAGCACGAGTTCCTTCCCCAGGGATGGGTCTCTCCTGATGGCACGTTCAAGATACATGAGATGCAGTCTCACCATCCTCGATGCTCGTGCGCATTCTGGCTGTTCTCCCGAGGAAGATTTGCTCATTCTCACCATTGTGTTCCCTATTCCCTTCGTCACAAACGGCATCATCAATCCACATCTGGCACCGGCCCTTTGCCCTTCAGGCAACCAAGCCCAGGGGTTGAAAATAGGCCCACATTTCTGATACGATGGTAGTCGACATTGAAGCATAGCAGCAGGTACAGAGAGGGAAGGGTGGGATAGCCTTGTCGATGCCCCGGTGAATTCCAGAGGAGTGTGGACATGTGGGTGCATCGGCTGACCTTCCCTAGCGGTTGACTGATCCTCTCCTACCTGCCTACTGGGAAGGTGGTCAGTGCCACCCAGAGGCTTTTCCTTAAAACCCAGTCGCTGTAGATAAGAAGCATTACTCTTTGAGCTACTAACCAAAAGTCAGTGGTTCAAACCCACCATCTACTCCATAGGGGGGAAATGAAGCTATCTACTCCCATAAAGATTTACTAGAAATCCATAGGGGTAGTTCTACTCTGTTCCATAGAGTAGTTACCAATCAGGTCAGCTGGATGTAGAGTGGACTCAGACTCAGCAAGCTGATGCACTGTGCCCCAGGTTCCCAGCGGTTAATTTTCACTTGGAAGTAGATTTCCAAGCCATGCTTCTGAGGTGCCTTCCCCATTCCCACCCCCTAACAGTTTTATGGGCATAGAATTCAAACATCATACAATTCAATAGCTAAATCACAACAAAAAGTGTTGTACAATCATCACCACAACCAATCTTTGAACATTTTTTTCCCCAGGTGCCTTTGAGTGGGCCCCAACCACCTATCTTTCTGTTAGCATCCACACAGGTGAACCACTTGCCCCACGTAGAGCCTCCTGGTGCTTTTTGGAAATATAAACACTTAGGCTGCACCCTCGACCTTCTGAATCAAGATCTTGGGGGTGGGCCCAGGAATGAAGGGTGCAACAAGTTCTCCAGATGATGCCATGCAAGGCAAAGTGACCACACTGGGCTCTGGTTGACGGAGGATGTCTGGCTCCTCCCCCTTGAACTGATTGGAGGATCCTGCAATCCCTGAAGGTCCAAGCCTTTGGTTTCCCAACAGCTACTAAGCTAACAGATGATCAATGTTGACCCAATCCTGACTGCTTGTGCAAATACACTCCTGTCCTTCCCATTCCGTGATTTGCTGATGGCTGAGCCGAGCTCCCCAGTGGAACCACTTCTCACCTGTCAGTGATCAGAAAGCCTCTGCTTGCCTTTTGTCGACCTCTGGAATAGGCACAGAGCAGTGTGGGGAGAACCCGCAAACTTCATTGTGCTTGAAGAACACTCAGGAGCCTTTTAAAATACAGAATCCTGGGGCCCATCCCCAGAGAGTTTAATTCATTTGATGTGGGGGAGCCCTGAGAGTCTGCCTTTTAAACCCATCCCTCGGGGGAAAGGGGAGCAGGTGGCACAGACCACACTTGGAGAAACAGGTCACCAGGTGATTCATCACGGGGAATGCTTGGAGCAACCTGTCCCCGTGCTCCCTGAGATGAGTGGCTGGCTCTTCCTGGTTTGTTTTTGACGACAGCTATCAAACAACGGAGCGCCAACCACAAATGACTGACATTTAAGCAATTTGGGTAGGTGGCCACCTGTGTAATCAGTCTGAATTCACAAACACTGCTGAAAACTCCACGTGGGTAGTAATGTGCCAACACCCACCCATGAATCTCTCAAATGGAAATTAAGCAGGTAGAGGGTAACACTCTGGTAGCATCAGTCAATGTCTTGAGGGGCAGTGTTTGCAAACAGGATTCAAGCTGAAATTCTTCTGGATGATCAGGAGGGATGTCTGCCCGGCCCTATCTGGGGCCATGGCAGAGTTCAACACCAGGACAGGGTCCTTGGGTAGAAAGCCTTAGCCTCTGTGGGTGAGTCAGGCGGGCCATGAACCTGGAGTTCGTCTGGAAGGCTAAAGTCACTTTAAAGAGGAGACCATATAGTCAGAAAGATGCTAGTCACATACATTGGGCACCCACCCAAATGATGGCAACAGCTGTTGCTTAGGAAGGAGCCAGAATGTGGACCTTAGTGAAGACTTGGACGGTCTGTCCATTCTCCCTTCCTCCCTGCAGGATTCTAGTGGCCCTGTGGCCTACACTGCTTCTCCTAGCCTTTAGTGGCAGGCATGACCCTAAGTGACTTTCTCCTTCTACAGTGTTGGCCACAAGACAAGAAGGATGTGAAGTCTTTGAAATGGCTGTGAGACAGCCAGGATCAGAAGTAAATGCTCAACGGAGACCAATAGAGTTCTCCTGAAACCCCGGCACCTCTGTGGTCCACTCAACCCAAACCAAACTCACGGCCATCGAGTCCTAGAGACCCCCCAGGGCAGGGCAGAGTTACTCACTGTGAGTTTCCAAGACTATAACTCTTTGTGGGAGTAGAAAGCCCCATCTTTCTCCCACGGAGCAGCTGGTGGTTTCAAACTGCTTACCTTGCAATTAGCAGCACTACTACCTTCTGTGACCCACGCACTTGCTTATTATAGTCCCTTTGTCTTCTGGCCACGTGGTCTGTTCTACCCAGATGCTCCCACCCACCCGGCTCAAGGAGAGAATGGGCAGCTGACCGAGATAATTACACAAACTCAGACCATTACATCGGCTCTGAGAAATTCGATCGAAAGTGTTTAGAGGGAATCATGAAGCATTAATATTCTAGGAAATTTAACCCAAAACAAGCTCTTTCAGCCCAGCCCGAGAGAGATTTGCTGGACAGAAAAAAACAACCCACTTGACTGAAAGCAGGAATGGAAGACGCTCTCAGCCGTGGCCGGTGGCAGAGCCACGCCACAGCTTACTTAAAACACAGAGGCTGATGCCCCTGGTGGGCCTGGGAGTCTGCGTTTTACTGTGGGCGCCATGAAATTGGGGAACTCAGGCCGTCCCTGGAGAGGTGACAGTTAGGGGGCCACACAAAGATCTGGAAAGAATGACTAGCAGAAGAGACCATGTCAAAGCTAGACCCCTTTGAAGCACCAGGAAAAGCTGGCCTAGGGAGGACCCGAGGAGCCATGGTGGCACAGGGGATTATAAATGGGGTTGCTGTGGTGGTTACACAATCTGGTGTCAATTTGAGGATTAAGAGTGAAGGGGTGGAGTCTAGTCTGTCAATTGGATCATGGCCAATGAGGCCTCTGTGTGGGCCTGGCCTTCTCCTGAGGATTCTGGGAGCTCCGGTATTTCCTCCCTGGAGGGGAAGACACTCTTTCTCTGCTCACTCCCTGAGACGCTCTACTGACAAGACACATGGTGCTAAACTCATATAGCCCGTGACCTCTGGAGCTGGAGAAGCCACATGGAGACCCCTGCCAGCACTGAGAGGCTTACAATGCCATTGGATCCACAAGACTTTCCACCCTGTGGGAAGTGATCTTCCTGCATTCGGCGTTAATACACGTGTTGCATGAGTCTGAAGAGGACTTTATAGATTGGCATCCAACATATGGGTTAGGATTGGCCTTATGGACTTGATCTGGGCTGAGATGTTTTCTCAATATTTAATTGCTCTTGTATATAGAGCTCTTTCTTATACACATATGAGTGTCTATGAATTTGTTTCTCTAGTCCACCCGGACTAGCACAGTTACTACCTCTAAAGTTAGCAGTTCAAATTCACTAGCCACCCCACAGGAGGCCTTTCTACTCCTGTCCAGATTGACAGTGTCAGAAACCCACAGGAGCAGTGCGACTTGTCCTGTAGAGTTGTTATGAGCCAGAAAGAAACCCAACCCGATGGCAGGGAGTTTGGTTTGGGACACTAAGTAGAGCAGGACAGAAGGTACAGGAAGCTGGGTCCCTAATGACTGTTAGGCTGGCTACGCCAGCCTTGAACTTCCCACCTGTCCATGGTGCCTTAGTTGCTTGCTTGAGCCACTGTTTTGTGAGTGTACATTACTCATAGATAAAGGAATATCTTCCTCACCTTCTATCACAGTTTCCAAGCTTGAAACTGCTACAAAGATAAGTTTGAGAAGCATACTTGTTGGCATGGGGGTGGGGTCATCACTCGAACGGGTCCTCGGGAGCAACTGTGCGATTGTGGAATGATAGACAGTCAGACAGCGGGGCCCAGGGGCTCCTCGTCCCATGTTAGGACTGAAAGAGTGAATGAATTTTCCAGTGGGTATATGTAGTGGGGGTTACAGAACTTTCATAAGGCATGCATGTCACACCGCTAACATATGACATAGTTAAGAGGTAATATCATAAGTGAGTAACATCATACACAAGCAATGAAGTGAGTCAGTGTCTTGACCTAGGGCTAGTTGACCTTGACACCCCCTGAACCCTCCCCAGGGGGTTGCTACATCTTATGGAGGTTCGGCTACAGAACCTGATACCTCTAATCTACAGAGACCCTCCAGGCACAGGAATACTCAGACACAAGAATGAGACAGCCTTTAGGACAGCTCCTTTACAGGGGTGGGGAGGTGTCACAGGAGGGACTGTGTCCAGTCATGAGAACGTGTATTAAGATTTATTTCTATCTCATAACTGTGAGGGTTTTCCCCCACCGGAGTTGGCTTTCCAGACCCATCATGATGAACACAGAGGATTTAGCTGCAGTACATTCTCATCCAGCCCCTCAGTTTATCACACAGATTGCCCGGTTCCACATAGCTGGGACCTGCTGTCACACCCGCTCGGCCATTTCTGCTTCCTGGAGTGGCAGGTGCTTGCTTCCAACACCGGTAGGCAGAGCACGGGGTACAGAGATGGCCTCTTCGGGGAACTGTGGCCAAGGCCCCTCCAGGAAATAGCATGAGCCTTCTGGGAGGGCCGGTGTCATCGGGGCTTCAGGGAGTAGGACCAAGAGGTCAGAGGAACATGATGCCCTTCTCAGAGGCTAACCCTGTCCTCTGTGCCAGAGATGCCTCTCACGTGGGCTTTTCTGGATCAGACCCAGTTCCAAAGCCATAGCAGGGAGCCGATGGAAGGCAAAGTCACACAGGAGGTGAATGCAGGATGGGTTTTTAAAATCAGCACTATGTTTCAATACCAAGGGAACTCGTCACGATGTAGCTACATCCACCTACTGGATTTCCAGACACATTCAAGAGAGGGCATTTTTACCGACCATGTATCAGACGCATCACATCGCCACAGTGTGAGCAGCTAGGAAGTAGATGGTTTCAGGGCTCAGAGGGAGGCATTTCTGTGATGATTAGATTTCCTGAGGTGTGTGGTTTGACTTTGATTTATAGATTACAATCTCCCACCTCAAGCATTCAATGGCTCGCCCTTAGTATCAGGTGAACATTAAAGAGAAGACCAAGGAATAGAGAGGAGGTGGGGAATGTTTTTGATCCATAGACATGAAATAAAGAGAATTTTTAAAGTAACAACAACAAAACGTTTTTTATAATTTTTTTAAAAGAAGAAGAAAGATAGATGAAATTAAGTCAGAAAAGTATTGCTACTAGGGTTCAGGTTCATTCCTGCATGGGTTTATTCCAAAGAAAACATGCCCCGTTATGTTTCTATGAGCAAAGGATGGCTACAGACACGTTATCTCTGGAAAGCACGTTGTCTTAGGCTCACTGGGGCACTTTACAAAGACACCTCCCCATCAAAAGCATGGCTTCCAAGGAATGTGCTGGCCACCTCAACTCAAGGTGGAGAGGTCGGCTCAGAAAGTTACAGCAGCTGGTTTGGGGGATACCAAAGGGGTGAGCTTGGTAGATTTTTTTCCTCAAAAAGATGATCATCGGGGCTTGTTAGAAAGAAGTTTGAAGAAAAACATGAGAACTGCATTGGTGAGAAAAGGGCTGGAAAGTTCCACCGTGGATTTTCCCCATCACGATGAAGTGCCTGCTAACAAGGACGGTCCTGCAGGAATTTCATTAAGAACGCTTATTCCTTCCAGCCTACAGGCCCAAGCTTGCCCCTTCAGACATCTCTTTGTTCCCCAAACCCGGAGAGCCGTGAGAAGGAACACAATTTGAGTCCCCCAGGGGTGAAGCAGCGTGAGCTCTTCAGGGAAGGGTTGGCGAGATGGACACACGGCCTTCAGAAGCGTGTAGACTTAGAGGGAGGCTATCTCCCGAGACAGGAACTTCATTCACATTTTGATTTTTTTTCTTTTTCATAAAGGCTTCTATGGTTTGGTAGCAACACTGTTTTTCTGAACCCTCCTTCCTCGATACCCAGATCCTCAGGTTAGCGTGAAAAGACGTTTCAAACCATCTAGTGAGGGAAGAAAAAAAAAAACCGTCTAGTGAGAAAAGGCTGTTACCACACGCCAGGTCGGCAAGCCTTCAGGACAGGAGCGTTGTAGGACTGCCATTGTTGTGCAGAAGCCACGAGACTGAATACATTGTAAGCCTATAGTAAGGGGCCTCCCTAAATCCCCAAAGTACTGAGCAAAAATCAGGTTGTAGGGCCAGGTGATAGGATCACTTAGCGCTTGGGCTGGCACCCTCCCCATCTCTTCTTATAGGTACCACCGTCAAGTTCACCCAAAGCCTAACTCTCACAGACGTCACTGGTCAAGTTGCATGGTTCCTAAACGAATAATGTGAGTAGCTATGTCCTCTGTGTCCTTCATGTAGCTCGTGTCTCTGTAGCTCAATGTTACGGTTCAGTGCTGGTGAATTCGCTTCTCCAGATTGTGAGCCCGGAATGCAACCCTGCCCGGTCCAGGGCCTGGTGTCACTGTGTTTGAGTCCACTGCTGCAGCCACTGTGCCTTCCTCCTTTGAGGGTCTTCCTCGTTTTCACGGACCATCTACTTGACCAATCATGACGTCCTGGTCCTGGGATTGGTCCCTCCTGATAATGTGCCCAGAGTGCATGAGACAAAGGCTCACCATTCTCACTTCTCAAAAATAGTCTTTCTGCACTTCCTCCCAGGCAGATTCATCTGTTCTCCTGGGAGTCCTCGGAACGGTTCCCATTCTTCACCAACACCTTTTGTCAGATGCGTCACTTTCCGTGTTTGTGGTCCAGCTTTCAGGCACGTCTGAAGCATGTTGTGACTTGGGCCGGGCTCACGGTAGTCCTTGGAGGGACATCCTTTCTCTGGAACCCTTTAAAGAGGCCTTTCACAGAGGATTGGCACTGCCTGGGACAGGGACTGTGCCTCCACGTAAAGTCTCATAGTGCACGTTTGATCAACTGCAGCCTGAAGATGTTGGTAGACGTGGTTGGTGCATAAATGTAAGGAATGGTTGTATTAGCTGGGCTTCCTTGTATGCGTGTGGATCTTATCCTAGCAGAGGCAACATTGTACTTTAAGATACACCTTGACGTGTTCTTTTTGACAATAAATGAGATATCATTTCTCTTCCATTTGGTAATCTGGGCAGAGAAACCTTGGCCATATGGCTGCCTAACTCAAAATGGGCACTAATGCCCCAGGTAGTCATCTCTTTTGTTTTAACTGGGGCTCTTACAGCTCTTATCACAATCCATGCATGTATACATTTTGTCAAACACTTCTGTACATATGCTCTTATCATTGTTTTCAAAACATGTTCTTTCTACTTGAGCCCCTGGCATCAACTCCTCATTTTCCCCTCCGTTCCCATTCCTCCCTCCCCTCTGCCCCCTTGATAATTTATAATTTATTCTTCTTTCCCTCCATGTCTTACACCAACTGCTGTCTCATTTCACGTACTTTTCTACTGTCCGTTCCCCTGGGATGGGGGCAATATGTCAATCATTGTGATCAGTTCCCCCTACTTCCCCCTGCCTTTACCCTCCTAGTACCGCTGCTCCCCTTATTGGTCCTGAGGGGCCTATCAGTTCTGGATTCCCTGTGTTGCCAGCACTTACCTGTACCAGTGTACATGCTCTGGTCTAGCCAGATTTCCCAGGTATTAATCTTAATGGGTTTCATTTTTGCCAACTTCCAACTTTCCTAAATTCATATTTCATACTTTCCATGTTCTGATTATTAGTGGCTGCTGGCTGCTGTCTCTTCTCGTTTCTAGGCATGCCCTATCATCTTCTCGTTTCTAGGCATGCCCTATCAGCAAAGGAAGGCCCTAAAAGCTTGGCTTCCCCATGTCCTTGAGGTTGACGCTGAGAAGGCAGCTCGTCCCCAGTCAGATGTTTCTCCATTGCGATTCACAGGTCTTCCGTGGGTAAGTTTTCAGAAGCCAACCACTTCTGCCTTCTTCCTCGTCTGTTCTTAGTCTGTAAGAGTGGGACATAGATCTAGAAATATATGTGTGTATGTAGAAATACGTGCATATAGCTGAGTGTGTGTGTGTGTGTGTGTGTGTGTGTGTGTGTGTGGTGTTTGGTTTGGTTCTTTTTTCTGGTAGTGCAAAGGTTATCCACTGAGTGAGATGCTAGTGGTTCAAACCTACCTACTGGCTCCACGGGAGACAGACCTAGCAAGCTGGCTGCTTCCAGAAAGATGACAGCCAAGCAAACCCTCTGGGACAGTTCTTCTCTGACGTGTGCAGTCTCTTGAGTTCGAAACGGACTCACAACACCAAGTAACAAAGATAACACATGTGCGCGCACACACACACACCCCTGACAGAATATCACTTTTCAGTGTGTTTATTCCCAAATCCTTTGTCTGCTCATTTCCTCCCCAAACTGCCTGTATTTTTTTTTTAATTACTTTTTCTCTGAAAGATGCTTTCAGGTTCATTACACCTCCCATTTCTTGTGAGAATAATGATATCTAACTTGCATTTTCATTTCCAGCTATCATGTAGTTATTGTGTACAGCCAAGAAACTAATCTGTTTACTGCCTGTCCCTAAGACATCAGTGGTTTGGGACACACCAGGATGCAAAAAGAGAAAGCAGAGGGGATTTCATCTCTCCACTGTGACTATAATGCAAACAGCATGTTGGTTGTCCATTAACCTCTAGTTTAATTACTTTAGCAAATGCAATTGAAAAAAAAAAAAAAGCTAAGGAAGAAAATTAGCTATTATATATCCAATGTGAACGCCAGTTGGGCCAGAACGCTGTTCTATAGAACTGCTCAGAGACGACGTGCTAGTGGGACTTCATCGTTTCTGGTATTAAAAGGGGGAAGGGAGGAGTCAGTGGGGTGCCTTACCTAAACAACCCACATCTATTTGTCTTCTCCAGACTTTTTGATGACCATCTGCGGGTTGAGATAATGTCCTGGGCATGTTAAAATGTAAGCACTTAGATTAGCTTGACTACTAGCACTCACCTCTGCTTACACCTTCAGGAAATGTATTCGCACCGAGGACATCGATTGGCAAATGCCTGTAACCGGGAATGCCTGATTCTCACTCTCACCTCTGGATGCTCAGAAAATCAACACTGGCCTCTTCCATCTTCGATTTCAAGCGGTTCTCCTGTCTCCACCCCCTGCTAAGTGACGAAGGATGCCCTCCTTTGATCTCGCCGATAATGCCACATATTGACTTTGTCTCTGAAACAAACGGACTTCTCTGCTTCTCTCTCAGAAACGTCTCTCTCTCCTTTGAATTAGTCAGGTGAACCTTTTCATCTACCTAGAAACAGTCTAAATCTATGTTCACCTGTGTGATTCGTCTTCAAGGCAAACATAGCTCACCTGTCTCTGCTTTCCAGAAGGAACTGAAAACTTTTTTTGGTTTGATCAGGAAAGGTTTCAGAAATTTGCAGGATTATTATATTTGTTTGCTTGCTTCAATGATTTGGAGTGATTTTTATTTAATGATGTCTACTTAACCTGAAAAAGAACTAATAAAACCTTTGTGCCCACTGCCATCGAGTTGCTTCTGACTCATGGTGACCCTAGGCAGGGTTTCCAAGGGTATACATCTGGTTGGAAGCAGGCAGCCTCATCGTTCTGAGGGGCCGCGGGTGGGTTTGAACCACTGATCTTGAGGCGAGCAGTCCAGCAATTATCAGGCAGCACCACCAGCATGCCTTGAAAAATGCAGCAGAATGACGTCTAGAAAGATGGACCCATTTGCAATGTTTTTCTACGTTTTCAGGAAATGGAAGACGGGGTCCCAGAATGACCTCTGAGACTCTTCCCATCAGGAGGGAACCACCCCGAAGAGGAAGAGCTGCTCCCCCAGGTTCAAAGATGGGCTGCTTTCACCTCTGGCTGGGCTCCCGCGGCCCCACAGATGTAGCTGAATCCATAATGAGCAAATCGCCAGGTAAGTTTTATTGAGTGACTCAAAAACAACCTCACTTCCAAATAGCCTTCAATAAAATGATAACTTTCAAAAAAAAAATAAAATGATAACCTTCTCCCAGGGGGATGAGAGTCTACATTTAAACCCAATTTTCAAAAATCACTTTATCAGCTGATGAGAGACCTTAGAAAAGCTATAAAATGTTCTTCGTTTGCAATCTTCAATATGAAAGGGTTTCAAAATATCCGTGGGGAAAAAAATCCATCAACTTTTCTTTCCGTGGTCCCATGAACTCTTTGAAGCAACCCACCCTGCCCCACCCCACCCCCACCAGGACAAGAATCATCTGGACAATGATTCTCATGGTTTAGAGCAGTCTACCGAGAGACAACCACAAAAATGCTGCTGTAAGCAGTCTTTGCAAATAAGAAACTGTTGATTTTCAAGAGTTGAATCCACAGAAACAACCCTGAAAGAAACCGCTGACATCTGGTCGATCCTAACTCATGGGCACGCGCTGTGCATCAGAGCCAAACGGGGCCTATAGCTCTGGAGTTCTCTCATAAGATGCAGATTGCCAGGCCTCACTTCCCCGGCACTGGGAATGTGCTGGAACTGCTACACTTCCCCTCCATGCCGGGCACTTAAATGTTTGTACCACCAATTCGCTGAACAGGTCTGGTGACATGAAAACATCGGGGATCACAGCAATGCTGCCTAATGGAGCTCAGCCCAGCCCTGGTGGTGCCGTTGGTCAGGCGCAGGGCTGTTAACTGTAAGGGTGGCAGTTCAAACCCACCAAAGGCGCTGAGGGAGGACGTCTGCTCCTGCAAAGATGTCCTGCCTTAGAGACGCAACCAAGGGTCCCCCGGGGTCTGAATAGACTTAGTGGCAGTGGCTTTGGGGTTATTTTGTTTCGCGTGGTGTTCTTCAAAATGCCAATGGTCCGTCTCTCTCCTATGAAAAAGGGAAAGAAAGCATTGGTAGCTACGTAGGTGGTACTGGGTGCTGGGCGCTGGGAGCTGGGTGCTGGGTGGGTAGATACTGGGTGGCTGGATGGGTGGCAGCTGGGTGGATGGGTAGTGGATGGATGGGTGGGTGACAGCTGGGTGGATGGTGGGTGGGTGGAGGAGTAGATGG
>NW_022103968.1:9691995-9694643 GCF_000313985.2 Echinops telfairi
GGGGGGGGGGAAAATCAAGGATAACAATGACAACCAGGGGGAAAGTTTTCAGTAGAAGGAAATAAGGAATGAAATCCACTGACTGCCTCAGGACAAACAGCTGCACCCCCGTGCCAAGCCTCAAGCAGTCCAGCGTCAGGCAGAGCCTGGTTCTCTGCAACTGAGAAGGGAAAATAACAAGACGGGGATGAAAAAGAGAGCCATGCCGACAGGGCTGCCCCGCAGGAATCAAACGAAGGGAACGGAATCTGAAAGGTGCCAACTCAAAGCGACTCGCAGCGAAGCTAAGGACTAAGCCCAGCTGAGGACCCGAATCCACTCATTCAACGCCAACGCATCTTAGAGGAGGGTCAGTCATTACGAAACGGGCTCTTGGGTCCCGGGTAGCAGGGAAGGAGGAAGAAAGAGCGGCTTGGCTGCATCAGGCTGTAAGCATTTAAATTCTTGACAAAGTTTCTGCATGACAGGCGGGTCAGTCCACTGCATTCATTTCCCTAGCCCTCCCAGTCGTGAGGCCTGGCTGCAACCCAAACACTCAGGCTCTTCCACACTCCGCTTGTGTGACCGTGGAGGAAGGACTTACCTAGATCGAGAGCCAGGCTGCATGTTTTTGTTCACTTATTCATTACCTTCCGACTGTGCACAGCCTAGTGCAAAGGAACATCCAAGTCGTCCTCCAGAAAGAGAATATCAAACCAGCAAAAAGTCAAAACAAAAGCCCATTGCCATTGAGTTGATGTCAGTTCATTAGCAGCCCGGTTTAACAGAGCAGAACTGCCCCCATAGGGGCCCCAAGGCTGTACATCTTTGCAGAAAGAAGCCCTGGTAGCAGCTTAGGAGTGTTGGGCTGCTAGCCACGAGGTCAGCAGTTTGAACCCACCAGCCACTCATCAGGAGGAAGATGGGTGGGTGGGTGGGTGGAAAGAAAGAAGAACAAAGGAGGAACAATGCTCACTGGAATGAAATCCAGTAAAGATTTACTCCTGTAAAGATTTACAGTCCGGGAAACCCACAGGGGCAATTCTTCTCTCTCCATGGGGTTAATATGAGTCAGAATCAGTTTGATAGTAGTGAGTTTGGTGGGGTTTTATCACTGGGGGATGGTTGGGGGGTGGCGGCTAGAATTTTTATAGAAGACTACCACATCTTTCTCCCAAGGAGCAGCTGGTGGTCAGAACTGCTGACCTTTTGGTTAGCAGTTGAGTGCTTTAACCACAGCATAACCAGAATGCAGCAAGTAATATAAATACTATTAAAAACAAAACGTAAACTCACTGCCATCAAGTCGATATCAACTCATGGTGACCCTATAGAACTGCCCCTGTGAGTTTCTGAGACTGTAACTGTTTATGGGAGTAGAAAGCCTTGTCTTTATCCTAAGGAGCTGGCTGGTGGTTTTGAACTGCTGACCTTGCAGATCACAGCTCAACTCATAACCACTACGCTACCAGGGCTCCTTACAGATACTATTACTGGCCATTAAGTTAGCTGGAAGCTCCCTGGTGGTCAAAGGAAAACAGGAAAGGTGATGAGAGTGTGTGTTCCACTTGATCATTTTGCCAGGTTTAATGGGAAGCAAACACAGACTCCTGGATTCCCCATTCTGCAGGTTCTTCACAACCAAACAGCAAGCAAAGCCTGTCGGGTTTGCCTCCCTCTTCCCCTCCCTCCTCTCCCCCCACTCCCATCATGCCACCTCAGCCTCAGCCCAGCACCCTGAACTCTCACAGGGACCTACTCACGAAGGCTCCTAGCTAACCCCCGTCTCAGCATCTTCTGGTTCCTCCCTCACACCAGGTACCAATCGTCCCAGCTCCTGAGAGCTGCTGGAATTCACACAAAGGGGATTTTAACGGAAAAGGTTTCTCTCCTCGAAGTTCAAGAGAGTAGAGTCCGAGTTCAGGGCACAAGCTCCAAAGGAAGGTTCTCCCTCCATCCACTCGGGAGAATCCCTGTCTCCGTTCCTGTAACCCCAACGTGCCGCAGATCTCCAGGAGGCATTCATCTTCGCCCATCTGTGCCTGCTTCCTGTGCCTACACTCTCTTTGTACCTTGTCGTTAGATTTAAGATACCCTACACTGACTGTGCCTCATTAATATGACAAGGAAGAGCCTTTCTTCAATGGGATTACACCCCAGGTATGGGGCTTTGGGTCCCAACATACAATGTAGAGGAAGGAGGCATTGGCCACAACTCAGTCCATAACATCCTTAGATCGTGCCATTGCTCAGTGGACGTAGGAATGCATTCTGCTAAGATCCTAGGGCAGACTTCCTCAGCAAGGTGTGCCAATGACCAAGTGTGTCAAGAGGAAACAGGGGTGCCTTCTTTTTTTTTAATTAACATTATTTAATTATTTTGAAATGATTTCTATGAAATTATCGTAACAATTGAGGGTGGGAGCGTATCTCCCACCCCTACCGTTTCTTTGTGCCCTTTTATTTCCTTCATTTTATTAGGGGCTCATACGACTCTTAACACAATCCATACATACATCCATTGTGTAAAGCACATTTGAACATTCATTGCCCTCATCATTCTCAAAACATTTGCTCTCCACTTAAGCCCCCAGCATCAGGTCCTCATTTTTCCCCTCCCTCCGCCCTCCCCCCTCCCTCATGAGCCCTTGATAGTTCATAAATTATTA
>NW_022103968.1:9696045-9731401 GCF_000313985.2 Echinops telfairi
TCATCCAGCCTATCTTATTTAGACAGACCTGCAGATATACTAACATGCACAAAAACAAGACAGAGCAAAACCAAGCAACAATATACAACAAAACGACAACAACAACAAACCACTGACAAAGAACAAATTAAAACACAAGAAAGAAAAGCTTGTAGTTAGTTCAAGGATCGCTGGCCTTTAGGAGTGTTTTCCAGTCCAGTCTGTTGGGCAGGGGTGCCTTCTTGACGCCACAGTTTTACTTAAACTCTTAGAAGGGGAAGTGCTTCCATCTGCAGAGTGGAATAATTTGCAAAAGTCATATTGAGCTTTATGTTGAAGGCTGAACCTAAAAAAATAATTATTCCTGAGGGCCACTTTGGATTCAGTTCTCAGTGTGTTGACTCCTGTCCTATCAGGATATTCAGAGAAAGCATTCCAGAAGGCCTGCCTAAAATCCAAAACAAAACACAAGACTTGACATTTCATTCATGTCCTTTGACCTAGCAATCTCACTTATGAAAATGTATCCTAGGGAAATCATTCAGGCATATGCTAAAGGTATCCACGAAAGGTTACTCACCACAGCATCATTTCTAATGGGGGGAAATGTTATAATAACTGAATAGGGCTCATTTGGATCTGTTCATACAACGGAATGTTTTTATTCGATTTTGAGATGCTTCAGAAATGTTTACATTGATGTCAGAATATGTCTGGAATATCTAATTCAGTGCAAAGGTTAAATCAGACAATATTTTATCACTTATACACAGAAGAACAAGCATTAAAGAGCAAGATTGCTTGTCTTTGGGTGGAAGCAATGGTTGGTAATGCCTTGATCGGTTTCCTTGTTGGCATTTTCTCTGGAGTCCTGCTGGGACTGTGGATATGCGCTGGGCTGCTAAGAGCAATGTCAGCAGTTCGTATCCACCAAGAGAAAGATGAGGTTTTCCGCTCCCGGCAAGGTTTACAGCTTTGTACGGCTGACTGAGAAAGCCCGAAGTCCATCTGCAGGGTGCCCACACTTGACCACTGACTGTGTGTGAGGCAGTGTGTGTGTTAAGTATGTATGTGTTGTGCAGGATATGTGTGTTCTGTGTGTGATAGGTGTGTGTTGTGTGTGGATCAATGTGTTTCTGTTGTGTGTCTATGTGCCATGTGAGGGTGATGTGTGTGAGATAATGCTGATGTGTGTTGTGTGTGATATAGTATGTGAGGTAGGATGTGTTAGATGTGTACATATGTGTGTGAGGCAGGGCATGTGTCTGTTAGGTGTGTCTGTGTTGCCTGTGGAAGGCAGTGTGTCTGTGTGTGGATGTGTTGCGTGGGTGTGAGGTGGGGTATATGTATTGTTTTAGGTGTCTATGTGTTATCTGTGAGGCAGGGTGTGTGTATAGGTGTCTTGTCTGTGTGAGGCTAGGTGTGCATGTGTGTATGTGCTGTCTGTGAGGCGGGGTGTGCATGTGCATATGTGTTGTTTGTGAGGCGGTGTGTGTGCATATGTGTTTCATGGTGTGAGGCAGTGTGTATGTGTGTCTGTGTTGTCTGTGAGGCAGTGCGTGTGTGCGCATGTGTGTTGCATGGCTGCGAGGTGGGGGTGTGTGTGGTACCCAAATAAAGACAGCACATGTGTGCCTTCGTTGTGGATTATTCTTGCCAACCTCTTGGCCTCTTTATGAAAGACCCACATTTCTCAGCTGAGTCCTTATTCACCAGGTCAGCTCCAATTGCAATACAAATGGAAGCGGGGGGAAATAACAAAATAGGAGCAGACAGTGAGCAAGAATCCTGACAATTCCTCGGTGCAAGGCCTCGGGGCCCCGCTCATCCCGGTCAGAACTATGATTGCTAAAGCTGGCTCACTCTCACGCAGGGCACCAGAGGCTCCGTGGGCTCCAAATGGCCTGCCTGGACGAATTCTCTTCAACCAGACGAGCGCCGGCCCCGCTGTGCTTTGCTTCATGAAAGAGCACAGTCTGAGGATGCCTCTTATGTCCACGATGTGTGTTTAATGCCTCTTCAGAAAGAGAGGCTGCGTTGGCACCGCGTCCACTCTTGACCGCTCTGTAGAAAGGAAATGGCCACCATGGAAGCCTAGGGCTCCAGCCAAACAGGTCCAAAGGTGTGAGCTACAACTCAGGGTGAGCTCCTGTTCTTGCTCCGTAATCGTTTCCCAAGCGTACAGCAGTCCGCAGCCTCGGCTGCCGACGCCCATTCGCACCCGAGCCAGCCGGAGCCGGAGGCATGAGTGGGGGGGATGCGGCGAAGCTGTGCTGATGGCCCTGTCTCCTGCTGGCACGAGCACATCTGCCTCCCGAAGAACGGCCATTAAAACGCCTTCGATCTCCCCAGTAATCCGGGAGATGCAAATGAATGCAGAGTAAGAGCATTTTTCACCCATCAGATTGGCACGGGTTTTGAACACACTGTTACCTAGTGCTGACACGGATGGAGGGGAGCTGGCACTGGTTCCCAGTCGGGAGGAGTGAAAATTGGCAGTGTTTTGGATGACAATGTGTCCACATGTACGCAAAGGTTTAAGATTTTATATGATGACTCACCATGGAATTTTTATTTATGGTGTGGTGTGGTGTGGTACGGAGTGCGTGGTGTGGTGCAGTGTGGTTTGATGTAGTGTGGTATGGTTTGGCGTGGTATGGTGCAGTGTGGCATGATGTGGTCATGACCCAGCCCCTTGGCCTTAGGGTGAGGGCATCTCTCCTGAGCACAAGGCTCAGTCTCTCTCTGACCCCCATCCCACCTGCCCAGCGAGCCCCAGCATGCTTCATTCTGAAGCAGTTTCCAGCTGTGGGGATGGAAAAACTAACTCAAAATGCCTTTAACAATAAGCACGTTTATTGACTCATGAGAACAAGTGTGAGGATACAGTGAGGCTAAATCCAGAGAGCATGGCCAACACCCAGAATCTGGAAGGCCGGGGCACTGCCTAGGCCCTAGGTCCTCGAGCTTGGCTGCTACCGTAAATGTAAACCTCTAGATCTGTGGCTATAATCTCATTTGGGAGTGGGTTATGAGTGTTATGTTAATGAGATAAGGTTCGTGTTCGGTGTATCTTGCTGGAGTTAACAGCATCTGGGAGAGAAAACAGATTCGATGTAAGCTCCTAAGCAGAGGTGAGGGAAGAGAGACGCCATCCCAGGGGAGGAGTTCTCAGAAGCAGAAGCTAGGAAGAGACAAGGACCTTCCTTCTTCCAGAGCCAACAGAGACAGACAGCCGACCCTACAGCCAACACCCTGGATTCAGACTCCGGGCCTCCTCAAGTGGGAGGACAGAAATCTCTGATGGGATTCCTGACATAGCAACACTAGAGACTTGGGAACGATGTGTAGAGTCCACTCAGAGGTTTTACTTCTCCGTCTGAACGGTAGATCATTTTTAAATTTTTGTTCTCCTCTTTCTCTCTGTCTTATAAGGGTGTGATGAAACAGGTAAGGCCCTGTGCTCGTCGGACACAAATTCTTTGGTGCAGCTTCCTTCAAAAAGTGGCTCTTGGTGGCCCTCCTCTTGAGTCCGGGTGGGACTTCATGCCCTGTCTTCTAGCAAGCACAGCACGGTCACACAGAAGACAGCAGTAAGTGACTTTCAGGATGAGCTCACGGGAGATGTGGTGGTTTGCCCCTTGCAGCCCTCGCTCACACTTGTCATTAGAATGTGCCTGCAGAAGCTCCTGGTACATGGGTGTCCAGCAGGGTCAATGATGCCGAGATGCTTATGTCTGTCAGCCCTGAGAACCATATCTGAGGTCCCAGAGGAAAGTTAGACCTCACACCAGTGTAGTGAAAGGACTATCCGGTTATTCTTATTGTTGTTGTTAGGTGCCGTTGTGTCGGTTCCGACCCATAGCAGCCCTACGCACAACAGAACAAAACACTGCCCTGTCCTATGCCATTGTTCCTATGCCTGACCCATTGGTGCAGCTAGTGTTAATCCATCTCCTTGAGGGCCTTCCTCTTTTTCACTGCCCCTCTACCAACCCTGATGCCCTCCTCCAGAGACTGGTCTCTCCTGACAGCAAGCCCAAAGTATGTAAGATGAAGCCCTGTCATCCTTGCCTCTCTAGGGAGCACTCTGGTCTTACTTCTTCCATGAGAGAGGAGTTTGTCCTTTCAGCAGTCCATGGTACTTTCAATATTCTTCTCCGGCACCACAATGCATCATTTCTGCTCCGGTCTTCCTTATTCCATGTCCAACTTTCACATGCATATGAAGCAATGAAAAATACCATCGCGTGGGTCAGGCGCATCTTAGTCTTCAAAGTAACATCCTTGCTTTCCAATGCTTTAAAGAGGTCTTGTGCAGTGGATTTCCCCAAGGCAACACATCGTTTGATTTCTTGATTGCTGCTGCCATGAGCATTGATTGTGGATCCAAGCAAGACAAAATCCTTGACGATTTCGATCTTTTCTCCATTTATCAAGATGTTAGCTATTGGCCCAGTTATGGGATTTTGCTTTTCTTTACAATGAGTTGTAATCCAGTCCAAAGGCTGTAATCCTTGATCTTCATCAGCAAGGGCTTCAAGTCCTCCTCACTTTCAGCAAGCAAGGTTGTGTGATTTGAATGGTGCAGATTGTAAATAAGCTTTCCTCCAATCCTGATGGTACATTTTTCTTCATATAACCCAGCATCTTTTTTTTCTATTTTTTCCAGCATCTCTTATTATCTCAGCATACAGGTTGAAGAATCATGGTGAGAGGATAAAACTAACCAGTAGTTAAAACTAACCAGTTGTTAAAAACCCAGCTTCAACCTCATCTGTGGCCCACTGACTTGGAACCAGAGTAAATATCAATATTTTTAGAAGCCTCTGGGTTAAACATTGGGCTGCCAACCACAAGGCAGCAATTCAAACCTACTAGTCATTCTGAGAGAGAAAGATAAGGCTATTTGCTATTGACAACCTCAGAAACCCTATTCAGAGTCACTACGATTGGAACTGATTCATTAGCAATAGGTTTGGCTTTGGGAGAGGTCCGGTTATGAGTTGGAATGAACTGTATGGCACCCTTCAACAATGTTGCTTTTGAAACATTGAAGAAAAAGAAGTCTGCTCTTTAAGAGTTCTAAGATAAGGCTCTCTACTCCCGTCAAGAGTTACAGTCTGGAAAAACTCACAAGGCGGTTCTGCCCTGGCCTAGAGGGTTGCTTTGAGTCAGAATCCTCTCAATGGCGGGGAGTTTGGTTGGGGAAGTAAGTGGAAAGGACTCCACTGGAGAAGATGGCTTCATTTATTTTCTGGGAAGAGCAGCCAGAGGGGCCTCTTGTCAAGCCCGGTCCGGACTGGGCACAGGGCTCTGGAAGTGAAGCTGCAGCGGGTGAGGAAGGGTTGCTGCCTTGGAGGAAAGTCTGCGGAGCTGAAGTTTTATAGGAAAAAGGTGTCAAGGGTCATAGAGAAATTTCAGTGGCATCTCTCCCCATGGAGCCCTTTGGTTGATGTCAGCCTGGGGTCAGAGGACACAGGGTCAACAGTAAAGGGGATCGTTTCCATGAGAGATTTGGGGACATTCTGGGCTCAGACATAGAAATCCAGCAGCCCCAACAGTGTGCTCCCCATTATTCTTCCTAACTGATATGTTGCTGGCAGAGAGGAAATCCCTTGATGCTTATATATTGAGTTTGTACCTGGTCACTGCATTGTATGCCTTGTCTTATTAGTTGTAATGGCTTTCTAGTTCATTCGTCTGGGTTTTCTAAATTCATTACCATCATCTGAAAAATAAGGAAATGTCTATATTTTCCTTCCCAGTTTTTACAACTCTTTAAAAGGCTACCATCTTCTTATCACTTGGACTATTATTAAATGATTCCAAGGCTGGTTTTAATGAAAATATGAACGCTGATTTTTTAACCAACCCTGAGGATGATGGCTTTGAGGACCGAACAGCTGTAGTCCGAGTCATCAGCGATGAGGTCACATCCAGTTTGGGTGGGATGGTGTGTTAGTCTGGGTACTTTAGAGAAACAAATCCACAGAAACTCATGTATAAGAGAGAGTTTTATATAAAGGTTAAGTGCACATCAAGAAAGCATCCCAACCCAGTGCTGCCCAACCCCCCAAATCCAACATTAACCCATATGTCTGACACCAATCCACAAAGTCCTCCTCCATCTCACAAAACACACACTATGATGCCGACTGCAAGAGGAAAGCCGAATAAGTGAATGTGTAAGCATCTCAGTGCTGGCAGGGGTCTCCACACGGCTGCTCCAGCACCCAAGGCTGCATCGGGGTAGGTCCATGCGGCTTCTCCTTGGGGATGTCTTGTACAAAGTGAGCCTTGCAAGCTGAAGCAGGGAACTGGCTAAGGCAGCTGCACCCTGGTGCAACCATCAGAAAGCAAGAGACCCAAGAACTAGAAAGGTGAGGCTCACTGAGCCATTTATCCCTCCGCCCTTCAATTAACCCCTCATGTGTTTATCGGCCAGGTTGGCACAATAACTAACTACCTCAGATGGGATAATGCTAGCTGATGAGGACTGAGAAAGCAGAGAAGACACTTACCTGAGGCATACTTTAGGTGAAAGATGTTGACAAAAAAAGGTAAAACAAGATTGAGCTCCCAGCTCCACTGGCTTACATGACAATCGCCATGCAGAGAGCTCTCTTTGGAATCAACCCTGCATTCCTAAGCGCTTATTCATCTTAGCAGGGGTGAAAAGAAGGAAGTGAAGTATGTTCATTATAGATTTTAGACAGGGGACTCCAAACAAATGAGCAGGTGGCCTTGGTTTCTTCTGTACACTCATGATGTGACCCTTCATCTACCAACAAGCAAAATGTGCTTTAATAATTAACACTTGATCTTGATCAGCCCAGTTTTCAAAGCAGTCTTTCCTTACCTTCCGGAGCTCAGATGCGCCTAGAATTAGCATGGTAGGCTTCTCAATTCAGTTTCTGGGAGACTAGCACCAAGTTTCTGTGAACAACCTTTTGTTATCTTTCATATTTCAAAATTCTATTTATTTTTGCTCTCTTCACCCCTGTTCATATTCCCTCTACTATATAAACACACTATGTATCTCAAAGGCTGCCCCCCATGAGTGTCATTACATACATGACATCTTTAACCATATTTTATTTGTGTAGGCTGTATTTCCCCCCACAGACAGCACTGTGCTAGATATGTCATCTGGCTCATTCTTTTTGATTCAACATATGTTTAATCTTCCTTCATTTAAATATATATGTGTGTATAGAGAGAGTACTAAACACTAAAATGAACATCTTGTGATCTACTCCCTACTACTAAGAGTTAGATCCTCAGCCATCCAGCAGGGAAGAAAATAAGCCCACATGGAAGAAGCACACCAGCCTGTGTGATCATGCAGCATCGACAGGCTCAGATATCAGGTATCAAAAGATCCAAAACAAACATCTATACCTATGTGAACGAGGGCGTTTGGAATGGAGACCCAAAGCCCAACTGTAGACAATTGGATATTCCCCCACAGAAGGTTATAAGGAAGGGATGATTCAACCAAGATGCAATATAGCACCAATGAAATACATCATTCCTCTAGTTCCTGAATGCTTCCCCTCCCCTCCCCCCACTACTACAACCCAGTTCTACCTTACAAATCTGACTAGACTGGAGAACACACATTGGTACAGATAAGAGCTTTCGGCACATGGAATGCAGGACAGATAAACCCCTCAGGAACAGAGTGGGGGTAGCAATATCATGAGGGTAGGGGGATGTCTGAGGAGGGGGAAGGGGAAGAAAGGGGAATCCATCAAAGGTTGGATATATAGCCTCCCCAAAAGGGATGAATCATAAAAATGTGGGTGAAGGGAGACAATGGACAATGTAAGATCCAAAATAATAATAACAATGTATAATTGATCAAGGATTCGCGAGGGTGGGAGGGCTTGGGAGGGGGGAAAGAGGAGCTTATACCAAGGGCTCAAGTAGAAAGCGTTTAGAAATGATGATGGCAACATATGTACAAATATGCTTGATACACTTGATATATGGAATGTCATGAGAGCCCACCATAAAGTAATTTTTCTAAAAAGAGTTAGATCCTCAGTGCCATAGAAGCACCCCAGGATGTTCCACCCAATACCATCAGTCCCCCCTCCCTCAGTAGGTAAGCAATATCCCAAAGCATTGCTTTTTATTTCCTTACTTTTCTTTGTCATAGATATCATCCACCTCTAAATTATATGCGGTTTGTTTAGTTTGGTTTGCTTCTAAGCTTAAGGTAATATAGACCTGGGAGGTGATGCACAGCATGATCAATAAACCTAAGGCAGATCTTGTAAAAATTAAAAACTACTACAAAGGATTAATGGATCATGTACGTCACAGCCTCAATTGCCCAGAGGCCAGAAGAACTAGATGGTGCCCAGCTGTCACAACAAACCACTCTGATCAGGATCACACGAGAAAGTCCTGGCCAAAGAGGAAGAAAACACTGTAGACCAAAATGCAAAATCACAAAAAAGACCAGACTTATTCATCTGACGCACACTGGTTAAACTCCTAAGACTGTAACTTTAGACACCCTTCAATCCTAGAACTAAACTCCCACCCTCAGGACTCAACTTTTAGCCAAACAATCAACAAACCTATAACGTAAATAATCACATGAGGGAGGAGTATACTCCTCAGTACAATCAAACATGCCCGACCCAAAGGGAAGCCTTTGCCCAAACACAAGACACAGAAGGCAGGAAAGGACAAAGGGAGCCAGGGACTGCCGGGGAGAAGTGGGAAGAGTGCTGTTCCATTGAAGGGATTGCAATCAATTTCATGACATAATTATTGAAGGAGAAAGTAATGTGCTCTGTAAACTTCCACCCAAACGGCAACAAACAATAAATTAAAACTTTACAAAGATGAAATGATGCTTGCTTATTTTTCAGTAACTTAAAAATAAATTATTTTGTTGTGGTAAAACAAGTTCATGAAACAATTATATTTTCTTTCCATTCCATGTAACACAAGCTTTTGAAAGTCTATATATATCCAACCATTTTTAATTCAGTGACATGAATGACATGTACCTTAGGATGCAACCATCACCATCATGTGTTCACAAAATTTTCACCACCCTTAACAGAAACTCAGTATCCAATATGCAAAAACTATCCAGTTTCCTCTTCCACTCACCCCTCAAAAAACCCAAGCTCAATTCCAACTCATATCCACTTGATAGGACAGAGTAGGATTGCCCCTATGGGTTTCTGAGACTCTAAATCTTTACAATAGTGTAACAGTTGCAGAATCTCCTGTCAACTTGCGAAGTGTAACCTGTCAATCAGGCCATAGCCAATGAGGCCTCTGTGTGGGCATGGCCTTCTCCTGAGGATTCTGGGAACTCCTGTGTTCCTCCCTGGAGACAGGAGACACTCTCCGCTGCCTCTTCCTGCTGACAAGCTACATGGAGCTATGCTGATTGCAGGCAAGCCCTGGAGGAGTCATGTGGAGACCCGTGCTAGTGCTGAGATGATTCCACTGCCACTGGATCCACAACACTTTCCACCCACTGGCCTGTGATCTTCCTGCATTCAGCATCATTGCATGGCTATGTGAGTCTAAAGAGGAAATTATAGACTGGCATCAGACATATGGGCTTATATCAGACGTATGGACTTGATTTGGACTGGGCTGAGATGTTTTCTCAATATACAATTGCTCTTTTATATAAAGCTCTTTCCTATACACATGAGTGTCTCTGGATTTGTTTCTCTAGTCAACCCAGACTAACACAAATAGAAAGCCTCCTCTTTCTTCCTAGGAGTGACTGGTGGTTTCAAACTGCCAACCTTGTGGTTAGCAACCTGACACGAAACCCACTTGCACCCTCTGAAAACTCTGGCCACTATGCATGCGCCTATTCTAAATATTTAATATAAATGAGGTTACACATAATTATTCTTTTTGTGTGGCTTATTTCACTTAAGGTAATGTTTTCAAAGGTTAGTCATGGCATAGCATGTGTGTGAACTTTATATCTCTTTAGGGGTGAATGATATTCCACTGTATGTATACACCAAGTCTTTGGTCCACTGTTTGTGGGTGAGCACTTGGGTTTGTCCCACTTTGGGGCTTTATGTATACTGCTACAATGAGTATAGTGTCTCCAGCAACTTGTTGAAAATCAACATAATGTATGTGATGACATTCACTCCTGTAACTGCTACTAACTGGTGGGCATTCCTTCTCAGACCTGGACATCATTTATCTATTTCACAGCCTCTGACATTTGAGTTGTTTCCCGTTTTCACGATCATAGACATAGCGGTTATGAATTCTTTTTTGAAGTTTTTTGGCATATAGTTCACATATCATACAATTCAATGGCTCAATCACATCATGAAGGGTCGTTTTAGGACATTTTCTTCTTGATGTACTCAGTTGTGGTCAACTCCTCATCTCCCCCACCCCCAACCTCACCTGCCAGACCCCCAAGAAGCCATTAAACCAGTTACTGTATCCATAGATAAACCTATGCTGGATTTCATATAGAGAAAAACACACCCAGAAAACTAACAATAAAAAAGTAAAAGAGAGAAAAAGCTCAATAGAAAAGAAAGCAGAAAATATGAAACACGAGAACAAATTGAAAATGGATCAAAAGGGAGATCGAATGATAAGGTGATGGATTTTAACCTAACTGCATTTGCAGCCTCCACTCTCTAATGCACTCTGCATGCTTGCAAGGCTGCTCACATCCCTTCGGGGGGTCAGAGGGGCTCACCAGGGGTGCACTTCATGTGTATTTCCTCTTCACCTTTAGTTTTACCTGAAACAACTTTCAGAAGGGAGATCAAATGATCAGACATTACATTTTAGCCTTAACTACCTTTACAATGCTCTCTGTCTGATAAAGCTATTCATATCCCTCCGCTATGGTCAGAGGGGATTCACCAGAGGCTTAATCCATGTGTGGACCCAGAAAATGGATTTGGGGCTTCCACAGTCATCCAGAGCTTCTGCAACCAGCTCTGAGCATCCTTAAGCACGCCTCCAGATGTGTCTCTCCGCCCCAAAGCGGAATTGCTGGGCGTGAAGGCCACAGTTGCTCACCCTCGCTAGACGATGCAGAACTGTTGTCGGAAGTAGCTGCAGCCGCTTGCTGATGGCATCATCAGTGTTCCCGCACTTTCGACCACAATGCCACAGGAGCTGCTCTGTACACTGCAAACAACCCTGGGGAGTAGACAACTGGAAAGAGCCGATACGTTTCCAGCATTTAACAGTTTGTAAATCACTTTCCTATGTGTTCTTAGCTCCTGGTAGGCCAAATCCTTTCCCTCATTCCCTTCGCACAATCAAAAACCAGTGAGAATCCAAACAAAGGCAGCTTCAGACGCCTGTGTAAGTTCAGGTGCCTCGTCCACCTGTTCAGTCTGGTCTCTATCCAGGTTGCTGAGTTCCTCAGGAGGGAGGGTTTGGGTTTGTCATCCTCTCCCCGTGGATTCTGCTCCTCACAAGTCACACAAGGCAGGGGATTCCGCAAACACGATAGCCAGTTGCTGGGGAGTCTCTTGGGACCCCATGGGTGTCAGAGTAGAACTTCCCTCCGTGGGGCTTTCAATGGCTGGTTTTTCAGACGTAAATTGCCAGGCCTTTCTTCTGAGGTGTACCTAGGTGGACTAGAACGTCCCGTCTTTTGGTGGGTAATGGAGCATCTTAAGCATTTGTACCACCTAGGGACTCCTCCTCCAAGATGGAAAGGGACTTTGGACGATGGTCTACCAGAGTGAGTGACCAGTACCAAGCCAAACACCAAACCCACTACCATCGAATCAATTCTGACTCACAACGGCTTCTACAGGGTTTCAGAAGCTGTAAATCTTTGACCAGAGCAGACAGCCTCATCTTTCATTCAAGTAGCGGCTGGTGGGTTTGATCCACTGATTTGCAGTTGGCTGCCCAAAGCTTAAGAGACATGGATTCAAAATGGCAAATCCTTTAAGGATACAGCTCATTTGTCATGTCTCCCCTAAACGTGGCCTTTTCTCATCTTGTTTTCCTCGTCCATGTCTGCAGACAGGCTAGAGAGACAGAACAGACTTCGATGCCATAATCACTCAGCCATTCCTACCAGCGGGAGCTCACGTGTGAGCTGTTTATTTTTCTAGAGCTTTGTGACTGTGTTCCTTATGTTGGCCATTTGTCATCTTAATGGTTTTATTTTAATGAATTATGACTCAGTTCCTGCAGCAAGGCATACAGCATCCCTTTCGATCCCAAGTGAATCAAGGTTGCTGTAATGAATACCAACTTCATCAATAACATTAGAAAATACAAAATGGTGTTCTCCACTCACTGTCATCTATTTCCATAATCTTTGCACTCCATCATGGTGACTAATATCTGAAAGATTTAGCTGCCTTTAAAAAAAGTATTATTTACAAAATGCTCTGTAGGTCTGCCGGAGTTATAACTTCTGGATCCAGATTTCACGAATTATCTATGCATGCCTTTGCTGGGCCGGTTTGACACGAGACCATTGCTTATAGCCAAGATGATTTGAGTTGGGCAAAGGGAAGTCATGTGGTCAAGGTCATAGGGGTGGAGCCAGAATTTTAACCTTGGGCTTAAAAGTCAAAATCTAGTGTTGTTGGGTTGTTGTTGTTGTTTTCCACGCCATTGTTGCTGGGGTCTTTTTCTTGCTTTCCTTTCACAATTCCAGACCGGATTCTTGAATCCTTCTGGAACCTTCTTTATAACTCTAAAGAAATGTGGATGGCAGTACTTCCTCTAGTGTTTGAACCCCCATGGAGCACGATTTGCATGGCATCTTGTTAATTAATCTGAGCTGCATCATGAAACACCCCTGAGTCCTGCTCTCTGGTTGTGGCCTCTGAGAGGTCCCTGCCAACCGGCTGCCTTCACTGTCATCCCATCCCTGTTGCCCTCGATGAGAGAAAGACTAACTATCCACACATCTGAGCCTCTGGAATTCTGCTACAGCACCTTCGGCTGGCAGATTTGTGCTTCTGAATATTGTAGGGAATGTCTGGGCTGAGTGAAGAGCACCCCAAGTTTCCAGGCTTTGCATTTCAGCTCTCTGATGGAAGTTTATTTTATAAGAGCAGTGTTGCAAGCCAAAGTCATTTTGATTCAGGCTCAGCTGTGCCTATAAAACATCAGACTTTATTTTATAAGAATCTGATGAATCATTTAAGATAAGGAGTCCAGGGGCAGGCACACTAGAATGTCATAAAATTGATGTTGTAACAAGAGTGTTCCCTGAATATACTCTTCCAGGGCCCTGTGCCCACTACCTGAGAAGCAGGCCACCTGCTGCCCTTTTCTACCCTCCATCTGCCTGGAACACTCCCAGCTCTGAGGGCGTAGCCTCCTGAGTGACACCTGTCAGATCCCCACACCAGTTTCTTGTGACAGTCACTCCCCACTCCCATAGTGCATTCATTCATGCATGCAGGAAATATTCACCCAGGCCCACTCTAGACACTGGGATATATCCATAAACTGGAATACAAAAATCCCTGCCATGGCCAAAATGTAAAACCTAAAACTGTAAAGATCATGGAAGAAAAAGTAGAGCCCAAATTTAGGGCCCTAAATTATGCCATATGCAGCCTATTATCAAACATAGCTTTTTAAAAAGCACAGAGATAGAAGATAAACTAGATGACAAGAATGTCCTAAAAATTAAGCACTATGCCTACCAAAAGGGGTTTCCAAAAGAGTGAAAAGAGAATTTGCAGACTCAGGAAACAAATTCTGGCACTGACATATCTGACAGAGACCAATCTCTAAAATGTACAGAAAAGTTCAACACCTCAACCACGAAAATACAATCAATGTCATTTTTAAAGGGGCAGAGGACACATACATCACCAAAAATGACATAAAGGCATCTAGCATGAACATGAAAAAATTCTTTGGATCATTAGCCACTCAGAAAAATAGAAGAAGAAAAAAAACCCTCATTGCCACCAATTCTGACTTGTAGAGACGCAATAGGATCCGGCAGAACTGCCCCTGTAGATTGTTGGCACTGTAACTTTTTACAGGAGTAGAAAGCTTTGTCTTTCTCCTGCATAGTGATTGCTAGTTTCGAACTGCTGACCTTGTGGTTAGCAGCCAGATACATAAACACTACACTACCGGGGCTCATCAGCCACTAGAGAGATGTGAATCCAACACATGAACAATATCACCCCAGCAACAGCATCAAAGTCAAAAAATAAATAAAAACAGAAACAATCCCACGAATGAGTGGGAAGAGTCTGGGCTTTTCTTACAATGCCAGTGGGACTGGAAAATGGTACAACCGTTATGGAAAAGGGTATGACACTGCCTTAAAAGTTGGAATAAGAAATACCTTACGATACAACAATCCCACTACTAGGGATATATCCTATAGAAAGAAGAGTCATGGATCCACACATAGATCTGTATTCACCACACATTTGTTATTTCACAACAGCAAAAATATGGAAGCCACCGAAGTGCCCATCAATGGATGAGTGATCCAGATACACAGTAGAATACTGTACAACATTAAAGAATAATGGAGGACTTTCAAAACCCTTCATAACTTGGATGAACCTGGAGTTCATTGTGCTGAATGAAATAAGTCCGTTACAGAAGAGTCAATATTGTATGAGACAACTAATATTATATAGTCAAGAAAAGGCTTGCACATGCAAAGAAGCATTATTTGATGATTACCAGGGATGAGAGGGGAAAGAAGAGAAAATCACTAACTAGAGAGTAGACATGCATCTACAAAGGTGAAGACAAAGGGAATATGTTATTAGGGAGGAGGGCACCACGCCATGGCCAATGGCAAAGGAAGGAAATTACTAGAAGGCGCACAAGAGTAAAAGGCAACAGAAGTTAATACTATCGACACACACGTCTGCAGTGATGAACACAACATCTGTGAGTAGGTACAAAGGTAGACGGGCAAGTTGAACAGATGTGGGAAGTCAAATGAGTGTAAGCCCATGAGTACATATGAGTTTGGTGGAGAATATTTCCACACACGTACCTGTGTGTGCTGTAAATATCTTCAAGGATACTGTAAAGAATACAAGGGGCAAAATTCTGAAACCTTCTTAGCCAATGCCAAGCAAATTGAGAGACTGAATGACTGGGCTTGAGACTGTGAAGCACCAGTCCCACGGGACCTGTGGGTCAGGTGGCATGGCATAATCCAAAAAAACTATGTTGTACATCAACTTTAGTGATTAACAACTGGTCTAAAAGCTTAGGATCTCTTCCTTCAGGGTAAAGAGGAGGGAGAAAAATCCAGATTCAAGGAGATGATCAGTACAAAGGACTAATGGACCGTGCCAACCACAAGCTCCACTGCCCAGAGACCAGAAGAACTAGATGGTGCCCAGCTACACAACTAGCTGCTTTCATCATTATCACACTAGAAAGTCCTGGACAGAGAAGGAGAGAAACATATAGAACAAAAAGTTAATCATAAGAAAGACCAGACTTACTGGTCTTATAGAGACAGGTTAAATCCCCAAGACTGTGGCTCTTTGACACCCTGCAAACCTGGAACTGAACCCACCCCCAGCGAGCACCTTTCAGCCAAACGACAGATAGGACTAGAGAGGAAATGAACACACCAGGGAAGAACACACTGCCGAGACTCGCCAACCACAAATGACCAGAAGGCCAGCATTTGACACAAACACCACAAAGAAGGCAGGAAGAGGCTGGAAAGCAGGGTGAATGGAAACAAGAATTGATGGAAGCAGAGAATAAGGAAGGAAAAAGAGAGTTTACTACATGGAAGGAACTGCACCTAGTGTCTTGAAACAAAATGTGCATAAATCATTTCATGGAAAGTGAAGTTGCTCTGTAAGCTTTCATCCAAACAATAATTATATATGTGTGTGTGTGTGTGTATGCATGTGTATGTATATATATATCCCTGCCATCAGGTATCAGAAGACCCGAAAGAAACAAATATATCAGTGCAAATAATGGGGTCAGAGTGGAGACCCAAGGCCCATCTGTAGACAACTGGACAGTCCCTCACAGAAGGGTCACTCAGAAAGAATCAGTCAGCCAGGGTGCAGCACAGCACAGACAGAACAGTCCTCTAGCTCTTTAATGCTCCCCCCTTCCCCACGATGACCCCCGTTCTGCCTTACAGATCTGGCTAGACGCGAGCAGGTGCACTGGTACAGATAAGAGTTCTCAACACACGGAATCCAGGACAGATTGAACTCCTCAGGAACAGTCATGGGAGTAGTAATACCACGAGGGTAGGGGGAAAATGGCAAGGGGGTGCGGGGAGAAGGAGGATAAACAGGGAACCAACTACAATGACCGACGTATCACTCCACCACCACCCCTTCCCCAGGGGGATGAACAAGAGTAACATGGGGGAAGGGAGACAGCGGGCAGTGTAAGACATGAAAATAATAATCATTTATAATTTATCAGTGGTCCATGAGGGTGGAAGGGTGGGGGGTGGAGGGAGGGGGAAAAGAGGAACTGACAGCAAGGGTTCAAACAGAAAGAAAATATTTTTTAAATGATGCTGGCAATATATGTACAAATATTGTGTTTGATACAATTGATGTATGCATCGTTATAAGAGATGTAAGAGCCCCCAATAAAGTGATTTATTAAAATTGTTTTTAAAAATCCTCCCTCCCACAGGAAATTGACATTCCAAGTGGGAAGAGCAGCACTTAAAGACGACATAGTGAGTGGAGTGGCGAGAAGTGTCCCCAGGGGAGCTGGAGTAGGACAAGATGGATCCGGAGCCCCAAAGCAGAGTGCAGGCTTCCATATAAAATAGGGTCAGTACTGCTCGATGAATAGATGACCTGTGTTGAAGAAGCAAAGGGTATTATCCAGGTGGGAAAGGGGCATTTCAGGGCAGGAAATGGACTGTGTGAGGCTTCAGGCAGGAGGCTCCCTGGACTGGGCAGAATGAGAAAGTGGGTGAGTAGGAGAGAGCCCGTGGAGAAGCAATGGGACCAGGCTATGGGCCTGGCCATCTGTTCTAATGAGGTTGGGTTTTGATAAAGGGCGATGTGGAGGGAGAGCAGAGGGTTTTAATCAGGGAGGTCGGATTCAGAATAGGCTGAAAGTCCAGTCAACAAGATTTCATGGTAGAAAGATTATGAAATATGAGAGAAAGTTTCCCCTTTAACAGCCCTGATGGCACTGTGCCGTGGGTAGTGTTGGTGCATCTTGCTTGGCCTGGATCATGAGCCCCAGAGGGCAGAAGCTGTGGCATGCATCTTTGGGTTCCCCGGGGGCAGGGCAAGCAAGGTGGCTTTAATGCCCTCAGCCTCTGCCAGGAGTCTTATTCACGGAGTGGAGAGGCCAGGCACCCTTAGGTGACATCATTGGGAAACAAGCAAGAGGCAGGGGAGAGTGTCCAGCCAGCTACAGTGCCCCCTCACCAGGACAGTTCCTCGCTAGACATGGAAGACACTCTGTCCTTCCCTGGGGGAATGCAAGAAGGGCTGCCTGCTAATGGCCTCTGTGTCCAAGGATATGGTGACAGATGGAGCCAACTGTTGGTATGTGCAGACATCTAGGGAGAAATATCTGTCTTTTTCAGATATTCCAACTGGAAGTATTTAGAGTTGTGGAATTTTCCCAGTTCCTCGGTTCTACTGAAGCTTGCTGGCTGGCTGCTCCGTATCAGCTGAAAATCTGAAGATGGTGTGAGTACCGGGCAGGGCAGCACCAAGAAGCTCAGACTACCGGGAGATGCGCTCCTCCGGCAGCCTCAGTATCCTGAAAGCAGAGATACCAAGGTGGAGTCTATCGCCTCGTGGGTGCCGGATGCTGCCGGCATTCCTGCTTCTGTGGATTCTGCAAGAATCCCATCACCGTCTGTGTGGGCCGGACAAGGACACACGAGGAGCCGCCTCAACAGCACGATCTATAACGTGTACTTTTCAGAGACTAGTCAAGGATCCCTGGTGGCGTAGTGGTTATGCATTGGGGGGCTAACCGCAAGGTTAGCAAGTCAAAGCCACTGGCTCTTCTGTGGGAGCCAGACGGGGCTGTCCCCTCCTGAAAAGAGAGACAGTCTCAGAAACTCACAGGGGCAGTTCTACCCTGTCCTACAGTGTTGCGATGAGTCAGAAGTTTGATTTGGGGGATGGTAGAGTAGTTAAAACCTGATGTCCACATGGGTTTGGCTGTAGCCTGGCCAGAGTGTTTCTCCCACTCTGGCCAACCCAGACCAGTCTGAAAGGGGGGCAGGTGGTGGGGGGTTGGGAGGGTCACAGCTGAGGTTGGATCATCCAATAAGCAGACTCAGAACATGTCCGGGGACCCAGTCAAGCTGGCCAGCCAGAGAGAGAGCAGAAATCAGCAAATCCTGCAAAATGCCATTTTTTATTTCAGCAGTCATGTGAGTTGGTGCCATTTTGGAAAATAGAGTATTTTGAGTTATGTTGGTCTGGCCCTGAATTCCACATGCTGGTGGCTCCGGGCCTTTCTGGTGTTGGAGTTGAATCTGGCCCCATCAGCACACCTGCAGGTCTTTCTCAGAACTGCATTCTGGGTGCGAGAAACAGCAGCTCTTTGTTTCTAAAAGGCAACTTCTTCTCTAGGCCAGATTCCACCAAGCGCCATTAGCATGGCACCAGGACACGCCCAGAGACCCGGACAGATCGCTGTGCTTGGTAAAGTAGAAGGTCTGTGAAAACAAGGGAAGCCCTTAAGGCAGTGGTTCTCAACCTGTGGGTCACGATCCCTATGGCGGTCAACCAACCCTTTCACAGGGGTTGCCCGATTCATAACAGTAGCAAAATGACAGTGATGAAGTAGCAACGAAAATAATGTTATGGTTGGGGAGTCACCACAGCATGAGGAATGGTATGAAAGGGTCACAGCGTTAGGAAAGTGGAGAACCACTCACTGCTTTAAGGAGACCGGCAGCCACGACAGTGGATGTAACCTAACGGTGCCCTGAGAGGATGGTGCAGGATGGGGCAGCATTTCAGCTCAGTTGCACATCAGGCAACCGAACCACAAGAAACAACAAAGGTGCCAAAGACCAGGGAGTGTTTGCTGAGAAGCTAGAGTGTGGCCAGTGAGGGGTGGACCACAAAGCGACTCTTCTAGACCCTCAGGCAGACCCCTTCAAATAGCCATGTGGGCACTGCTGGTACACCAAGGGGAGACAGTTTTGGCCACTGAAGGTGATAGTGTTAGATGCTGTCTACTCATTTCTGACTCATCATCATCCTGAGGACCCCTTCCTTTGAATGGCCATCAAGGATTATTTAGATCTTCCATGTGCATTAAGGTCTTTGATGGTCATTGAGGCAAAAATATAAAATACAAGCATTGCATCAAGAAGTATTGCTACCAAATTAAAATCCGCAAACATGGGAACCTGTTTTATTTGGAATCAACCCATGCATGTGTGAGCTGGAGCCCCCAGTAGCAATACTTCTTGACTCAGCACGTACGTTATCTTCCTCCTCCATCACCATGACTGGCATTGGATTGGCGCATGGCATTGCCCCACGATCTCAGGCTAGGTCTCAACACTCCTTCAACACAGCACTCCCAGAAGCCATGACCGCCGGCCAACCAAATGGCAGAGGGGTGTGACAGGGAACTTCTCTTTCACCCTTATTCTAGATGACCCTATTTCTGCAGGGCAGAAACCCTGCCTTTGCATCCCACGAGGGACCCCCCTATTGTGCTCGCTCTTCACGTGTCCACAGAGAGAGCCAGGGTCCACCAGGTCCACCAGCAGCGTCGGACGCTAGCTCTGAGGAGAGCACGTATCATAGGCTTGACGCCCCTGACACGATGGATGGGCCCCTCTGAGAGGCCGAGAGGTGGACCCAGAAATGTAGTCAAGTGCAAGGTGTGCGCTTCAACAAAGCTGCGATTCAGACGTCACCACTCCTTGAAGAAGCGCCTTCCAGAAGCAATCATGCCGGGCTCTTGGGCATGCTGGTACTCTGTGATAAAATGACTTGGCGATGTGACATGTATCATGATGGAGCCATTCCATCCTCATTTATTTTCCTCATTACCATTGGGAAGAAATTGAACGGCGAAGCTTCTGTGGCTGAGATAATGACTTTTGGATCCTTACACCCCTCATAAAGATCTGTCCCTTCAGCCAGTCCAATATTTGTTTTCATTTTCTTCTCAAACCAACCCGAAGGAAAAGAGAGGGTGTAATTTTTTAAGTGCCTTCAAACTTTTGGGAGCCTCATTAATATCCGCGCCGAGCACTGAGCTTCGGTTGGCGCTCGTTAAGCCCGTCGGGGTAGAAACTGCGGATCTCCTAACACCCGATTATGCAGGTTAATGAGGCTCATTCATCAGTCCTGGCAGCTCTGGGGATGCCCGAGAAGGATCTGCTGACCTTTGAGCAGGCTGCACAGTCCCCATCATCTTTTACATTTTGCTTTTCGAACAAAGCGGAGTCCTGGCTAGAGTTTTTGACTCATCAACAGTTGTTGGACGGCCCAGCGTCCCTTCTGTCTCCGAGCCACCCAGGTGGCAGGGTCAAACTCCTGCAGATCATTTCTGAGGCTGCCATCTCAGCCAGCGCTGATGGCCAGACCTTCTCTCCGATGGAGCTGCTGTTAGGTTTGAAGCATCTACCTTCTGGTTCACAGCCAGGAGCTTAACCACTGCACCACTAGGACTCCTTTGTATCTGGCTAACAGTATGTTCCATAGCTGCTGAGTCCAGGAGCCATTTATCCAAGCCAGGGATTTCTCAATGCATAAGAACTTCTATTATGCCATATTGTTCTTAATCAACATGGACACTTCTAAAGGACAAATAAAATACAATCAGTCTATTAATGGCCCAAGTAGTTTTTGTCACCTTGGGATGAGGTACCTGCTTTTACCGAGAGGATGGGATGGAGTAGAGAAGGACAACATGGTTCTTACGTCATGCAGACCAAGGGCTGCCCATCACAGGGAACCTGCACGGTGACGAGGAATGTTTTGTGGTGTTTAGAGAGATTGTCATCTTCAAGAGGGTGTGTCTCCTGGACGTTTTCTTTCCTTACACGGACCCTGGGCGGGAGTCTTCCCTTCACCGCACTCACGGCCTTCAAGCCTATGCAGATGTCTAGAGACCCTCCAGGAAAGGGTAGAACTTCCCCTGTGGGTTTCTGAGACTGTCACTCTTTACTGGAGTAGAAAGTTTTGTCTTTTTCCCCAGGAGTGACTGGTGGTTTTGAACTGCTGACGTTGTGGTTAGCATCCCAACACTTAACCAATGACATCACCAGAGGTCAGTACCCAGCCACCCCACCTCATCTCACCTCTCCTCCTAAGAACAAAACCACTGCCATCAAGTCCGTTCTAACTCACAGAGACGTGATACAGGTTTTCGGAGACTATACATCCTGATGGGGGCAGATAACCGCATCTTTCTCCCCCAGAGCAGCTGGTGAATGTAACCATCGGCCTTGGGGTTAGCGGCCCACTGCCTAGCCCACCGCACCCCCAGGACTTCCCAAGGGCCAGTAGAGACATTCTTATTGCTTTCACCAAAATTACCCGGGCAGCAAATGACCCTACCGGATTCTCTAATGAGGATTCTCCCTCAGCACCGGTTGCTTCCTACATTAAGGCTTCACTGTCAGTTCAGAGAACTTTCAAAAAGAGAGAGTTTCAGGATTTGAACTGCAAACGTCAGATGTCAGCTCCAGTAACAGTGGCCAAAGTCCTGTGGGCCCAGGCCTTTGTCATGAGCATTCCCTCATTCACTCTTGTCAACCACACACAAGTTTGATCTGCTGGGAGCAGCGCTATCTTAATTGACTTGAGAAAGCTGAGCCCCAGACAGGTAAACCAAACAAAAAACAAAACACTGCCACCAAGTCGGTGCCAACTCATCGTGACCCTGAAGGGTTTCTGAGATTGTAACTATTTCCGAGAGTTAGAAAGCCCCTTCTCTCTCCCGAGGAGCCAGTTACTGGTGACCTTGGAGAACACAGCCCAACCAGTAATCCCCACACCGCGAGGGCTCCTGACTCAGATCAAGTAGGCTGGAAAGGTACATCCCCTTGTCTTACCCAAATGGATTCCAAAGAAGAGGGTAAGAGGGAAGGCTACTCAAGTCATTCTGAGTCCTTAAAATCAAAACTGGGCAAGGAAACCAATCGTCGCCTAAGCTTACTTATGAACACTCATGCCCAAAAGCTAGATGAAATGGAAGAAAACGGAATTTTGTCCTGACACACACGCACACAACCCACTGCCACTGAGTTGGTTCCAACTTACAGCAACCTGGATAGGATTTCCAAGGCATTGTGAGTCCTTACAGAGAAGACAACGTAAGCTTTTTCCTGAAGAGCAGCTGGTGAGCTTGAACCTCCAACCTTGTAATTAGCAGTTCAGCATTTATTGGACAGTGCCTCCAGGGTTCCTGACATACATACACAAGCACTATTACACAATCAGGGCCCACCAGAGTTCATCCTAGGTGCTTATGAAATTTCAATCGTAGACCATCTATGAAGATCGTCTGGTATAGTAACAGACTAAAGGAGGAATTAGAAGATTATCTCAATGAACAAAGAAAATGTAATCATTTATAAGATCCAGTTTTAGAAAAAAAGTTTTAATAAATCAGGAACAGAAGGAAAAGGCAGCCTAAAGTCAGGGATACATGTGTAGTACATATTTTCAACAAAAGATTAACATTTGAGATGTAGAAATATCACAGATCAATAAGGAGAAGACAAAGAACCTAATAGGTCGATGAGCATTAAATATGAACAGGCGCTTCATACAAAGAAGGAGCCTACTCAGTCTCTCTCTTCATCAAGAAAATGCAAATCAAAAGGAGATTCCATTTCACATGCATCAAGCTGGCTGAAAGTTTCCAATGAAAATATCATTTGTGCTAGGATGAAAGAAAAATTCCGTTCAGCGGGCCTGATTGCTCGAATCGCCTGCACTCTCCGGCGCTCCCTCGCTGGCTCCTGGGAGCTGAGCTATTGGAATGTACTGTGCTCCTAATTGATACGAGTGCTTTCTGCTTAGAGCCTTGAATGACTCTACACTTCCTTGTCTGGATAGGCCGTGCAGACACTGTGATGTATGGTAAACACCAACTTCTCCTCTGGGCATCTGAGGTTTCAGCAACTGTGTTTAGTTTCAAAGACAACGGGAGCTGCATAATCATTCTGCAAAACTTTCAGATGCTTGGGCTCAAGATGCATTTGAATTGTGGTGCTGGCGAAGAATATTGAAAGTACCACGGACTGCCAAAAGAACAAACAAATCTGTCTTGGAACGAAGTACAGCCAGAATGGTTCCTTAAAAGCCAGGATGGTGAGACTTCATCTCACTTAGTTGGGACGTGTTGCCAGGAGCGACCGGTCCCTGGAGCAGGGTACCACGTTTGGTGAAGCAGAGGAGTCGTGAACATTAGGTTAGCCCTCTACAAGATGGATGGACACGGTGGCTGCCACCAGGAGCTCAAACACAGGCGCCATTGTGAGGAGGGTGCAGGACTGGTGGGTGTTTGTTTGTGTTGTGAGTCAGAACCAGGCCAGTGGCACCTAGCAAGCACAGGTTTCCCTAAGCAGGAAACACTTGCCATGTGTTGCTGATGGAATAAGCAATCCCTTTGGGATAGAACATTTGGAAGCTCACACCTGGCCTCCCCCAGACTCTGCCAAATGTGCCTTTTTCCTTTATCAATTCTGTTTTTCATCCTTTCCCTCAAACACAGTAGAGCTGTGCGTGCAACTCTTCTTGAGTTTTTCTAGAAAAACCCAAAGCCTAAGGGCAGCCTGGAGGACCCTGGAAACAGTGAGAGGGTGGAGAGAGAGGACATGTATGCCGCATGACAAGCCCGGGGAATGCTGAAGATACACAGGTGCTCAATCCATAGCTACACTTCTAATCTCGAGCCCTGGCGCCTAGAACGTACGTACACACACGTTCACTGCAGCATCGTTTCACACAGTGAAAAACTGGAATCCATTAAAAACCCATCCATAGAAGAAGGCGATACAAACGGTCACTTCATCATGGGAAGCAGCATGGAATTTCAAAGGAATGAACAAGGGCTACACATCGTGATCCGCAAAACACAAACGTTGTAAGACGCTCACAGAGCAGGACGGCACGTGCGCACAATCTAAAAACGGGCGTCATCGATCATGTCAGGCCTACGAATGACATCAAACAAACAGAAACAGAAACTCACTGCCATCGAGTCGTTGCCAAGTCAACCAGACCCCCTATCGTCCAGAGTGCCAAGAATGTCAATCTCTATGGGAGTAGAAAGCCCAGTCAGTCTTCCACCCTCAGAGGAGCTGGTGGTTTCGAACTGTGGACTTTATGGACGGTTAGCAGCCCAACAAGTCACTCACGACACCACCAGGGCTCCTCAGAAAATCAAAAGGTGAAGTAATAGACTTATAAACCCGAGGGAAGTCAAGCTGAGAAGCACCTGCCAGCCCTCAGCCTGGCTGGGGACTTCACTGTCCCTCTCATGTCAGCAAGCCCCCGCCCCCACTTCAAGCATACCCACCTGACCTCGGAGTCACATGCAAACAACCAACGCATCCTATTTTTAAAATCATGATGGCTATCAATAATAATGAATTATAATCTGAATTCTCTCAAGTTCCTCACCTGACAGGTCTCACCTGAAGGACAATGATCTTAATACCTCAAGAGGCACAAAAGCCCATAGAGAAGAAGAGGTTGGTTGGCCTTTGGAGCTATGAAGTATCTTGCTTATAGATATGAAAAAATATATAAATTATCATGGGTTCATGAGGGAGGGAGGGCGAGTGAGGGGGGAAATGAGGAGCTGATATCAAGGGCTCAAGTAGAAAGAAAATGTTTTGAAAATGATGATGGCAGCATATGTACAAATGTGCTTGATACAATGGATATATGGATGGATTGTGATAAGAGCTGTAAGAGCCCCCCAAAATGATTTTTTTAAAGTATCTTGCTCATTTAAAGGACCGAAGAAAAGAATAGCAAATCAATATGAAGGTCCCAAGACATACAACTTGGTCAGCTAAACATGTATCCGAAGCCATTCTTAATTGAACAGTCTGCATGCATTGGCAGGCTTATTTCATCCTCTAAGAAACAGATAGTTTTCAGTTTGTCATTGAAACAGCACAGGACCAAAACCAATACTGCCTCTCTTGTATTTAAAGATGAGATGCCAGAGAACAAGGATGAAGATCAAAGTTATGACTTTCCAAAAAGAAATAAGCCAAACATAATAGGCATCTATGCTGAGACACTCTTATAATTTCAACTTCAAAAAAAGTAAAGTCTTTTGAACTGTTTTAATTAATATGTCTGTGTTTTCCTTAATTAAATCTAGCTAGAAATGATAGGGATTTTTTTTTTTTTGCCTTTTGATCCGTGTACTTTCAATTCCATTTTACAATTGCTCCCATAGAAGCAACTGCTAAGAACAGCATTATTCTAGGTCCTGGAAAGATAAGAAATCCCCTAGATGTGATCCTGGCAATAAAAACCAAGACAATTAAAGCTACCTGATTAGAGACTTTTCCACATGCCAGCCATTCCGGCTAAGAGCCTTACAGTATTAAGAATAAAAGAGAGCCAAACTCAGAGAAAATGAAAGGCAGGGGCAGGGGGAAGGGGGGCGGTAAGGAACAGGGAGAGAGTGTGGCTAGGGCTTCCGAGGCCAAACCCAGAAACAGAGAGGAGGGTTCAGAAAGGAGAATGTAGCGTTTGAGCCACTGAGGGAAGAGATGTTCTTCGCCATGGCAAGGGTGCTCCAGTGCGACTGGGTGCCATCAAGTTGGTTCTGGTTCAGAGCAGTTTGTAGGGCAGAGAAGAATTGCTACGTGGGGTTTTGTAGACTGTCATCTTTACGGGTGGCTTCATGGTTACACGTTGGGCTGCTAACAGTTCAGCAGTTCGAAACCACCAGGCGCTTCATGGGAGATAGATGAGGCTTTCTACACCCATGAAGTTGGTCTTGTTGTTGAAGCGTCATCAAGTGGTTCTGGCCCATCGCGACCCCGTGCACAACAGAACCAACACTGCCTGCCTCTGCGCCATCCTCACAATTGTTCCCGTGCCTGAGCCCAGTGTTGCAGCCACTGCGTCCATCATCCTGAGCGCCTTCCTCTTTGTCACCACCCCTCCACTTTACAAAGCATGATGTCACTCTCCAGGGACTGGTCTCTCCTGACAACATGTCCAAAGCATGTAAGATGAAGCCTTGCCATCCTTGTCTCTCAGGAGCTCTGCGGCCGCACTTGTTCAGAGACGGCCTCGTGTGTCCTTATGACGGTCCTTTTACAATCTCGGAAACTCATAGGGACAATTCCACCCTGGTCTATCGGGTCTCTCTGTGGCAAGGAGCGTTGGAATCTTTATGAGAACAAATCTCCAGGTCTTTTCTCCCACACAAGCCTGGAGTGTTCAAACCACCAGCAGTCTGAACCAGAACCAACTTGATGGCACCCAGTCGCACTGGAACACCCTTGCCATGGCGAAGAACATCTCTTCCCTCGGTGGCTCAAATGCTACATTCTCCTTTCTGAACCCTCCTCTCTGTTTCTGAGTTTGGCCTCGGAAGCCCTAGCCACACTCTCTCCCTGTAACTCATTGCCACGGCGTTCGTGGCTTAAACAACATAGATGGATCATCTCACGTTCTGCAGCTCACAGCCCTGGGAGGATGAGGATCAAGGGGTGGGCAGGGATACGTTTCTTCCAGAGGTTCTCAGAGAAAATCTGTGCCCTGAACTTTTCCAGCTCCTACAGCCAGCTGCATTTCTGGGAGCCCTCCTCCTCCAGCTTCCAAGTCAGCCGCAGCTGGTGGGGTCTTCCTCACATAACCCCACTCTGATGGCCTGACTTGGCTGACCCTTCCACTTAAAAAAGAAATATAATGTTAAAATATAAAATTTTTAAATAAAATGATATATAGTTCATATTTCAATTATATGTACCTTATGTACTCGTGTATAAGCCGAGTTTTTTCAGCACATTTTTAAATTGTTTTTGTGGTAAAATTAGATCCCTTGGCTGATATTCAGGTCGACTTATACTCGAGTACATACGGTAATATATATATAATTTTATTTAAAATTTAGACCCCTAGTCCCACACTCTAATAAGGTGTATAATTCTTGTTTAGAATTTTTCTGCCAATATTAGCTTCTTTCATTTATTTATTTATTTATTTTAATCATTTTACTGGGGGCTCTTACAATTCTTATCAAAATCCATATATACATCCATTGTGTCAAGCACATTTGTACATTTGTTGCCATCATCATTCTCAAACATTTTCTTTCTACTTGGGCCCTTGGTATCAGCTCCTCATTTTTTTCCTCCCCCACCCTCTTTCCCTCATGAACCCTTGATAATTTATCTTTTATTTTTCATGTCTTATACTGACCGATGTCTCCCTTCACCCACTTTCCATTGTCCGTTCCCCAGGGAGGGGTTATATGTAGATCATTGTGACCAGTTCCTGCTTTCTCCCCAGACCTTTCTCTTCCCATCCTGGCATCACTGCTCTCATTATTGGTCCTGAGGGGTTTATCTGTCCTGGATTCCCTGTGTTTGCAGCTCTTATCTGTACAGTGTACATGCTCTGGTCTAGCCTGATTTGTAAGGTAGAACTGGGGTCATGATAGTGGGGTGGAGAAAGCACTAAAGAACCAAAGGAAAGTTTTATGTTTCATCGGTGCTATACTGCACCCTGACTGGCTCATCTCCTCCCTGTGATCCTTCTGTAAGGGAAGGTCCAGTTGCCTACAGATGGGCTTTGGGTCTCCACTCTGCACTCCCCCTCCTTCACAAGGATATGATTCTTTGATGCCTGATGTCTGATACCTAATCCCTTCAACACCTCATGACCACACCGGCTGGTGTGCTTCTTCCATGTGGGCTTTGTTGCTTCTCAGGTAGATGGCCACTTGCTTATCTTCAAGCTTTTAAGACCCTAGACACTATATCTTTTGATAGCCAGACACCATCAGCTTTGTTCACCACATTTGTTTATGCACCCACTTTGTCTTCAGCTATCGTGTTGGGAAGGTGAGCATCATGGAATAATAGGACAAAGTGTTCTTGCATTGAAGGGGTACTTGAGTGGAGTCCCAATGTTTCTTTTACTTGAAGACAAAATACAGTGGCACAACTGAACAGAATATCACAACGTGACATTTTTCTCTTTAAAGGACAAGCAAACTTCCAGGGGTGATCATCAGCTACGCATGCCTTCTGGCAGTTCACAGCATCTGAGTATGTCCGAAAAGTATAGAGAAGCTCTTGAATTTAAAAAAGATCTAAAATTACATTTCAGGTGAAAAAAAATCATGAAAGTTATACTTAGAAGTTTGCTTTTCAACACAATTAGAATATTTAAAACAAAACCTTGTTGACTGGTGTCTTTGGGCATTTGTGGTAGTTACATAATCTGGTGTCAATTTGAGAGGATTATGAGTGAAGGAATGGAGTCTGGTCTGTCAATCAAGATATAACAAGTGAAGCCTCTGTGTGGGCATGGCCTTCTCCTGAGAATTCTAGGAACTCCTATATTTTCCTCCTTGGAAGTGGGAGACATTCTTCTCTCCCTTTGATCACTTCCTTGGAGACTCTCTACTGACAAGACAGACTTCCTGTGAAACAGCCCTGAGGAAAAGCCACACGGACTTACCCTCATGCAACCAGACCTCTGAAGCCACGGAAGCCACGTGGAGACCCCAGCCAGCGCTGAGATGCTTACAACACCACTGGATCCAAACACTTTCTACCCACTGGCTTGTGATTATCCTGCATTCAGCATCATTGCATGTGTTTCATGAGTCTGAAGAGAACTTTATAGATTGGTATTGGACATATGGGCTAATATCAGACTTATGGGCTTGTACTGGATTGGGTTGGGATGCTTTCTTAATGTACAATTGCCCTTTATAGAAAACTCTCTCTTATACACATGAGTTTCTAGGAACTTGTTTCTCTAGTCTACCCGGACTAACACAGCATTCTACATTTAAATGCCTCTTCCACTTCTAAGGGCCTTTTGGGCGTAGTCACTCTTCTGTTAACAAAAGGGCTGGGCAGCACACTGACCCGACCGGATGTTCGACAGGAGAGAGATGCGGCATCATAAAGAGTGCAGCCTTGGAAGCCCCTGGGACAGTTCTCCCCGCCTGCTTGGTTCACAATAAGCCTGCATCCACTACACCACAGCGGGTTTTGATACTTCCACTTTGAAGGACCCTTCCGGTTGCTCTGGGCACACTCAGCTCATCCTACTTTGTTGTGCTGTTGATGTTTGAAGCAAGCTTGTCTGTCCCTAAAGAATCCCAGTTCACGTCTGGTTTACTTTTCCTCCTTTTACAGCCACTCAAATCAACGTTTAGACCTTAGAGGTAAAAATCTGGAGGACTTTTAAAAGATCAACTCTCTTTTATTTATGTGTTTGTTGATTTAGGTTTTTAAAGAAAAACATGTTCTGTGTTGCTGCACAGCCCCTCTCATCAAATGAAATCAGTAATAATATCCATTAACAAACCCCACCCCCATAAATGGAGGGGGTGCTTCCATCTGTCCTCTTCCCATAATGTCCTGTCCCTGCCTGCTCTCTGGCCTCTGACCCCACCCTGCCCCTGGCCTCCTTGCAGTCTTCAAAGCCTGACCCTTTGGTGTGAAAATCACTTTTCTTTGTTTTTCCTTATACTAATACACATTTACATATAATTTACATATCACTAACATATTTATCTTTGTAAGATTGACTAACTGTGCTGACCATGATGCTCTCTTGTTCTGTCCACGTCTCACGGTGCGCAGCAGAGTCTTCCCTGTTTGTGACGTGTTTGATGCGTGTTATACTGTTGTCTGATTGGGCCAGTCTGCGCATCCATTCCTCTCCACTGGGAGCGCTGCGCCTTTCCATCTCTTTGCTCTTATGGAATCGGCTGCAGAGAACAGAGGTGTGCTTCTGTCTGTCCGTGTTGTATTCCTTATTTCTTAATCCTCCTGTTTTAACGTAGGCTGATCATCGACCTAGATTTCACCCGCTTCTTAGTGCTCTTGCCCTATAATGGATTCAGTCTCAGGCTCGGGAGTAAGCAAAGCAATTCCAAAATAATGTTGACCACGCCCCACTGGATTCCTTAGTGAAGACAATAGAGGGGAAAAAGTGTTCTCCCTCTTTTTGTTGTTTTCTTTCTGTTCACAACTTCACAGTTCTTGTTGTGTGCCACTGTGGCTATTGCAATTCACGGTGACTCTGTGTTCTCGCCAAGTAGAACTGCCCCACAGGGTTGTAGTCTGTATGGAAGAGGTCTTTTCTCCCATGGAGCCTCTCGGATATTTGAACCACCAACCTATAGTTATCTGCTCAGCACTTCACCACTGCACCACAAGGTCTCCCTGGAAAGGGCTGAAGGCCATCAAAAATGGATTTTAATTGCCTTGCTTCCCCATCCGCAGGATACCCCTGCCTTTGAGTCAGCCTCCCAGGTCGCAGCTTCAGTCACTAGCAGGGACAAATGGATTTATTTTCCCCTGCTCCCCAAGCAGCTGTGCTCCCCTCTGCCTTCTGAAACTCCCTAGGAGGTGATTCAGATCCTTGCCCATCTCCATCCTGCACTCCGGTCCACTCTGGGCTGTCCCCTAGACTGTCCTCACAATGCCCTGACGCATGCCTCCCAAGTGAGCCTTGTCCTGCCTGGCTGTCCCTCGTCATCCCCTGGTCTTAACCCATTGAGGTGAGCCTGCTACAGCACAACTGGGACCCCTTGTTAGTCATATGTTGTACACTCCCCACACCAGCGCATTTTTCCAAAATGTTAATGATCTCCGCATCCTCCTCAAAGCAGAAGCATCCTGAACGTGACTGAAGAGACAAGGGGTGGCAAGGGGGCCTCCAAGCACATTTGTCTCCAATGAGCAAAAATGAAATCCTCTCCAAAGACTTACACGGCAGCTAACGTGCCCTCTCTACTCCCGCACAACACCGTCAGCTGTCCGCCTGGTGCATGTATGCAGCATCCGAAGCAGACCGGTCGTAGTTGATCCTCCATTGTTTAAAGCCCACACAGTGTTGTTGGCAGAGCTTTCGTATCCTGCACACGAGACTTAGAAGACGTGCCTGGAACGTGTTCTCCAGGATAAGGTCCAGAAGGCAGCAGAGGGGCCAGTGTGGGGTTTTCTTTATTCCGCCTGCCGCTGCGTCTGAAAGGTTAGAAGGGAAGACAGGCGCTCTGGGGGTGCGGAGGCCACTCGGACTCTTCTCCCCGATAATTAACCGAGGTTTGGGTCACAGTGTCCCTGCTGCTGGCAGGGATGTCCTGGGAGAACACAGCGAGGGGGTGAGGGAGAGAGCGGAGAAGTCATCGCAACCGTGGTGCTTGTCAATAATACAGGAAGGGAGAGGAGGAAGGCGGGTTGGGTTTGCTTTGGTTCAGTGGCGGGCCTTCTGCTCTAAGTACAAATGACTTTGAGCAAGTCCTAGAGGCCTCAGTTTGCTCAACAGCGGGAAAAACAACTATTGCCTACATACTGTACATACTTGTGTATAAGTCGAGATTTTTCAGCACATTTTTTAGTGCTGTCTTTGTGGTAACATTAGGTGCCTCGGCTGATATACGGGTCAGCTTATAGTCGAGTAAATACGGTAAATATCAAACCTCGTGGTTACGTGCCATCAAGTCAGTTCTATCTCACAGCGACCCTACGTGCAACAGAACAAAACATGGCCTGGCCCCGCACCGTGCTCTCAACCCTTGCCGTGTCGGAGACGATTGTGGAAGCCGCTGTGTCGATCCATCCCACGGAGGGTCTTCCTCTAGTTCACCGGCCCTCCACTTCTCCAAGCATGGGGTCTTTCTCCAAGGGCTGGTCCCCCTGTTAACAATTCAACATTGCTAATGTGCTATAAATGGGTTTAGTCGCTCATCAAAGAATGAAACTATTTCTGAATTTCTGCAGTGCCTTCCAGCTCCATGGCACTATGGATCTAGGAACTTGGTAATGAGGCTCCAAGAGTCACAGGGAATAGGACATGTTTTATTGAAAGGCTGAAGAAGAAAGAAAGGCGGGCTGCAGAGAGCCCAAGGGAGAGGCCCACGTAGGGACTTGGAGCTACTCTTCGTTCACCAGGAGTCACCGGGAGGCTCTTGGTGGTGCTGGTTTTGCATCCATTGGGTTCTCCCGGAAGAAACGCTATGATTTATATTTTATATGGAGACCTGTGACTGCTGAGTGGAACCTGACCTGTGGAAGGTGGAGCAGGGAGCAGAGTGGCAGGAGAGGAAGACCAGGGTTAGGACCTGGTAGACAGACAGATTTCAGAGGGATGAGTTTGTAAGAAAGAATGCCCTGAAGAGAATGGCGGGGAGTTTTATAGCCTGGGGTGGTGTGGGCATAGGTTTTACTGATTGTACACCTTCCATGGGGGCCACAATAGAATATGGACTCACTTGCCCATAGCCATCGAAACCTTTGGAGGTCTGGTGATGCTAAGGGAAATTATTAGCCTTGAGCACCGTGATTATGTGACCAAGTTGACTGCATTTGGCCAAGCAACTTCTACACCCACACACTCACTTCCTTCCCTTCTTTATCGCCTCACCTCACTGAGGCCAACAATGCCACCCAAAACAATGCTCTGTTTATGGGGACAGCGCTGTCAAAGCAGTTATGGGCCATGGCCTACAGAGCTTTATCTGAGGTCTTAAAATTTTAAAGTCCTTTTTCTGAGTCAAAGGCCATTCGACCCAGTTTAGCGCTTTAAAGAATGAATTGGCCCAATAAACCGGCTATTGAACTGAGAGCTCCCAGTAGAACTGTGAAAACAGGCTCCATCTCTGGGATTGTGGAGGCAGACTATGCAGAGGCCATCCTGGATGGACCTACCCAGCCTATGTCTGCCTCTCCCTGCCCTGGACTGTGGGAATTGTTGGGTGTCACTCTGCTTAGCTGGTCGAATCTCCTTGAAGTCCAGGATGCTGTGTGGTTGAAATGTGTGTGTGTGTGTGTGTGTGTGTGTGTGTGTGTGTGTGTGTGTGTGTGTGTGTGTGTGTATTTTTCCATCTAGTAGATTCATTTGTTTAATAAATATTTAAGGAAAGTACTCTGTTAAGCCTCAGACAACCAGAATAAATATTTGCTGAATTAACTTCAATACATAGCTCAGAAGCAACAATGCCCACACGGAAGAAGCACACCAGCAATGTGTGACCACGAGCTGTCGAAGGAATCAGGTATTAAGCATCAAAGAACAAAAAATCATATCTTTGTAAAGGTGGGTGAGTGCAGAGTGGAGACTCAAAGCCCATCAGTAGGCAACTGGACACCCCCTTACTGAAGGGTTGTGGGGAGGAGGTGAGCCAATCAGGGTACAGGCTAGCAATGATGAAACATATAACTTTCCTCTAGTTCTTAAATGCTTCCTCCCCCCAACTATCATGATCCCAATCCTACCTTACAAATCTGGCTGGACCGGAGGATGTACACTGGTACAGATAGCAACTGGAAACAGGGAATCCCAGCACAGATGACTCCTTCAGGACCAGTGGTGAGAAGGGCGATGCCTGGAGGGTGGAGGGAATGTGGGGTAGAAAGGGGGAACCGACTACAAGAATCTATGTACAGCCTCCTCCCTGGGGGATGGACAGCAGGGAAGAGGGCGGAGGGAGACAATGGACAGTGTAACTTATGACAAAACTATAATAATTTATGAATTATGACGGGTTCATGAGGGAGGGGGGAGTGGGGAGGAAGGGGCGAAATGAGCAGCCGATATTAAGGGCTCAAGTAGAAGGCAAATGTTTTGAGAATGATGATGGCAACAAATGTACATATGTTCTTGACACAATGGATGTATGGATGGATTGTGATAAGAATTGCATGAGCCCCCAATAAAATAATTTTTAAAAATCCTGATGGAAAGAAGATGATGTGAGAAAAAAGAGTGAGAGAGGGAGGGAACTAGGCAGCGGGACTGGCTCATACGTGAAAAAAAAAATGAAGGTGAGAAGCAACCACAGACACGGCTTCTGGAAAAGTCTGAAAAGAGAAAAAGAAAGAAGATACTTTTTATAGTCACTTTGCAAGAGACAGTGGGCAAGGATGAGGGGTCACAAAGTCCCTCCACCTCTAGGCTCTGCTGGACCTCGGAGGGAGAGAGGCAGCGGCAGTCAAAAATGCTGAACCCAGAGCTGCACTGGTTCTAATTTGGATGACATTGGGGACCAGGCTGCCACACACTAATTGTGACTCTCACTGTCCTTCGTGGTAACCCGTGGGGCACTAATCACATTGGGAATTACAGATTTTTTAATTTGTTAACCTGCTTGTTAATCTGTTAAGTTGTTCATTGCTAGCAAGTTATTGATTTGCTAACTCACTGATCTATTTGTTGTGAATCAAGTTGATCCACTTGTTCATTAACCTAGCTGTCCTGGTGGCACAATGGCTATGCAGTTGGCTGCAAACCAAAAGGTAGGCAGTTCGAATCTACCCAAAGGTCCTGAGGAGAAAGAAGTGGCCATCTGCTCCCGTAAAGCTGACCCCATGGGGCAGCTCGACTCTGTCACCTGGGGGACCATAAACCAAAATCAAGTTGCCTGCACCTCACACGGCCAGAACAAGCTCTATACACCATGCCTATTTGCTCACAGTGCACGCAGCCCAATACCAGGCAAGAGTATTTGTTGAATGAGTGAATAAGGGCTGAAATTACTTAATCTTCCTAAGCTTCAGTTCCCTCATTTGTAAATAGGAATTAAAGATGACTTTACTTCTTAGAGCTGACAAGAAGATCAAAGGAGGGAAATTATTTAGATGTTGAGCTTATAGGAGGTATTCAAGAGAGGGCTACTGCCTGGCAGTGTAGTGGATATGCATTAGGCTGCTAACTGGAAGGTCAACAGTCTGAAACCACCAGCCTGTCCGCTGGAAAAAGATGAGGCTTTCTACTCCTGAAAAGAGTTACCATCTCGGAAACTCACGGGAGCCATTCTACTCTGTCCTAGAGGGTTGCCGGGAGTCAGAATTGACTGGCTGGCAGTGAGCTTAGTTTGGGACAGGATCTAACTAATATCAATACTTTCATCCTTACCCCTACTCCTCACTTATCAATTATCTTATTATCTGACATTTGCAAGGATAGTGAAAAATATCTATGCAACTGCTGTGTATATTATCAGTATACATCTGGCAGTCACCAATGCAGAGGGCAAGATGAAGGTGATGCTGGCTGTGATGGTGAAGTCTTTGTGTCAACTTGGCTGGGCCTGATTTTCAGTGGTGTAGCCATCACATACTAATGTCATTTCCCAAGTACACCCTCAACACAAGAATACTTTCTTCTAGTAAATTGGCATTCTATGATGCTCACCTTCCCGACACAACCGCTGAAGACAAAGTGGGTGAATAAGCAAA
>NW_022103968.1:9733098-9750734 GCF_000313985.2 Echinops telfairi
TTTTCGTGATGCACATTTTCTTTACATAAAACTCTCTCTTATACATGAGTTGCTGTGGATTTGTTTCTCCAAAGTACCCAGACTAACACAGATGTACACTATACATGAGAGAGGTACATGAGATGGTCTTTGGTCAGGTCACGACCCTCCCACACCACCACGGTGTCAGGGACTATGTGAAAACTTTGACTCTACTGGTGCCAGCCTGCCCTGTGGGTATTTGCCATCCAGTCAGAGGGCCACCCTATGTCACTACTGACTCCTTCCCTCTCTTCCGTCCTTACTGCCTCCCCAGAACCCCCAATGGGCTGGACACTCTCCTAGCCCCACCTGGCTCTCCTCAGAATCCTCCTCTACCTTTGCCTCTTCCTCAGCCATCTTCCCCGCTCCCCTTCCCACCACTGCCATAGCCAAGAACATTAGGTGACTGCTACCACAGGAAGAGCCACAACACTCGGCCAAACACCACCAGATAGCCAACTCAGAAGGAAGTCAGCAGGGACCCTGCCTGCAATGAGCATGGTAGTGTGGACAGCTGCGAACGGGTGCGAGGCCCCGCTCCCCCCGACACCCCAGCATGCCAGCCTGGGTGAATGAGGGACCTGGCCTGCTAGTCAGAGCCATATCAGATCTCCTTACTTATCAAAGTACATCCCCCGGCTCCCATTCTCTGAGTGGGATTTCTGATCTCTGTTATCACTTGATGGAACCGGGGCTGTATATGCAGCTCTAGCTTGCTAAAACACTCCTAAGGGATATAGACCTATATTGAGCAATTATAAAGATGGTGCAGGACTGGGCGGTGTTTCATTGTATCGTATGCAGGGTTGCTATGAGCGGGAAGCACCTTGATGACACCTAACACCATCACCTACATTGACCTAGGAACTAATGTTTTCAAACATGCCACACAGGGCACAGCACAGGAGTGCCCCGTGGTTCACACAGTCCATGTGCTTGACAGCTAAGCAAGAGGCCGGAGGTTTAGGCCTCCCCTGAGGCTCCTCAGATGAAAGGCCTGGTGATCGACTTCTGAAAGCCAGCAGTTGAAAGCTCTACGGAGTACAGGTCTCCTCTGACACCTGTGGCTGGGTTGCCACGCGCTGGCATTGACTTAGCAACTAGTTCCCTGGTACAGCCTTTCTCACGGCTCTGAAGCTCTGCGGTTGTAGCCCCAAAGCACCCACGAGTGATCTGTAACTTCCCTGACTCGCATGGGTAGCTGTTGGGTTGGGCCCCATGTCATTGTTGGCCAACCTTTTTGTCAGTCATCTGCTTGGGCTCAGTCTAAACTCTAACCCAACTCACTGCCGCCAAGTGGATGCCGACACATCGCTGGCCCCTAGGACGGGGCAAAGCTGCCTCTGCAGGGTCCCGAGATGGTCGCTCTTTACAGAAGAAAAAAGCCTCATCTTTCTCCCACGGGGCAGCTGGTGGCTTCAAACCAACAGAGTAACAGCTTGAAAACGAAAAGGAAATGCATTTTGAAGGTCAACAAGACTCAGAGCTCATCTGTCACTGAGTGAAGGATAACTGTCCCCAAAACAGCTCCACCATGTACAGCTCTTGCTATCCGTTTATTTGTTTTTGATCAACCCACAGACCATGAAGCGTGATCGAGACAGCAGACTTTTCCCCAATGCCTCCCTCAAACAGAACCTCCACATGGAAGGCAAGGGAAGCAATGGAGGGGTTCCACTCTGTGGGGGTGGGCCATCTTCGCTCTCATTCTCCCTGCTATCGTATCAATGCAGACTCAGAGTGACCCCCCCCCCATAGGTTTCTGAGATTTTAACTGTTTACAGAAGTAGAACTGCCAACCTTGCAGATCTCAACCAAGGCATAACTGCCACGCCACCATTCTTCCATTTTCAGAGATGCCCTACAGCACCTGAGCATAGTTGAGGGTCCACAGAGCCCAGGTCAGCAAACTCTGGCAAAGGTCATGGGGGTTTGAATCAACCTGTTACCAACAGCCCAGTCCTAGCGTGAGCCCCTGCAGGTGCCTAGCTGATCTTGCTCGATAAAGTCCCTTTGGGGGTTTGCTAAGGTAACCTTAGCTCTATTTCTGTTCTTTCAGGCTAAACAAACCTAAACAAATGAGCAGCAGAATTAGGTTTAGCAGCCTCTCAATCTTATTTAAAGGCGTCCTATCGGCACAGTGGGTTCAACATTAGGCTGCTTACTGAAGGGTTAGCAGTTTGAACCTACTCACCGCTCCATAGAAGAAAGCTGTATTAATCTGCTTCCATCAAGACTGACATCCTGGCTTTCCGCCTGGTGGGAAGAGGAGAGCCTGAGGATGCCCTGGGGATCACTCGGTAGGGGGGGTCTTTAGTGGCATGCAGTCGGAAGGCAGACTTGAACTAGGGCATGTGGGGGTATACCGGGAACCCAAGCCAGCTGCCTCAGAACACTGGGACACTGATCCCTGAGCCCTGGATCTTCAGGGTGCGTATCATGCTCCAGAGGCTGCATCGGTGAGACCCCAGTTCGGACCTCCACTGGGTGAACAAGACTCTACCTAGACACACTTGTAACCTGGGGACACCAGCAAACACGCGGTGTCTGAGTTAGAAGACAGCAGTACCAAGAGTGGTGTACGGTTGGCTGGCGAACAAACAAGGTCTTGGTACATCGACACGCTGTGTGCCGTATTAACATACATGCTATCCCAGAAATCCTGTGATGCCCATTCTGTTATATTCTGCGCATGCTTGTTTCTATTAGGGCGTACCTCAGAGGGGGGTCGCTATGGGGGCTCACCCTCTTGAAGCTGCCTTATTGTTCGGTACATGAAACCCATGAATGAAGAACCCACAGGGGAAGAAACTCTAAGAGGGGTTTGGGGGAAGGGGGATATAGAGGGGTGGGGAGATAAGAGGGAGATGATGTCAAGAAGCCCAGGAAGGAAAAGCATGTTTTGGAAAACATGTATGATTGTGGAAGAAGAAACTGCACAATTATGTTTGGCATGATTGGAGAATATTTATGTTATGTTATGTTATCTTATCTTATGTTATCTTATGTTATGTCATGTCATGTCATGCTATGCTATGCTATGTTATGTTATGTTATGAAGGATGTTTTGTATGTTATGTTTGGCATATGGAAGGATGTGGCATATGTTTTGTTCCCAAGTTACAGCAAATGTAAAAAAAGGGAGGGGGCGTAGATCCAGGAATGGGTTTGGGGCTCACACTAAATCCTAGCTCCAACTTTAGAACAATCAGCTCTTACATCATGGCCCTGCTGCATACTAACGTTCATGAAATGATCACTAAAGATCACGGTGCTACAGCAAAGGAAGAGACCAGATGGTGCCCAGCTATCAACTGGAACAGTGTCTGGGGTCTTAAAGGTTTGTATTCAAACAAGTAGCCATCTAAGCAAGGAGTCAACTAAGTCCACACGGAAGAAGCACCCCAGCTTGTGTGATTCAGAGATGATCATTAAAAAATTCAAGTCTGGTGAGGAGAGAAGCATTAGAGCAAAAATTTAGGAACACCCAATTTGTGGAGGGCTCTGGGGGACATTCCCCCTCCCATGGCTAAATCGCCTGCCAGATGAGTTATGCAATCACAATCCACTCTAGTCCCCTCCCCCATCCCATCTTCATGCTTTACTCATCCTTTGGTGGGAGTCCAAAACCCATTTGCAGAATATCTCGTCAGATGAGCCACTGGCAGATCCACTCTAGCCACAGGCAAGAGTCTCGAACAGCCTAACAGGCAGAGATGATTGTCATCTCGATCATGCTTGGTTGACCTTGGCCAGCTGCCCTCCCTATAGACGGTACCTGAACATGTTCTGGGTGCAAGTATCTCTTTCTGGTTCCATGACAGAAATCTCTTCTCTGGCTTTTTTTAATGTTGTTGGGGGTCTGTCCCTTCTTATGCATTATTTGTATCTTTATCAGTATACTATGATGTTTTTATCCTTACCACCTTAGCGCGATTTTGTTTTTCGTTTTTTTCGGGGTTTTTTTTTTCCTTCGGTTGGGTCTCCAGGATGTGAAGCACAGGAGGAGTGGGTGAATGAGAATAACTGATGCAAAGGCTTATAGGGAAGGCAGGGATGGGGGGTGGATGATGCGGAGGGTCAGGGGATCTCGGGAGTAAAGAGTGGAGGCAGGATGGGGGAGGGAGCACTAGAATGGATTGTGATCGCATAACTCATCTTAGAGGTGATTTAACCATGGGAGGGGGGATGTTCTAAAAAAAATTGATGTGGGTGACTGTACAATTCTCCTTGATATGATTGAACTATTGAATTATATAATATGTAAATTACTTGCCAATAAAACTGTTGAAAAATGATAATAATATTAAAGGGGGGGTAGATTTATATCCACAGGAATCCCGTAAAGTAGTTCTACTCCCTCCAATAGGGTTGCTATGAGTCAGATTTGACCTGATGGCAGTAGGCAACCTCAACAGACTGCTCATGTTGAAAGAGGCATCGAACGGCTTCCTTGAATGTCATTATATCAAAAAAAAAAAAAGAATGTCATTATATCTACAGACTATCCGGTTGATGACATCTATTTTAAGTCTCTCAGAAGACCAAATTCCAATATTTGGAGAGAGAAGACATTTTCCTTGCTTGTCCTCTCCCGCAGTTGTTGACAGTTTAAAATCCCCCTTTTGGAATAAAGGTGAATCTAAGAATATTCAGCGCCAAGTTAAGCTAGTGAGTCAAAGTCAGGGGAGTGTGATTCATGAGACAAAATTAAAATAATTAATGCTGCAGGCAAACTAAATAAAGATGAGGGGTGTGGCGATAAGCAGGCCTGACTCTCCGAATGGGATAAACTACTGAGAGATGATGTTTGGGGGCCAGTCGTGAAGAAGTTAAGATAAGAAGAGGGCAGTCAGGCTAAGAAAAATGTCCTGAATATTCCTGTGTTAGAAGACAGGTTCTCTCCCTTTCCTCCCCCCACCTTCCCCTCCCCTCCTGGTACCGCTATTCTCATATTGGTTCTGAGGGTTTTATCTGTCCTGGATTCCCTGTGTCAAGAGCTCTTATGTGTACAGTGTACATTCTCTGGTCTAGACGGATTTATAAGGTAGAATTGGGGGCATGATAGTGGGAGTGGAGAAAGCATTAAAGAACCAGGGGAAAGATTTATGTTTCATCGGTGCTATACTGCACCCTGACTGGCTAGTCTCTTCTTTGTGACCCTTCTGTAAGGGGATGCCCAATTGTCTACAGATGGGCTTTGGGTCTCCACTCCGCACTCTCCCTCATTCACATTGATATGATACTCTGTTTTGGGTCCTTGATGCCTGATATCTGACCCCATCGACACCTCGTGATCACACAGGCTGGTGTGCTTCTTCCATGTGGGCTTTGTTGCTTCTCAGCTAGATGGACCCTTGTTTATCTTCAAGCCTTTAAGACCTCAGATGCTATATCTTTTGATAGCTGGGCACCATCAGCTTTCTTCGCTACATTTATTTATTCACCCATTCTGTCTTCAGCAACCGTGTCGAGAAGGTGAGCATCACAGAATGTCAGGTTATTAGAACAAAATGTCCTTACATTGAGGGAGTCCTTGAGTAGACACCCAATGTCCATCTGCTACCTTAATACTTAATATATAAATACATGTACATAGATCTATGTCCCTATCATTATTTTAAAATATACTACATATGTACGTGCCTGTATTTAGACCTCAATAAATGTCCTTTGCCTCCTAGTTCTTTCTTCTATTTCCTTTTACTTTCCTCTTGTCCCACTATCATGTTTGGCCTTCATTCAGGTTTCATTAATTCTTCTTGGCTACATTACCCTTGATCAAGCCCCACCAGGCCACTTATGCCCTCCTCACCATCGATTTTAAATCACTAGTTGTTCCCCTGTCCCTGGGTTTGTTGACACTCCCCTTGCTTTCCCCCACCTCCATCTGTTTTTATAAGTAAAGTTTTATTGAACGCAAACAAACCAACTCATCACAACCAAACCAACTCATGTACATATGCATCATCTATATTCTGCTTGCACTACAATGGCTGTGTTGAGTAGTGGCAACACAGTCAGTCAATAGAGCCTGCAAATCCCAAAACAATGACTACCTGGTGCTTTACAGAAAACGTAAACCATCTTCTGTACTAGATGCTTCCTATGCCATCATCCAAATTATCTGAGTGGTCTTGGTGTGCACTGATAAAATGCTCCCAACCTGTGTGCAGGCATACACTGGAGAGAGAAATCCACCTTGCTCATTCATGACAAGTATCTCTGCACAACAGGCTTGCCTTGCCTTCTCAGCAGCTTCGCAGGACAGCACTCGACTAGCCAAGAAAAGGATTCCTGGAGGGGCAGAAGCAAAAGTTGCTGATCGCTGATGACCTTAGAGAGATGCTGCAGCGGTGACTTTCCTCCTGTGCCACACAAGAGGAGAGGGGCTGCAAAGCCCAGCTCCAAGTCCAGCAAGTCCAGCATCCCTGCTCTACAGAAGCAAAACCAAGCTGAAGACTCTCTCTCTCTCTCTCTCTCTCTCTCTCTCTCTCTCTCTCTCTCTCTCTCTCTCCCCACCACTCTCCCTCTCTCCCTTTCTCTTCTTTGCTTGGTAACAGATTTGGCCAATCCTCCACTTAATGAGATGATTTTCATTCCAGCCACTCAGAAATTTCAGGTTTCTATTTTATTCGCAGCTAGTGCAATTCCTGAAGAACAGCCAGCCAATTTCTATTAAACTTTGCCATTTGTTTAAGAGAACTGCTTATTGCTGGAACTACCCACAAGCAGAGGAGGTGAGGAGCTGGCTTTCCACAGAGAAACCCAGTTCCTGGAGGGAGAAAGAAATGGTCGCAGCTGCTGCTGCCACCACCCTGCCTGGTGGTGGTGAAATGACTCGTTGACAGTCTCTGCCAGCTGGCATCTCTCTGAGAGGGGCCATTTGTCATTTTGACAGGAGGGCAGGAAAGGGATTGACTGATAGTTTTAATTCTCATGCTAGAAAACAGACTTGTTCCAAAAGTAAGTGCCTGCAATTAATAGGCTGTTGTAGAAAATCATTAATCCCTAAAAATCCTTCATCTGTCCAAAGACAGGCCTCATTGGGGTATTTAACAAAAAAATTTTTAAAAGCCAGTTCGGATTCCACTGCTCACATATTCCTGGCAGCCTCATTCTTTTCTCCATGGCAGTCAGCCAGCAACTCGGCTTCTACTCCACCAGCTTGGCATCCCCTAGTGCGAAGAGAAACCCTCCCTCCCAACTTCCCATCCCAGGGAAGATGAGGATTGGTCCCGGGAGAGTCACGTGCCCATTCTTGACCAATCGCTGCATGAGGACAGGAGTTCTTGACTGGCTAGGCTGCGTCAGTCATATGCCCAGCCCTATGGCAGGGGTTGAAGCGAGAAGTTGAGGCAGGCTCTCCAAGGAATGAGAAGAATAGAAAGGCCCTCAAGCCACCAAAACTGTCGCTACTGTGATCGATCCTCACTCTTAGTGACCCTCTCAGTCCCTCACTGCCATCGAGTCAATGCTGACGCATAACAACCCCCCTTGTGGGTTGCTGAGACCGTAACTATTTACGGGAGTAGAAAGCCTAGTCTTTCTCCAACAGAGCTGCTAGTAATCTCGAACCGCTGACCATGGAAATTACAGCCCAATACATAACCACTACACCACCAGGGCTCCTATAGTAAGCCTAGTTACCCTATATACAACAGAATGAAACACTGCCAGTCCCACACCATCCTCACAATTGTTATGTTTGAACCCATGGCTGCAGCCTCTATGTCAATGCACCTCGTTAAGGGTCTTCTTCTTTTTGGCTGGCCCCCTACTTTACCAAGCACAATGTCCTTCTCCAAGGACTGCTCTCTCCCATCATTCTCCACTGTCCGCATCTGTGATCACCATGACATCAGCTGTGGTGTGATTACTGCTTCTGCAGAGCTATGGGCGCTCGGAGAGGTCTAATTGCTTTTTTCTGACATAACTCATTAATATTTTCAATCTTTGTTCCTTGAGCAAGCTTTAAAGAGAATCCCCTGAAACCCAAGTCCTTCTAAATGGTAATGGTGATTTTTTTTTCTTACCAAGACCAATTTCATTCAACAGTGCCTTTGCTTTTTTTATTTCCTACCTTATTATCCTGAATATATTATTGTAGCATTAAGCCAACCAGTAACTTAGGAAAACACAATGTTCAAATGCAAAGATCCCAGCTGGATTTAGACCTTTGGTTAGAAGAGAAATGCTCTCATTCCAGAATGACTTGAAAAAGCAAAGGCTTTGTGATAAGCACATGTGGAGATTTGCGTTCTAAAATTCTAAAATATCCACTGCTGTTCCAAAGTTTCCAAGCGCACATGAATAAAACATGCTGATTTCTCATGGGAAATGCGTTCAGATGTTGTCCAAACAATAGCCATTTGGAAGTCCACTGAGGAGTGTAGGTCCACTCCCCAGTTGGTTTTTCAGGTTGCTTCTTGGGCATCTGCAGTCCCCAGCCCTGAGAGTGCTTGCTTCTCATATTGTAGGAGGCACAACGGAAAACACAATCCCTCCCTTAATTCGACCTTCAATTTGTGTTGTCAGGAGGCACACAAGCCACTGCAGATTATTACCATATTGCTTTGCATGGTGTTTCTATTGGGCATTTGCATTTTATTTTAGTTGGGCGTTTGCATTTTATTGTAGGTCACTGTCTATACTGGGATTTTGTTGTTTGTTGTTCAGTGCTGTACAGTTGGCTCTGACTCAGACTGTGTATAACAGAATTGAGGGGGGAGGCAGGGGGAACCAATCACAATGACCTACCTATAACCCCCTCCCAGGGGGGTGGACAACAGACAAGAGGGTGGGGGGAGACATTGGACAGTGCAAGACATGAAAACATAATAATAGCTTGTAAATTATCAAGGGTTCATGAGGGAGGGAGGGGGAAAATGAGGAGTTGATATCAATGGCTCAAGTAGAAAGAAAATGCTTTGAAAACGATGGTGGCAACATATGTACAAACATGCTTGACACAATGGATGTACGTATGGATTGTGATAAGAGTTATATGAGCCCCCAATAAAATGATTTTTTTTTAAATAAAATAACAGAATTTAACCCCAGCCAGGTCCTGTACCATCCTCACAGTAGTTGTTCCCTTTGAACCGTAGTTGCAGCCACTGTGACAATCCATCTCATCAAAGGTCTTCCTCTTTTTGAATGAACCTGTTCGTTACCAATCTTGATATCCTCCTCCAGGGGCTGATCCCTCATGATAATAAGTCCGATTCACCAAGAAGATGTATCACTCTTAAATATGTGTGTCCCTAATAAGAGAGCTTTCAAACATGCGAAGCAAAAATCAATAGAACTATAAAGAGAAACAAACACAATCTCAAATTACAATAGGAGATTTAAGAACCCTTCCCTCAACAATTGATTGAACAGATAGTTAAAAAAGAATAAGGATATACAAGCCATAAACAACACCATCAGTCAAGTCGACTGAATTTTCACTTAGGACATACCCTACCCAAAAGAGACAACATTCTTTTCAAATACATGTGGCACATGTTCTCAGCCATAAAAACCAACAGCAAACTCACTGTCATCGAGTTGATTCCAACTCATAGCAATTTCAACTCGGTGTTTCTGAGGCTGTGAATCTTGACAGGAGCAGATAGCCTCATCTTCCTCCCATGGAGGGGCCTGTGGGTTTGAACCCAGGACCTTATTGTTAGCAGTCCAATGTTCCAATAGCACATTAGGGATCCTCAGCTATAGAACAAATTTCAAGGAATTTTAAAAGATTCAAGTCATTCAAAAACAAAAAAACAAAAAACATTTTCCTGACCATACTGGAATTAAATGAAATCAATAACAGAAAGTTATCTAGAAAATCCCCAATATTTGCAGGTTCGGCAGCCTGGACCTTGAGCGCTTCATGATACAGTCACAACTTGTGCTTCTAATATTGCCTTTGCAGTAATGGTAACTAACTCTTTACCCAGTGTTTACTGTAGTCTAGTTTTAGTATTCACGGTGACCCTATGAAATAGATGTTGTATTATCCCTGCTTTATCGGTGACAGAACTGCACCAAAAACAGTAAAGGAAGTTTCCTAAGATCAAAAGGCCATGGGACTATTAAATTGGGATTTGCACAGGAAGTGCCCTGGTGGTTCAGTATTTAAACACTGCTGGTACCAAAAGGTTGGTTCTTCAAATCTCCTGGCTGCTCCATGGGAGAAGATCTACAGCCTTGAAACCCATCTGGGGAAGTTTTGCTCTGCCCTAAAGGGTTGATAAGGGTTGGAACCAACTCAGTGGCAGTGGAATTTTTAGTGTGGGCCTACAGTCTGTGCCCCCAGGCAATGCCCTCCCTCCTCTGCGGTCCACGAGAGCCACTGGTCATTTCACAGACAGCTGCAGGTCTATACTGGGGCTGTCCCCTCGCTCGGCTCTGTTCTGCCTGCCTTCACCACATGGTCAAGCATGAGTTCTTCTCCATCTGGGCATCTGAATGTTCAGCTCAACAAGACTTCTTGCTTCTCGTGGCAAGCCCACAATTCCTCCTGTGAACTCCTGACATGATTTCTGGAATGTTCTATGGTAAAATCAAAGAGTTGGATCCACAATGAGGACAGAGCCCATCCAAAGCAGGGGACATGGCTTTTATGAATCAAGAATAAAATAAGATCATTGATAAAATCAGCATTTCTTTCTGAATTCCCTTTCCCACCAGATAAAGCTACTTCTCTCGCCTCACCTTGGGTTATTCCCTAGGCAGCTGAGCCTAACTGGCTGCATGGGCACCGCCTCAGAAGTAGGTTTGCTTCCTGTCTGCTCGTCTCTAGCACACATCAGTCCAGCCCAGGTTGGGACTGCCTTATTGCCCCTGGATTCTAGATGCTCCGCAGATCCTAAGCCTGGCTCCCTATAGCTCTTGGATCCAGCCAACAGTACTGCTGATCAGAGTGTATTCAGAGTGACCTTTGTACAAGAGGACCTTGACACCTGGCACTCCCTCAATCCCAATTCTTCCTTTCTGAGTTCCAATGACATTTTCTCTTAGGGATGTCTCCCACCTTTAGCCATTAGACTGTGAGCTCTTTGAGGGCAGGGCCTCACCCTAGCTGCCCCAATTTTAACCCCTGCCCCTAGCTCATAGTTTGCCCTCAATAGGCATGCCCTCAGAATGAACCTGGTAACTAAGGTGGAAATGAATGCTCAAACAAACAGAACCCATCGTCATCAAGTAGATTCTTACCGATAACAATCCTATAGTGCAAAATAGAACTGTCCATAGAAATAGAACTGTTCCTAGGCTAAAATCTGTACAGTGACCCACGGCCACATTCTTTTCCCCACCAAGCAACTAGCTAGTGGGTCCAAACCACTGACCTTCTGGTTCACCACCGAGCACTTTGACCTCTGCGCCAGCAGGGCTCTCTTAAAATGAACTCTCTTGACTATACTATGAACAAGATTAGCATATTCTTGTTTTTCACTGGACATTTGTACCCTCTCTATCACAGGAAACCTCCTGCCTGGGTCGTAGGAATCAAAGGCCTCCAAGAACATCCTTTCCATCCCAGAGCCGCCCCCAATGTACGTGGTGGTAATGTCCTTTAGCAGCAGTCCTTTGCCTCCAAGATGAATTGATCAAGGGCCCGCCGTGTGGTGTTTGCCAGTGTTTCGGTGTGGTGTTTGCCAGTGTTTCTCTGGCTCCGTTGTGCCATGCTAGCCTCCTGACTGCCTCTGCCGCCAACTGGGTTTACAAAATACACCCTCCCCGGAGCGCCAATTCCTGTACATGAAATCGGGCTGATGGGATTACGGATGAGTGGCACAGCACAATGGAATCACAGTGGTCATTCCCAATGAACGCAGATCCATTTAGGGGCTGGGGAAGCTGGTGCTCGCTTGATTCATGCCTCTTAAACCTTAGAGACGACAATGGAGACTCTTGTTGATTTAATTTGATCTCTGTCAAGAAACGCAACTCAGTGTAAGTCATGACCCAACTAGATTTCAAGTAAACATCCTCTAGTCAGAGGGCGGCAGAGGCCGGCGTGCTCCTTCTACCCCCTCCCGGCCCTGACGCCTGGTGCTTTGGTGTCAATCCAGCTCAATCGCTTTCAGGATCCAGCGTTGTGCTCAAATTTGTTACTTCTGTTGGCATTTACTGTTTTTCTTTTCTTTTTTCCCTCTTTTTTCCCCAGGAATTAGCTTGGGCAGATCTTAGGAATCCCTCATTTTTCCATAAGCACCATTTGTGTACTATCTCCCAGGGGAGGGAAATAAGCAGAACACGGCAGGATACTGCTTTTCCAAGAAGAGATGATGGGAGAGCTTTGCATGCTTCTGACATCCTACCTTCTGATTTGATGCTGGGACATACAGGAGATGACAGATGTGAGTGGCTCAGGCAGCTGACTGCTCCTAAGATGTTCTAAAGAGTCCAGTGTCCCATAAAACACCATCTAAATACAACTTTCCTCTAGTTCCTAAATGTTTCCTCCCCGCTCCCACTATCATGACATGAATTCTACCTTGCAAGTCTGGCTAGACCAGAGGATGTACCCAGGTACAGATAGGAACTGGAAATCCAGGGAATCCAGGGCGGATGAGTCCTATAGGACCTATAGGTCTGAGTGGCGAAACAGGGAGGGTAGAGGGAGAGTGGGTAGGAAAGAGGGAACCGATTACAAGGAACTATATGTGACCTCCTCCCTGGAGGACGGACAACAGAAAAGTGGGTAAAGGGAGACGTCGGACAGGGTAAGATATGACAAAATAATAATTTATAAATTATCAAGGGCTCATGAGGGAGGGGGGAGCAGGGAGGGAGGGGAAAAATGAGGACCTAATGCCCGGGGGCTTAAGTGGAGAGAAAATGTTATGAGAATGATGAGGGCAATGAATGTACAAATGCGCTTTACACAATTGATGTATGTATGGATTGTGCTAAGAGTTGTATGAGCCCCTAATAAAATGATTTAAAAAAAACACACCATCTAAAACCACAGCTCTGGCTCTAAACAAACTCAGGGAGGAGGAGGTCCTGAGCTGGTGTCAGAGTCCTGTCTTATCAAGGTACAGCAAGGTCCCTGCTTAGCACTCGTCCCCAGGCCACACCAATTTCTGATGTCCTGCCAACGTTCCTCATTGATATTTAACAGATTTCACTTTTAATCTCATTTGACTTTCAAAATGCTGTGTAGCAAGCAGAGTAGGTATTGCCATTTCTGTTCTAGAGAGATGGAAAATGGACTTGCTATGGGTATTCGCTCTTCCTGTTTGCCAGCTCGCTCTCTCTCTCTCTCTCTCTCTCTCTCTCTCTCCAGATAACAGTGTCCCTCTCTCCCATGGAAGCCTTCTGCTCCCCCTGAAAACAGCTGATTTTCATGAGGCTGTCCACCGCAGGACCCTACTTCTGCTTCTGTGTCTATGTTCCCACACTGTTGTCACCGCTGCCACCACCCCGACTTAGCTGAAGGGGATGGCCATGACCTAAAACCTAGGCACGAGGCTTCTCAGTCCTTGGAGACTGCTTCTTGACCACGGGGCAGAACCGCTCAGGCTGCCTTTTCTAGAAATTAAACATGCAGGTGCAATCCCCCAGATTTCTAATCCAACACAGAATATGCTCCCTGAAACAGTTTTAACTGCAACCCAAGCGCCCGATTCTGGCCTGTTGGAGAAACAAAGGAGGCACGGGTCCCAAAGGGGCGTGAAGAAGAAACACATGAATGAAGCCTCTGGTGAGTCCCCTCGGACCGTGGATGAGGGACGTGAGTGGCCTTGCTGGTGTTAAGGACAGAACAGGGAAGCTGGAGAATCCCATTGGGTGCGGGGTGGAAACACCTTAAGAGTAAGGGAGCAGTCAAGAAGAGTTCAGCAGATAAACTGCTGGAAAATGTACTAATTCAAGGACCCTGCGAAGAGCCCTCCCTCCCACCCTGAGCATGCTCAGTGGGGAAAGAAATGACCTGAAGAAACCTTGTTACCCATTAGAATAACAAAACCACACCCACTAGCCACAGGACAGTTTTCCCATCACCACACTTCTGACCTTGACTCCATAGGGAAAATGAGGGATGGACCCCAAACTTATCAGAAGTCCCCCCAAATAATCATGAATATCCCTTCCCTTAGTTATCATACATTTGTAAAAGTAGAATAAGTATCTCTGCACGGTATCACCGTGGGCCATCTCCACTCCTCCAGATTGACCCATTCCTTCCTCAGAATGCACTCTCGCTTTGAAATAAGTGCTTAGCTGAGTGAAAGGCTGTGCCTGTCTGAAACACACGTTCCTACCGAGGTTGAGCCACTAGCACTCGCACTCTTAGGAGGAAAGTGGAGCGGGAGGCCAGGGACATCCGCAGAGGGTAACACAGAGGCTGTAGATCTTTCCAGATTGCTTGACTTTCCTCCTGAGGACCAGCTGCCGGGTTCAAACCGCTGACCTTTCAGTTAGTACTCGAATGTACAACCCACTGGCCCACCGAGACTCCTTTCTTGGCTTTAGTCCCCAAAACTAAACCCACTACTATCAAGTCAATTCTGTGTCATTGTTGCTGTTGTTGTCATTGTTAGGTGTCTAGAGTGCCGATCTATAGTGACCCGATATGTGGGATACAAAAAGGCTTTCCCCCAGTTTGTCTCCCCCAAAGATAGGTCAAGCCTAAGAGGCTGCTTGCTAGCACATGGTGGGATGTCAGATGCTTGGAGATATTCTCCCTGAAAGCATCCAACCATTCAGAGCCATCAGACACTATTGTTTATCCCACCATAGGTGGGGCACACACCCTACTGATAAGGATAATGATGGTCTCCCTGGAGAGCCCAGAGTGAAGGTCAAGCACACTCAAGGAAGATCAAGGTTAAGCTGCCATCTTGAATCTAGGATCCGCCCATCTTGTCACATGTGTACCCCTAATCCCTCCTCTTCCTATTGCGTGTGTACCCCTAGATCGTTCCCCTCCCATTGCTGCATTGCTTATGGTACAACCCCTTCCTGTGACGTATGTGGTTACCTGTGATCAGGGGGCTTGCACGGCCCTAAGTATATATAAGCCTTGGTTAGAAATAAATCTCTCTCCTCTCTCCTCCTCTCATCTCCCATCCCCACGTGCACCACCAAGAGGGGCTGAGATGAGCGTGCTACTATGGAATGTGTCTGACTCCTTTATTTTACTCTTTCCTATCCCTCTTATTCTCTATGACTTTACTATGATCTTTATATATTATCGCCGTACAATTGCGCCTACAGACCCGTGATACTGTCAGGGGCTTCGTACCCTGATGACATAGATACACAACAGAAAGAACCCCTGCCCGTCCTGCACCATCCTGACCCTTGTTCCTATGCTGGAGTTCATTGTTGCAGTTTCAGCCATTGGGTGAGTTCACTGGCTGAGAGGCTTCCTCTTTTTCTCTGTCTACTTGACCAAGCATGATGTCCTTCTCCCGAGACTGGGCTCTCCTGACAACATGCTCAAAGTACATAAGAGACAAAGTCTCGCCATCCGTGCTTCTAAGGAGCACTCTGGCCAGACTTCTCCCAAGACAAATCGGGCTGTCCTTTTGGCAGTCGAGGGTACTTTCAAAATTCTTCTCCAGCACCACAATTCAAGTGCATCGGTTCTTCTTCGGTCTTCTCACTTTTAGCAATCCTATGTAGGGTTTCCAAGATGAGGCATCTCTGCAAAAGCAAACAGCCTCATTTTTCTCCCAAGGAATATTATTTTAGCTAATATTTTTGAGACCCTACTATGTGCCAGGGGGCACCCTGGCTGTGCTGTGGGCTAGGCACTGGGCTACTAACTGCAAGGTTTAACTCCACCAGCTGCTCCTCTGGAGAAAAATCAGTCTATCTGCTCTCATAAGGATTGAGGGCCTCAGACACCCCGTGTAGGGTCACTCTGAGTGGGAATCGACTAGATGGCAGTGGGTTTAGAGTTCTGTTTCCTTTCCGGAAGCAAACTGTCTTGGTGGAATGCAGATCTAAGTACTAGCAGTCTGATGTCAGGCAGTTCCCATGCTAGGACTTCACACACCAAGTTGTTGTGCGCTTGAAGGAATTTTTATTGTAAAACAACTAGACTACCTGTACATAGTGCGGAGACCTCATCTTACATACTTTGGATATATTGTCAGAGAGACCAGTCCCTGGGGGAGGACATCATACTTGGTAACGTAGAGGGACCATGAAAAAGAGGAGGGCTCTCGAAGAGATGGCTGCAACAGTGGGATCAAGAATAGGAACAACTGTGAGGATGGTGCGGACCGGGAGGTGTTTCTGTGCACAGGGTCGCTGTGGGTCAGACCCGACTCTAAGGCCCCTAACAACAGCAACAGCAAGTTACATTTTGTTAGAGAAGAAAAATTGGGGGAAGGTATAGTTGTTAGTATATCCGGTTAATTGGCTTTCAGACATATGAGTTGATCTCCACTATGTGTCAGTAAGTTAGACAAAGTTCTCTGGGCAATCTCCCCTTGATTATCAGATGAGGGTGACAGAAGGTGGGTACATGTGTGCTGTGTTCATCATTAGAGTTGATGCAGCTTGATGTGAGTTGATCCTGTATGAATCAGAGTATCCTGAAATGCTTTGATCTGTGGGAAATACTAGGGACCGGCTGTGTCCTGGCCTCAGCACAAGGAAGTGACACCCCTCAGCTGGCTTTGAGACAGTGCAAGTCTCAGGACACAGATGACAAAGGGGCTTTGGGAGGCAGCAGATGGCACCTCCCAAAGATGGTAAACAGACACTTCAAGATTAGCAACAGCTGGAGAAAGAAGATGACTTATTCCCAGGGATGCTGCTTTGCATTTGAATGGTTGCATCTGGTTTCCCGGAGGCTTGCTGGAAGCAAGCTTGTAGAAAGCCTTCTCCACAGGAGATGCTGTCAGAAGAGAAGAGCCAGCTAAGCATTACCTGTCACCTGCCTTCTTAGCTTTTCGCCCTTGAGAGGAGGGATCCATGAGGCTGCTACCAATTGCTGTTCTCTCCAACTCTGGGTGCACCAATGGGTGTCAGCGGGTTTCCAATGGTGGGCTGCTCAGAAATAGCCCCCAGGCTCTCCTTGTGAGCCATCTCTACATGGACTCAAACGTCCAACCTTTTGGTTAGCAGCTGAGCACATTGAACAATGTGGACCACTCCAGGTCTCTCGGAGGGCTGCTGGAGTCTTCGTAGGTGTTGCTGGGTCAGTCTGACTCAGAGACTCAGGTACGACAGAACGAGTCACCTCCCAGTCCTATGCCAGCCTCCCACTCGTTGTTATGTTTGACCATGTCGGGGCAGCCACTGTGTCCATCCATCTCAAAAAAGCCTTTCTCAGAATACCCCCAAAGGTCCCACCGGTCATGTGATGCCACCTTCCTCACGTTGAGTTTCCTTTGCTTCACAGACATCATTGGATGTGTACTTCCGGCTGCCGCCCTGACAGTTTGCAAGCACCAGCTTTGAAGCTGTGTCCAGCTCAGGCTTCTGACCACGAGGAATCAGGCTTGCTTCCTGGATTTCCAAAGACCTCTGAGGCACTGCTCTGCTCAATCTGTCACCCAGGGAAGCCAATTTTCTTGGCCCACATTGAACCGACCATTCCACCTTCTGGGTGCTTATTCCTCAGAAGTACATTTTGTTGTTGGTGGTGGTGGAGG
>NW_022103968.1:9751431-9774970 GCF_000313985.2 Echinops telfairi
GGATGTGGTGGACGTGGCAGAGGTGGAGGTGGAGGTGGTGGACGTGGAGGTGATGGTGGTGGTGGAGGTGGTGGTCATGGTGGTGGTTCAGCCAAAGGCTGGTCGACGCCAACAATGCACTTGGGACGTTCTGTTCAAAGTTACATTGTATTTGTTGGCTTAAACTCTGCCTCCTGGCAAAATCCACCCACCACCACTTCATGCCATTTCACCACATTTCTGGAAAGGTTGCTATACATTTGGAAAGAAAGTTGATCCGAGGTAGGGTTAGGGGAATACAAATATTGTAAGGAGGTTAGCTTTGCTCTGTGTTAGTAATTCAAAGATAGGATATTTAAAGACTTCATGAAAACGACCCTTAGGAATTCAGGAGTGTGAGATATAACTATTGGTCTGTACTTCTCCGGGGCAGAAGAGAGGGAAAGAAACCAAGGGTTTGGAGAAGAAATAAGCCTATGGGACTAGAAGTCTAACAGTTTCCCAAGGTGGGTATGACCACCCCGTGGCAGGGACCAGGCACTGGGATGATTCAGGGGGCCTGCAAAAGCAGGTACTTCCACCTGATCCTGGATTGTGGGCCACACTACATAGTACATACGTTTTTCATTGCCAGCAGGGTGCTGAGTAATTTTTTTCTGAAAAGCCAAATAAGTTTGGGAACCTATGGTCTACAGGAACCACAGCCAACCAAAAAAACTAATATGGTGCCCGGTTACCATTACCAACGATTCTGTACAAGGCTGCAGTCAGTCAACAGATCCTCGATGGGAAAATAATGTGGAGCAGAACTAAAACTCCTTTTTAAAATCCAGACTTTCTGGATGGGTGCTGTTATTACCCCATTCCACAGAGGAGCAAACAGGCTTGGAAGCTACTCATCCAGGATCGCACAGTGAAGAAAATAATATTTGAATCTGGGTCTCCCTCCAGACCCTGGCTCCGCGGAATCCTCTGTTCATGTGCCCTGACATTTTAAAGGAAATGACACAACTTCATGAAAAGTCATTTGTGTCCATTCCCATGATCCAGCTGAATATTTCCAAACATTTCGTTGCGCCATGCAGACGCTGGCCGGTATGGATTGATACCTATGTTGTGCATCCTGAACGTGGATGAATGGGTCCATTGACTGAACGCATTCCACATGCCGAATGTCAGGTTAAGGAGCTAGAAACTCAGAAACACAATCCACATACGCCAGATAGGCCACTGCCGCATGAAGACGTGTGTGAGCCCGTCGGGATGGCACAGGAAGGCAGAGCACTCGGTTCTCTGTTGCTGGTGTCATTGCTAAAGGTGTCCTGGTAGCGCAGTTAAGGTCTGGGTTAAGTACTAGGCTGCCAACTGGAAGGTCAGTGGTTCAAAGGCATCAGCTGCTCTTGAGGAGAAATATGAGGCAGCCCATCCCAGTGAGACTCACAGCCTCAGAAACCCTAGGGAGCCATCCCACTCAGTCCTACAGGGTCCCTATGCGTTCGAATCAACTTCACGGCAGTGGTTTGGTTATTGGTCTGGCATCATCTCATGTATGTAAGGCTCCATTTGAAATGGGCCTCAAAGCATACGTAGGAGAACTCTAGTAGGGGAGAAGGGAGGGGTAGGGGGAGATGTATACAGTAAACCTTTGGGGAACCAAAGTTTTCCCTCAGTTTCCTAGGACTCTCCAGAGCTGCTGGCCCCTGCCCCAGTCAGGAGTGCTCCAGTTCTCTTCGACAAGCAAGCCTGATGCCCAATCTGTCCCTTGGAGGTGTGGCTAGAATCAGAAACATCGAGGGGAAGCCCCGTGGCCTTGCTGGGCCATGAAAAGAATCAAGCGTGAATAACAGCTTCTCTGCCACCCTGCCATAAATCAAACTCTCGAGTTTGTGGGCAACTCTGTGGGCAGCCATCATTCACTCTTTGAAAGGCGCGAAGAAGGGGTCAATGAGCATTTAACATTCTAATAAGGATCATCTGACAGACACTATTTAGAGCGCAGCCGAAGCCTATCTGCCCCAGATATGGCTGTTCAAGCCAAAAATAATAAGAAAGGGGGGGATAAAAAATTTGAGAAGTGAACCAGCAGGGAAGTGAGGAAGGCTCCATCAATGGGACTCAAAGGCCCTGCATCCCTGTCCCTCCAGGCCCAGGTCTATGGCCCGTGGTGCCAAGTCTTCCAGAAGATGGTTTTGAAAATCTGGAATTATGCTTAAAGATAATAAATTTCCCTTCTTAAGGAAAGAAAGCTATACTTGGGCTGAACTGTGCCATAATTTTGGAGAAAGATGGGGTGACAGTCTTGGAAACCCACAGGGGTAATTCCACCCCGTCTCCAGGGTCACCAGGAGTCAGCATCAACTGGACAGCATTGTTTGGTTTGGGGGGCGGTGCCATAATCTATGGTATGGATCATTCATTTTCACAAGTTTACCAAGTCAATGTTTTCCAAGTTGTTCTGTTCCTCCAAACCTTGCCCATGTGAGGAAAACCGGTGTGCAGTCAAGGTCAACCCAAGGGGAAACCTGAAAGTTTGACAGTCCACAACCTTATCATCAGCATTATGGCTTTCTTTTACCTCCTATAGAAAGAGCTTCTGTCTCCTCTGACTTCACAAGGGCCAAAGAGAGCCAGTCGGACCTGCCAGAGGCTGACTTTTAAGAGGCAGCGATCAGGCATGCCTCCACCCTCCAGCCTACTTTACCAAAACCATTGCTCTCTACTGCTCCTTCCAAACCCACTCACATTGAGTAATTCTGGCTCTTAGCACCTCAAGGTAGGCTTTCTGAGGCAGTCCGTTTTTATAGGAGGAGACAGCTTCGTCTTTCTTCTGCAGAGCAGCTCCTGGGCTTGAACCAGGTACTTTGCAGCTCATAGTTAGCCAGATGGTCAATGACCTCCAAACACTCCAGTTCTCTTCTGGATTCAATAATGCATGGAGATGGTCACACAGCGCTCACCGACCATACTCAGGATTATGGGGCTTATGAGGAAAGTCTTGAATGGGTTATAATTCAAGACCGGAAGTGCTCATGGAGCAGTTCTTCAGTCATGCCTGAGGGCAAATATCTCTGTGCTCAGACTCTCAGGGGCACTATTCCTTTGTTTCTGCCCTGTTCAGACCATGTTAGCTTTTCGCTCTGCCAATACATGCCCAAAGTGCACCCAGTGCACCGTTCACATCAGTGCAAAGGTTCCCAGCTTCAGCTCCCTGGGTTGACAAATCAAGCTCCCCAGAAAAACGCCGGAAGCCCCAACTCCACAGGTGAGCCTCCTGCCCCTGGCGCTCCACGTTACTCCACCAGGAAGCCCACTGCTCTGACTCTTCCTCTGGGTGGCCCCATCCCATGGCTGCTACCACTTTTTCTCCACCTCTCTGGTATGGATCAAAGTGGTTCAAGTGCACACCTGTGTTGGGGCCCCAGCCTGCACGCTGCTCCTGACTCTTCTTTCTTGATGGTAATGAGGATCCCTTTCCCATTTCTGAGATGCCTACACTAGCAGGCTGACCAAGCCCCAGGCTAGCGGTCCACACACACCACTTGCACGGGCCTATCCCACACAAGTGCCATGTCCCTTGGACACATTATTAGCAAGCTGTGGTGGCACAGAGGTTATTTATTGGACTGCTAACCACAAGGTGATCAGTTTGAAAACACCAGCCACTCTTCAGGAAAAGGATGAGGCTTCCTACTCCTTTAAAGGGTTACAGGCTCGGGATCCACAGGGGAAGTTCTCCCCTGCCTTATAGGCCGCTCCATGTTGGAACCAACGCCGTGGTATTGAGTTTGGTTTGTTCTGTTTTTATCCGATTCCTCTGGAAGCCACAAACACCCAGTCACTTGGTCGGAGTCACAAAGACTGGTTAGAAGAGTCCTATCAGGGAACTCACCGCATCACACCTCCTTCCTCTCAACTTGCCCAGGCCCCTGATCTCCTTTTGTCACCAGCTTTGCTCCAGAAATACTGTTATCCACGTTTTTCAAAATCAACTGGACCGTAAGTACCCAATGAGCTTTTCTACTTAAAGAAAGCACTTGGTGAAATACTTTCTCAAGTAAGCAAATGTTCTTTAAGTACTTGCATCCTCAGAAACCCACTTGTAATTTATAGTTTAAGCATATCAAAAGATCAGGGGACAACCTTCTCCAAATGCATCAAGTTTTACATGGCCCTCCAATACAGTGAACCCTCGCCACGTCACGCTTCGACTTCCGCGGCTTCACTCTATCGCGGTTTTTGCGTAACAGCGCATGCTCTGTCATTACTGCCACTGACTGGCTCATACTGCACATGCTTGATGCCATAAATAATATAATAAATAATAAGTGATCATTGTAACGTCCAAAATGTTTTACTGTATTTTCCCTTTTTCGTTTAATAAATTGGGTAATACGAGTGTAATGGTGACTAACGGGTGTTTATTCATGTCCTCTATGCTCTAACTACGAAAATATTTGATTTACAAATAAGGAATCCTACTTCACGGAATTTCATTTATCATGGTAGGGTCTAGAACCAATTAACCACGATAAATGAGGGTTCACTGTATATCCATTCGCATGTAATTCTGTTGTTGGATGGAATAAGATACAGCAAAAATAAGGGTTCCTGGGGCATGGGGGGGGGGGGAATAAAGGTGAGCTGATCAAGGAGTCCAAGAAGAAGATGTTTTGAAACCGATTGTGATAGCAATTGTCCAACTGAACTATGGAATGTAATGGTATCTATAAGAGCTCCCAATAAAATGATTTTTTTAAAGTGTCACATGGCCCTATCACAGATCTTCATCCATCCTTCCTATGAAACCTTAGAACATCACGCCATCACCACCATGCCTTCCTGAGAAACATGGAAAAACAGGCTCGGAGTCTAAATGCTTGATCAGCAGATTACGAGCGCTGGAGTGTCTGCTGAAATCCCCTAGTGATGGGCAGAATGATGTCTTTAAGGCGCTTCTGGATATTAAGCCAATTCCAATTGTACTGACCTTGCAGGCAATGCTGTGAGGTACTTTCCGTTTCCACATGAAGGTCGGTTTCCTCCTCGAGGTGTGCATCCTGGAGAAGTCTAGAGGGCAAAGGAGTAACACACACGGATGAAACTCCGTGAACATGGCGGACAGGAAGCCCGGGCAACAGCCCAATTACAGCCTCTGTGGCAGACAGTCTTATTTCAAAGGCAGTAAGAAGGTAACAGAGGTAATACCCAGAAATCCTTTCTGTATAAAACCATAAGGAGAAAAAAAAAGGACTAGTAAGATGAAGAATTGAATGAGTCAGATGACCTATTTTTAAGGATCCTTGGTGGCACCATGGGTTAAGAGTATGGCTGCTGACCCAAAGAACACTGGTTCAAATCTACCAGCCACTCTATGGGAGCAAGATGAGGCTCTCTACTCCTGTCAAGATTTACAGCCTCAGAAACCCGAGGGATGCTATGAGCCAGTGGCTATCCATCTTGGGGCTGTATTGATTCATTAGTTGGTTTTATCAATAATGATTTTTATTTTAGTCTTCATCTTTAATTCAGTTCTATTTCTCCTCTCACTCTAGTCTCGGGGGCATGGGGTCTTGTGTCTCTTACCAACACATGGAGTCTTGACACGTCTGGTGGTGCTGATTCACCTCGCCTCCCTTCCCACTACCCATCAAGCTCCTCCCTTCTGTGTGCTACCAAGAAACAGTCTATCTGGAGCAACGTTGCCCAGACTCTGCTCCTCGCAAGAGCTTGTTGGAACTGCAAGCTCCTGAACCCCAACTCAACCATCTGTATCAAAACTCTGAAGGTGGCCCCATTCATTGTCAAGCCGATCCTGCCTCGTGGAAGTCCAACAGGAAACCACTGTGCCACCAAAAGCACTCCACTCTGTGATGAGCTTCAGCCCAAATGCACTCAAATCTGGCCGAGCAAGCCTACCACACACCGATTAGGTCCTTGGAGGTACCACGCCCGACACCGCAAGCGAGCCTCCCGCCTGAAGGCACTCCACTTTACTTCTTCGGTGGGCTGGGAAGCCCCTAACTCTGTCACATGCTCTGGGCATCATTGCTGGAGCTCCTCTGCCACACGTCTGCCACGTCTGTGGTGTCACAACTTTCTCTCTGGATCAAGAAGGCCCAACGTGCGGGGATCTCAGGGTCCAAATGACATGCTTCACCCTAGGCTCTTCGTTCTCGGTGATAGTGATAGCCCCGCTCTTATTTTGTTTTATACCCAGCAAGATGGCAACATTGACTAATCTCTGTGACAGAGTTCCAAGTTTTTTACAATCATAATGAACCCTGTTAACAGTCACTCACAAGTGAATCATATAATCTGTGTTAGTCTGGGTACATTAGAGAAACAAATCTACAGAAACTCATGTATAAGAGAGAGTTTTATATAAAGGGTAAGTGCACATCAAGAAAACATCCCAACCCAGTGCTGCCCAAGCCCACAAGTCCAACATTAGCCCCTATGTCCGACACCATTCCACAAAGTCCTCCTCTTCCATCATCTGACAAAACACACACAATGATACTGACTGCAGGAGGAAAGCCGAGTTAGTGAATGTGTAAGCATCTCAGCACTGGCAGGGGTCTCCACTCGGCTGCTCCAGCACCCAGGGCTGCATCGGGGTAGGTCCATGTAGCTTCTCCTCAGGGGTGTCTTGCAGGAAGTGAGCCTTGCAAGCTGAAGCAGAGAACTGGCTAAGGCAGCTGCACCATCACAAAGCAAGAGATCCAAGAACTCAAAAGGTAAGGCTCAGAGAGCCATTTATCTCTCTGCCCTTCAATTAACAATGTGTTTATCGGCCAGTTTGGCACAATAACTAACTAACTCATGATCCTATCAGCATTCTACCCACCCATCCCACCCCACACACACACACACATGCACCCCTATACTTCCCCAGACTCACCAGGGAAAAAAGAAGCACACCCAATCGTCTTGGCCCCACCCAGTCATTTAGTGTGTAGTACAGACTATGGCCAGAAAAGTCATAGCAAGCACTTCAGTGAACGACAGAAAGGAATGCTGATCCCAAGGGGAGAAAGAACATTTTCAAGGAAATGTGGATCCTGATGCAATTATGTGGGATACATATACACCGAGTGGATTCTGTAGATAAGATTAGTGGGGTGAGTCTTATGTCTTCAGATTCACAGTCATACCAGCCCCCCCCACCCCCCAGATGGTAGCATATACTACAACTGGGATAGCAGCTTCGGGTGTCATGATGGATTATGAACTAGATTGCTAGCCGAAGACTGAAGGTTCAGACCAAAGGGAAAGGTAAGGCAGCCCGTTCCTGTAAAGATTTACAGTCTTGGAAACCCACAGGGGCAGGTCTATGCTGTCCCAGAGGGCTGCTGTACGTTGGAATCGGCTTGATAGCAGTGAGGTTTGGGTAAAAGAAAGCTGAGAGGGAGAACATATTGGTGAGTAGTTTACGTCCCGCAGGTCACCAAAGGGTTCAGGAAGCCATTGGAGGAGACGCCCAAGCATTAGAAGAGCTACAGTGGGCCAGTTGACCTCTCCCATCACTTAAGATCATGAGAGTCTAGTTCAGATTTTTTTTTGCCCCCATCCCCGCCACTATAAGACAATGTTTGGAGTATCCGATGCAAACGGAAGACTGAAAGGTGGTAAAAACGTCTTATGGAATGATGTCCTTGAACTTAGGGTGTGAGGATTCAAAATGAATGCCTCCAGGTTTTTGGAAATGAACAGCCTATCTCACTCAATGTTCTGGGTCTCCAGAGAGAGGCTAATTGGAGCCCATAAATTGGAAGGAATTACTTAGCGAGTTGATGAATGATCGAGGGAGGGGGGCCCAAATGGACTCATTCTGCTGATTCCTGAAAGGAGGATTTAATGAAAATCAATGGCTCAGCCCCACTGTAAACACACCAGATCAATCCCTGCTGCAGAGTCTGTCGGCGGGTGAGAAGAGGGACAGTTAAGCGCCGCCATCAGTAGGACTTCAGGAAGACGCTGATTTTGCTGAGACTATTTGTCACCTTCAGGAATGTATGAGGATGGGAGGAAAAATCAAACATCACTCTCAGCCAGGAATAGATTTTCCTGTGTGTGGGAACAAAGAATGCCCAGCCCTTAGCCATCCAGTAAATTACCCCCCTGAGATAAAATGCCATCCGCCTGAACTTCAGACCCCCAACGTGTCCGAAGCCTTGTCCATATTTGCATACGAAGTGATGTGGATCCACCAGATGGAGTGGCTGGCGCTATTGACTGGCTAGCACTGTGAAGCCCTAATTAGCCCCCAGTGGGATCCCGGCATTACAGATTACTGGGTGCTGTGTGCAGCCCAGACTGCTCCCCACTCCCCCTGCCCCACCACAGTCTCGGCAGCTGGCCACCTCACAGTAAGAGAGCATCATGGTGAACAAGGGCCGAGGGGTGAACCCCCACCTTCCACAGGCACCCAGGTAGAGAGTTCTCACCTTCAACAGGGACCCAGTGAGAGAGCCCCCACCATCAGTAGGTTCTGCCTTCCCTCCTTCCACTCCAAGTCCACTCCTCTTCTCCACCCCTTGGAAACTCAGGGTGGTCTTCAGGGGAGCCCTGCTCTCCCAGGCTCAGCGACTACTGTTCTTAACACTGAGTGAATTCTGTCATCAGGGAGAAGAAGTTAACCTACACCCAAAAGAGGACCAGCTGGGAGCCCAGGAGTTAGAGTGAGCAGCATGGGGCACAGTCAGCAGGCAAGACTGGGTCAGGGGTGGGCAGAATGGTGCCCGGTCAAAGATGCTGTAGAATAACCTGGGAAGGGAAGGCTCTGTTCAGCTACAGGGTAAAGGGAATGGAAGCTTTCGTTGTACAGTGAAGGTCAGTTGCTCTGGGCTGGCGAGATTATCCAGATGGGCTCCACCTAGTTGCATGAGTCTCTCAAAGTGGAAAAGGAAGAGGCAAAATAAAAAGAGGATCAGAGCAATGCCATGAGAAAAGGACTCGGCCTATTATCTCTACCATCACTCTGACGATGATGACGACGGAGGGAGGGGCCACTGGAAATGCAGGGAACCTCCAGAAAGGGGCAAAGGTAAGGACAGAGACTCTCCCCCATGGAGTTTTCTGGAAGGAATGCTGACCGGACAACACCTTGATCTTAGCCTCATGAGACAAGTGTGTGAGACTCCTGGCCAACAAACCTATACAATGCTAAATGGGTGTTGCTTTAAGCCCCTCACAGTGTGTACTAACTTGTTACCACAGCAACAAGAAGTGCATCCAGGTGGTCAGGCCAGCAGTTAGCAAAGGAGCCCCCCTCTCCCCTGGGTTTGGCAGGACTCTCTGGCCAGGAATCTCAAGGTGGGACCTGCACGGTGACTATTTGGCTGGCCGGAGAGAAGAGGAAAAGAAGTCACGTGGGGAGAGAGAAAAAAGACGCTTCATTCCACTTCATTTCTAAGCATTAATCCATCCCTGAAGTTTCGCAAACACATAATTGGTAGAAACTCAAAGAAAGAAGGCCAAGGCCGTTCTTATTGGTTGCACACAGCAGACTTAATCTCACGGCTTTCAGAAACTGAAGCCATGTATTTCTAACTACTTAGAACAATCTTGACCAAACCATTGATGTTAACGTCGCCAAACCCAGTCGTGGCCCTGGTGCGATTGTTTTCCACGCACAGAAGGGGACATGAGCCCCACCACTGGGTGTTGTACAGACTCATTTTGTTAGACACTGGGACTCCAGTGGCTCCTTACATGTGTCGCAACACTATAATACACAGTATTCAAGTGGTTGTGTGGGGAGGATGGGGGGCGTACTTTTAGATTTGGGCACATTCACATTCAGACACCCCTCCTTCATGGCAAAAGATGAAGAGACCCCCAAGAAAGGGCAGGTGTGCTACTAATGGGGAATGGTTTTTGTGACTTCTGCCCGCTCCCCCAGAGGAGAGGAGGCTTGGTTTAGTCCGGTGTTTGGCCTCCCAAGTAGTGAACATGGATGGCTAAAAGGTATCTTCTCTGATTTTCTATGCCAAGAGCATGTCTCCTCTCAGCCCCGGGCATGGGCAACAAACAGGACTGCCTTTGGAGAGCTTCTTCTCTCTGCTTATGAGACAGAGTGTCCGGTTGCTTTCCTCTGTAGCTGCACAGGCGTAGGAAACAAAGGCCCTCAATGGGCTCACGCGCTTTCCCAGGGAGATCTGCCCGGGCTCTTGAATCCAAAGGCCAGTTAGCAATTCAGTGCTTGCAGGCTGTCCTGCCCTGATGTTCTCTAGCTCATCGACCACAGTTCCTTCCCACAGCCTTCGGATGCACACCTCCTGGCACAGGAGGAAGGCTTAGGGGAGAGAAAGGACTGAGACGGTGCCAGGAAGGAGAGGCAGAGAGAAGCCTGGGGAGAGAGAAGGTGAGGACCGAGGAGAAGCACAATTGCTTCTGATAGTCAGCAACTTCCCAGCCAAGACAAGACCAGCATCTGAGCCACCTCCCAGGCTGTCCGATGAGAAGCCCCCACCCCTCCCCACCACCCAACCATGCAGTAGAGTGTAACCCGGGTGGGAGGGTGGTGTGCAAGGGGGAGGTTCTCAGCGCTTTTTCTTTCAGAGCTATTTCCACAATTAGCCTCTGAGACATAGTCATGCTTCCAATTCTGCTCTCATTCGGAGCCAAGGTCCACCACGTCAGGACATCGACCAATGTTTAGAGCCCTGAGATCACCAGGGACAAAGTGACCTTCTCCTACGCAAGTGATCATTGAGAAATGGCCAACTTTTCTTTCTTTCTTTTCCTTTCTTTTTACTCCACAGGTTAGAGATTTCCACGGCACAACATTAGGGGCCGTCCCTCCAGCCCATGTGGCATGATGGATTTAAGTGGAGGATAACCACCATAAATACATTTTGAGGGTTTTACAGTCCAATTCAGAGATGCCTGATAACTCCGGATGAAGTAAAATTCAGGACAAGTTTCTTTCTCAAAACTTCCAGAGCAGAGAATGTGTGACCATGAAACGGGGCTGGAGAGGCCTTTAATAATGGATCAGGCTGCACATGTAGCCCCTCGGTCATACATGGGTGTTTACCAGGCATGCGTGTTAAGTGCTGCTCAGTCCAGCACTGGACATGCTTACGTCAGGCAAGCAAATGCACTCCAAAAGCCTAACACAACCTGCCCAAGTGCGGGGCGTGTGCCCGGAGAAGAAAACTGATCAGCCCAACAGAAGCGATCCACGGTTCCAGTAAGCCCGCGGCAGCATCTATTGCATTTTAATAGGGGCAGGCATTTATTATCATTGATTACTTGTCTTTCAATTTGACATTTCATATAGCTGCTGGTCTCTGGGGCTTTCAAGACACACGCATTCCCGCTTCCATCTCAGTGAACATTATGCCTTTCTTCCGAGGCCATCGCTCTTAATCTTCTCTAAACACTTCCCTCAAAGCCAACAGCCCTGGTTAGCCTTTCACCCTAAAGTCTATTTCTGAAAACGCTCCCAGGTGGCGGCGGCGCGATAACTGGTCTCAGGGAGGCCGCCAGCCCGGGGAGCCAGGAGGAGCCTCATCTTCTTAGACACTCTGCAGCGGACCTGGTGAACCTACGGCCTTCAATAAATAACTGACGGCAGCGGGGATGGCCACTTTCCATTGCCAGCCTGGGGACGGTGGGCATCTATATTTGATGGAGATGTCCTCTAACCGGGCCATTAATTTTGCAGTAAGCATTCTAAGTGCCGAGCAGCTCCTATAGTGCGCAATTTACCAACTGGTCTTTCGCACAAAGGCACCAAAGAGACTCCATTTATAACTTCCTTAAGTAAGGACTGATTTGCCGTTGTTTTCATGGCAGCCTGGCAGAGGGCTTGGCAGCCCAGCTTCAACCCCAGAGCAAACGTTACCTGGGCTGGGGGTCAAGTGCTGGGGTCCCTGAAACTCCAGAGGCTTCGTATTCAGGGTTGGGGAGACAGAACTCAATCTAGGGGAGCTTTGTACGGTTTCTGGAGGACCCGGTCTTGTGGGTGTGGGCTGAGGCCAACACGTGGCTCTCCGTACCTCCATTAGGGTTGAGTGCTGGGCAGATGCCATGGGTCCAGGTCCCTCCTAGTCTTGATTCCCTTTTCTGGATCCTGAGCATTTAATCACAGGGAAATCGCGTGGCCTCACATGGACCAGGGTCCTTCAGATCTCAGGTTCTGGAGTGAAGCAGCCCCTGCTTACTAGCCAACTAGCCTCGGAAGGGCTCTCTCTCTTGTCCCTCCTGAGCTTCCATTCAGCATGTTTAGGAGAGGGTCACTGTTAGCATTTTCCATGTGGACGACCCAACTTCCATTCCCGGCCAACACCCTAGGCATCCACTGGACATCCATCCACAGAAGCTCGCTTGTTGCGCTCCTGCTGAACAAGTTCCAGCGCAGCGTTCACACTACGATGGGCTAGGAAGAAAGGCCTGGTGATCAACTTCCAAATCTCAGCCATCGAAAACCCTAGGCGCCACAGCAGTCTGTTCCACAACCAGCTTTGGGTGGGTGCAAGACCGAGAAGGCTTTCTTTCGCTTGTGCAGGTGGTCATCAGTTGGGGCGGAGGGGGGCGGGCTGATTGATGTGCAGCTAACGACAATCATGCGACTCCTGTTGCCATCCTCTGTGGGAATATAACAGCACTGATTTCAACGGCGACTTGTGCAGGTTTAAGAAGCTAACCCCCATCCAGGGCGCAGCACCTAGCCTGGCACAAAGAGACTCCATACATGTAAGCTGACCGTATTTTGTACTATTGATCATTGCTTCCAAGGCAGACTCTGATTCCCTGTGTGCAAGTCTTCCAAGGTCCTCTGCGACAGACTGAGTCGATCCTGAGGGTCCCCGTCCCGACCCACGAAGGAAAACCCACAATTCTGGCAGCCCAAATGTCACTTCTCAGCAATGCCTCCCTCAGACAGTTTGGAACCCCTTGCTCACAGCATCCATGAATAATATCTCTGATTTAAGTGTTCCAGCCCACGAGAGACCATGTTTCCTGTAATGCCATCTTGAACAGCCTCCCTCACCTCCTCCATGATTTATCATGATGGGTCCCTTCCCCACACTGAATCAAAATGGACAGCCATGGCTCTCTGCATCGCCACGGTGGGCTTCCTTGACGTCTCCAAACTTCCCATCCTCTAGACATGTTAGTCCCAAGGTCTATTTCATAGCAGCTCCTGAATACCTACTAGGTAAATGAATCAATCAATCATCAGTCACTGGACTGTCAGACAGCCCGCTTGACACATGAGTAGCTTCTTAGTAAATGAGGAGGGGCGGGAATGAACATTAATGACTAGACATGGCAAGTAGCATGTTGGCTTCTGAGAAGGTGCCGTGAAAAACAAGAGCCAAATCCCTACGTCTGGGGAAGTGTGAATTATGCCGGATAATGAAAGAGTGGAGCCGGACAAAAGAGAGTTGTCGCAGAAAATAGATTTACATTGGGGGCGTCTTTTCCTTTTGAAACATAAGGCAGAGAGACCCAGCAAGAGACCCCTTAGGATGCCAGAGAGAACTTGGGGATGAGAACTTGGGGATGAGAACTTGGGGATGAGCTCTTTAACATTTAACAGCAAACTCTGGCTCTTGAGCATATATGTCAGTCCTGAGGACAATGGCTGTCGCCTCTTTCCGGTTTCCTCTCAGCCTCACTCCCGACAGACACAGGCAGACCGTCAGGTGAATGGCGGGCCTCCCCAGTAAAAGCCTGGGGAACACCCCTCACTCGGTAACACCCCAGACATGAGAGTGGTGAGGCGGAGGAGTTCAGGGGGTGAAGTTCCAAGAGGGGCTTCCAAGAAAAGAACTTCACTGATGACGGCCTGCTAGCCCATCAAGCAGTGCCATCTTCCCCTGGCGAGGCTTCAGGAGAGGCTTCAAGAGAGGCGACCATTCCCAAGGCCCAGGAATTCAAAGACTTCAGCAAAGTCTTTGTGTGCTTCTTTGAATAATTCATTACTGAAAGTATGCCGTCAGCAAACCCAAGCCATCTCTGTTCAGGGGAGTTTACCCACGGAAAGTTTTAGAAAGTTGAACATGGATTCAGGCCACTGACTCCTGCTTTTGACTTAATTATTTTTTTTCTTTAAAATCCAAACATCACCATGATTAATGCCATGGAAAAACAAAAGTGGATTTAATATATACAGTCACTAACATATATGCTCAAGGGTCAGAGTTTTTTATTAAATGTTAAATACTTTCCCTCAGCTTCAAGAGCATCAGCAGCTATGTTATATTTTTAATCTTCCCCTTCAGGGGGAATGCTGTCACCAAAAATACGTGAACAGAATTTTTTAAATGTCAGAAAAGTGTTATTCTGGTTACCAGAGAGACTCATCCCCAAGTTCTCTCTGGAATCCTAAGGGGACTCTTGCTGGGTCTCTCTGCCTTATGTTCCAAAGGAAAAGACCCGAATGTAAGTCTATCTTCTCCCGTTGCTCGATCGTAGTGACCCTACCTACAACAGAATGGCCTGGTCTCGCGCCCGCTGTCCCCACAAGCATTTAGTCGGACCTTACTGCTGAGCTCATTATTGCAGCCACTGAGCCGACCCATCTCCTGAAGTCTCCTTGTTTTCACTGCCTCTCCATTCTGCAGGAGCCCCGGTGACACAGGGGCTTACAGGTTGGGTTTTGCCCAATGCAAGGTGGCATTTGTTTTCTTGAATCCTGCTTCCAGGACTGTGGATCCAAGTAAAATTGACAACTTTGATTTTATTTTCCTCTATCATTATTTTTCTCTATCGTTTTTGTCTATTGTCTCTTGGACAAGTTGGGAGGATTGGGGTTTCCTTTACATTAAGCTGTAATCCATACTGAAGGCCACAGTCTTTGGCCTTCATCGGTGGACGCTCCAAGTCCTCCTCACTTCCAGCAATCACGGGTCTTTCATCTTCATAGCTCAGGCGACTACTAAGCTTCCTCCAACCTCGATACCACATTGTTGGTTTTTAGCATAGTCCAGCTTCTCACATGATTTCTTCAGCATAAAGACTGAATAAGTGTGGTGAAAGGATACAACTCCGACGCACATTTGTCCTGATTCTAAATAAACTGTGACATATCCCCGCGTTGTGTCTTCATTCATGTACAGGCTCCTCCTCAGCATGCAGGGCTTTGGGAACCCCCTTTATTCACAATGTTAACAATAGTTTGTTATGATTCCCAGAGTCAAAAATGCCTTTACCATGACCCCAATTCTACCTTTAGGAGCGTTTTCTGGATGAGTCTAATGGGGTGCCACGTCTGGCCCCAGAGTCCATCATTTGTCTTCCCTTGGGACCTCCTTGCTCTGCTTCCCTGCCGCTCCATTGCACGCCCCAGTGTTTTGCCTCAGTGTGGTGGGGTCAGCTCAGTCGCCCATTCCACACTGTGTCTCCGGTGCTGTCCCGTGCAGGGCCGTGTGTCAGCGCAGGATGCCACATCTCGCCATGGGGGCAGCCACACAGTCCTCTATGTACACTGGGCCCTCTGAGCTGGGCCATCGTCCTCTGAGTTTGGTGGACCCAGTTGTGCTCCGCTCCTTTCCTCCTCCTTCCTTTGTCCCTGCTTCCCTCTGGGTGTGGCGTGGTAGGTCAGCTCCCTCCCTCACTGGACGATCTACTTCCATCCTCTGTGGTGCTCCCTTCCATGGTGGGGGTCGGGCCATATCTGGCTAGGGCCAGCGCCTGGTCCAGTCTCTCCGTGTATTCCTCCTCGTTTTACATTGCTCCTCTGATTTGGCGTGTCCTGATGGGGGCTGTATGCCCGTTCCAGTTCTGTGTAGACACAATCAACACTCTCCCCCCTTCTCCCCCCAGGGTGGGCCAGTGCCCTCTTCCCTCGGATGTGAAGAGGGGGAGGGGGCATGGGTGGAGGAAGATTTTTTTTAAATAATATTTTTATTGACAGATCTTACTCATCCCAATATATCCCATCCCTTCCCATACAGTTCTGTTGTTCAATCCCATTGGGTAGGCCTATACAATCATCAATGCTCTCCACTCCCTCTCCCCCACTTCCTCCTCTCCCCACATCCCATACGCTCAGGGAACCCTTACTCCTGTCAGTGTCTCTGAGGGTCCTCTATCTTCACTACCAAGTACTGAGTGATAATAAATGTACAAATGGACATACACACGTCTAACATGACCAATGAGGCATATCACCTGTGGTAGTTACATAATCTGCTGTCAGTTTGAGACTTTAGAGTGAAGGGGTGGAGTTTGGCCTCTCAATCGGGTCACAGCTTGATGACTTCATTTGCAGGCACTAAAGAGATAAATAGCTCCCTGGAGGTGAGATACATACACACCCCCTGTGAGAAATCCCTATGGAGAAGACACATGGGGCTACACTAGAGCCTTGGAGCTGAAGGAAACATGTGGAGACCCCTGCCAGCTCTGAGGTGCTTCCACTGCCACTGGATCCACAAGACTTTCCACTCACTTGCCTGTGATCTTCCTGCATTCCACATCATTGCATGTGTTTCGTGAGTCTGAAGAGGACTTTATAGATTGGTATTGGACATATGGGCTAATATCAGACTTATGGACTTGATCTGGACTGGGTTGTGATGTTTTCTCAATATTCAATTGCTCTTGTATATAAATTGCTTTCTAATACACATATGAGCGTCTATGAATTTGTTTCTCTAGTCTACCCAGACTAACACAATCACCTACGGATCATAAGAATAAAGGGAGGAGATCTTTTGATGCTTCGTGTATCATTCAATATTTGCCCATAGGATCCTTCAATATTTCAACTCGGGACTTGAATTTTTTCTTTAGTTCTTCAGCTTTAGAGAATGCTGAGCATGTTATCTTCCTTTGGGGATTTCCAACCCCAGGTCTTTGAACATTTAATTATAATTACTTTGTCTTCTAGAGCTACCTGTTGAGTTTTTCTGTTCAGCTTTTCACTTCATAATTTATTCCAATTATAAAGACTCCCTTGAAGCCTTACATCAAACAAATTCGAATCATCTGCGTGAGGGAGACCATCAGCATGAAGCCACAAAAGTCCTCCAAGGATTCGTGGCGACGTGGCTTAATTATGGACCATAGAAAATAAAGGAAATGATCACAAAGTCATTATTGGTAGCTGAGAAACTGATCCCTGCCCAAAGCCAGATATGGAGGTGAGGAAAAGACCACGATTTCAATAATTACAGAATTACAGATTTTCAGGATTGATTTTGGGGTCCTCAAACTACCTGGGTACTTAATAGTTGGGGACTCATGACCATGCAGCCTTGTCATCTTACCTTCCATTCTAACATCCTCAGGTATGTCAAGAGAAGTTTGCTGACTAGGAGCCAGAGCTAGGAGCATGCCCTGCCTCAGGGTAAAACCTCTGCCACATTGCTGGTTAATGTTCAGAAAGAATTTATATGGAGAATACATTTATATCAAGACTCCTAGGGTCTTAAAAGCTCATGAGTGGACATGTAAGGTACAGTTTTGGTTTCTCCCTATCTGGAGGGAAGAAGAGTGATGAAAATTGAAGCCCCACGAAGGTTCATGCAAACACCAGTCTCCACAACTGTGGGACCTTAAAGTTTCCACTGACAATGATTCTGAAAGGGATCACATTGAAGGTACCGGACAGAGTGTGAGAAAGATTCTGGTTGGATGAGACTGGTGATGCCTTGGAGACGATGGTCCTTGGTCACTTTTCAAGTGTGAAGAGTTCAATTCCTGTGGCCAATGAAGTGCTCTGGAATTCCCATTCTTCTCAAGGCTACCCCTCATTTGTCCACATAGTCGAATGCCTTTGCATAGTCAATAAACCACAATAAGCATCTTTCTGACAATCTCTGTTTTCAGCCATGATGCATCTGACATCAGCAACGATATTCCTTGTTCCACGTTCTCTTCTGCATCCCACCTGAATTTCTGGCAGTGTACTGCTGCAACCATTGTTGGGTAATCTTCAGTAAAATGTTACTTGCATGCGATACCAATGATACTATTCTATAATTTGTGCATTCTATAAGGCCACCTTTCTGCAGGATGGATACAAATATGGATCTCTTCCAGGTGGTTGGACAGGTAGCTGTCTTCCAAATTTCTTGGCATAGGTGAGTGATTGTTTCCAGTGCTTCATCAGTGTGCTAGTCAGGTGGACTAGAGAAACAAATCCAGGTAGACTCATATGTGTATAAGAAAGAGCTTTATATACAAGAGCAATTGAATATTGAGAAAATATCCCAGCCTAGTCCAGATCAATTCCATGAATCTGATATTAGCCTATATGTCCAATACCAATCTATAAAGTCCTCTTCAGACTCATGCAACACATGGAATGATGCTAAATGCAGGAAGACCACAGGCCAGTGGGTGGAAAGTCTTATGGATCCAGTGGCAGTTGAAGCATCTCAACACTGGCAAGGGTCTCCTTGTGGCTCCTTCAGCTCCAAGGCTCTAGTGTAGCTCCATGTGTCTCCTCCATAGGAATGTCTCGCAGGGAGTGTGCATGTATATCTAACCTCCAGTGAGCTACTTATCTCCTTAGTGCCTCCAAATGAGGTCATCAAGCTGTGGCCTGATTGACAGACTAAACTCCATCCCTTCACTCTAAAGTTTCAAATTGACAACAGATTATGTAACCACCACAACCAGCTTGTTGAAAGATTTCCATTAGTATTCCATCAATTCCTGGAGCCTTGTTTTTGGCCAATGCCTTCAGTGTAGTTTGGACTTCTTCCTTTAGCACCATTGGTTATTGATTATATGCTACCTTTTGACCTAAATAATGGGCAGAATTAAAGGGAAATAAAAACACTAGTGATGTGTGTACCCTTTAGAATAATAAACCATTTGGGATCAAGGGGCAGCCTTTCGTCAAGGGGAACGTTCAGAAAGGTTAGGAAAGGAGGAAGAATGGAGACTGGAAACAGAGAGGAGATGGGATGGGTGGTGTTACATTGAGGAGATTTCCATGAAGAAGGTGAAACCAAAAGTGTATGGATTGTCCCATATAAAATCGCTAGCTTGCTCTGTGAATGGTCACCCAATCCATAATATTTTTCTTAGTAGAACAGAAAAGAGCTTCAAAAAGTTCATGGAAAAATTCAATTAAAGGATAATAGAATTTTTTTTCCATAAAATGTTTGAAGCCCCTTTGTAAGCATGCAGACCTTGGAGGGTTCTAAATTCCATTCCAGACCATGGCCATAAAGCCCATGAATAGTTTATTTTACTAGTGAATATAAAAGTTATGTTTACACTACTGTTGTCCATTAAAAAGGCATCCTCGCACCAGCCCCAATCAGAGCCAAACTGACCCCCTCCCTAGAAGTATGTGCTACAGAGGACAACACTAAACTTATAAGACTGGAGAGGGGCTGGCACGCCACGCCCACACGCAAGCAAAAAGAAGGAAAAAGAGACAGTAATGGTCTAGACCCTATATCGGCACGCCAAGCCCTGAGGATGACGTTCCTGCATGGAGCTGCTTAGGCACCGAGAGGACTGTAGGGATGACAACAGCTCAAAACATAGCATCCCCTCATTGGAGCGTACCATGACAGAGGACAAAGGTGGGGACCCACTGCAGGGAGTAAGTCCAGTCTGAACCCCCCACAGTATGGTGAACCAAGACGGGAACATAACAGATCAGACACAGGAGCAAAGCAAAGCCACAAAGCCCCGAAGGAGCCCTCAAAATAGACTTCAGGCTAGGAGAGGCAGTTCCCGGAATTCTGCCAGGACCAGTGGGGATATAGATCAGAAAGGTCAGCAGACAGGCCTGGAATTATGTATGCTTTTTGGAGGTTTCTTGTTTGTTTTCTAGTTATTTTTTCCTATTTTTATTCAATCTTTTGTTTTCTTTTTGTTTGGTCGCTGTCATTATTGGTTTGCCTGCTTATATAAAATAGGCATGGGGAGCAGGCTCGAGGAGAAGGCAAGAGCACCAGTGGCTCCGGAGGGAGTTGGGGAAGGAGGAATGGGGGGCGGGGGGAAGGAGTGCTGAGCAAGCAATGCCATAGGCAGAAGAACAACTAGGGAATGAAAATCAACAACGAGGAGGATGTAGAGATCCTGGGGTGTCAGAGCAACAGCAATCTAGCGGAGAGAATTACTAAGGGGTGGAAGAAGGGAGAGCGTGATGGTGGGGCAAGAGGAAGGTGAAAGGAAACAGAGGAATGATCTAGGAAGAAAAGAAATGGATAGAGGTATGTACATATGTAAATACATTAATTCATAAAAATAGAGGTATTGGCCTATGTACATATATTTATATGGCAATACACTGAGATATTGGACAGACTTCGGGCCTCTGCTCAAGCCCTCCTTCAACGCAAGAACACTTTGTTCTAACAACCTGGCGTTCTGTGATGCTCACCCTCCCGGCACAATTGCTGAAGACAAACTGGGTGCATAAGCAAAGGTGGTGAAGAAATCGGATAGTGCCTGGCTTTCAAAAGATACAGTGCCTGAGGTCGTAAAGGCTCGAAGTTAAACGAGTGGCCATCTAGCAGAGAAGCAACAAGCCCACATAGAAGAAGCACACCAGCCTATGTGATCATGAGGTGTCGACAGGATCAGGAAACAGAAATTAGAAGACTCAAAACAAACAAAAAACATATTGCTGAGAACGAGGGGGGTCGGAGCAGAGACCTAAAATCCATCTGTAGACAATGCGACATCCCCTCACAGAAGAGTCACAAGAATGGATGAGTCAACCAGGGTGCAGTATAGCATCGGTGAAACATAATATTCCTCTGGTTCCTTGAGGCTTCACACACACACACACACACACACACACACACACACACACACACCGCTATCATGACCCCTGTGCTGCCTTTCACTGCGGGCTAGACTGGAACATGTACACAGGTACTGATAAGAGATAAGAGCTCATGTGAGTGGTGATACTGGGAGGGTAGAGGGAGAGTGAGTTGGAAAGGGGGAACCGATTACAAGGATCTACATGTGACCTCTTCCCTGGGGGACGGACAACAGAAAAGTGAGTGAAGGGAGACGTCGGATAGGGCAAGATATGACAAAATAATAATTTATAAATTATCAAGGGTTCATGAGGGAGGGGGGAGCGGGGAAGGAGGGGAAAAAAAGAGGACCTGATGCCAGGGGCTTAAGTGGAGAGGAAATGTTTTGAGAATGATGAGGGCAATGAATGTACAAATGTGCTTTACACAATTGATGTATGTATGGGTTGTGATAAGAGTTGTATGAGCCCCTAATAAAACTATTAAAAAATAAATAAATAAATTTCATTATCAGCACAGAAAAAAGAGCTCACCACACAAGGAATCTGGACAGGAATGAGAGCAGCAATACCAGGAGGGCAGAGGGAAGGTGCGGGGAGGTGGAGAGGAAAAAGGGAACCGATCCCAGTGATCAATGCATAGCCACAACCCCACCCGACCCCCAGGGGGATGAGCTACAGAAACCATGGGGGAAGGGAGACAGCCGTCAGTGCAAGATATGAAAATAATAATAATTTATAATTTATCAAGGAATCAGGAGGGTGCTGGGGGGGTGGGGGGAGGAGAAAAAAGAGGAGCTGATACCAAAGGCTCAATAGAAAGTAAATGTTTAGAAAATAGTGATGGCAGCATATGTACCAATATGAGTGATGCAATTGATGTATGGGTTGTTATAAGAGCTGCAAGAGGCCCCAATACAATGATCTTTTAATAATAATTTAAAAATTGTTTAAGGTGCCCTGGTGGTATAGAAGATTATGCATTGGATCACTAACCACAAAATCAGCAGTTCAGAACCAACGGCCAACCCACAGAAGAAAGATGAGGCTTCCTACTCTTGCAAAGAGACAGTCTCAGAAACCCACAGGGCAGTTCCACCTGACCTACAGGGTGACTCTGAGTCAGTGTCAACTTGATGGACCATAATTTTGGTTTGGGGTTTGGTTGCCTACTAAATATGTAATAATAGCATAACGAGGAAGTCAGAAATATTGTGAGAATGACCACAGTATCACACAGACACACAAAAGGGTAGCATGCTGTTGGGAAAATAGCACAGACGGATTTTCTTAATTCAGTATTATCACAAATCTTCCTTTAAAAAAATTGTTTTAAATAAAGCATTATCTGTGATTCAAAATAAAGCAAAGCGCCATAACACAAAGTGTGTCTATATATCCTAGTGTACAGTTAAGACAGTGCCAGGCTTCCAGGATTGATCAGCCTGTCAACAAATATCAATTTAGCACCGAAGAAGATGCAGGCTCTGACTTGTTGCCATGGATACAAATGTAACAGCTGAGCAGGGCGCGTTCTTGCTCATCCCTCAGTCCGGTCATCCCAGAGAGCAAGGAGCCTCTGTGTTCGCCGCATTGCTATTGGGAGAGAGGTGAAGACCCTCAGATGTGCTGTTGATGCAGCTCCCGGGGGAGACAACAGAGTCACTATGGTGAAGGACAGGACAAAATTCAGCTGACTGGCCCGAAAATCACCCAGGTGAAGGCATGCTAGAAATCGTGCCCAAAGTAAATTACACTCATATTTCCTTCTCACATTCCTGTTAGTCTTTTTAAAAAGTTTATATTCTCTATAACAATTATGTTACTTTGGCACCAGGATCACAATTGGATCACAGTGTACCTGTCAGGTTTTCTCTCTCTTTTGTATGGTGGTAAAATGTCAATGACACCCCCGCGCCCCCAAAATGCCGTTTTCACCATTGTGAAAGTGTACAGCTCAGGGACATCTGTGATGCCACCACGCTGTGCAGCCATCACCACATCCACCGTCCACCTTGGTCATCACCCGGGACAGGAACTCAATACCCCTTTCAACTCGGACTTTTTTCCACCCTGCCTCTAGCCTCAGGTGGCCACCAGAAAGCTTCTGTCATCATGCGTCTGCCTATTGAAATAATTCACCTCGTTGGCAACAATGCTCATCTTTTAGTGCCGTGTTTATTTCACTCAGCATGTGTCCAAGGGTTCTCCATCTTTTCCCAGGCATCAGAGAGTCCTTTCTCGGTATCATTGCGCATACTATCTTTTGTTCACCCTTCATCTTTCGGCTACTGAACCACGGGTGAACCTGCTGGTATTTGCAATGCTAGTGACATTGCTTACAGCATCATAGCATCACTGGAGCCTCTCTAGTCTAACAAGCGGCCAGACGAGACGAGGGACTAGGTGATTTTAAAAACACACACACAAAAAAAACACTGCCATCAAATACATCCTAACTCATAGAAGCTTCTCGTTTTCAGGATTAAATCAACAGAACAAAAATGTTTTTGTCCTACAATTAGACACTAACAGAAACAAATTAATGTCACAGCATAACAAATGGGTGACAGCAACATGCATAAAGAATTCATTCTAATAATGTCCGAGCTCAGTCTCCTGACTGCACATGCTTAATGGGATGTCTTCTAGAACAAAAAGCATTAGTGCAGGGAGGGAGGGGAATTCGTTCCCTTTAGTAGGTGTGATAATCTCGGGAGTGTCTAATTCTGAAACATAATTATTTTGTGTAATAATTCTTTAAATAATTCTGTAAGAATGGGATTGAGTTAGTTAATTGTGCCAGCCTGGCTGATAATCACATGTGGGGCTAATTGAAAGGCGGAGGGATAAATGGGT